>NC_043969.1:48609757-48932257 GCF_902148855.1 Sphaeramia orbicularis | reverse complement strand
ACTTCATATTTAACTTCATATTTAACTTCACATTTAACTTCATATTTAACTTCATATTTAACTTCACATTTAACTTCATATTTAACTTCACATTTAACTTCACATTTAACTTCATATTTAACTTCACATTTAACTTCATATTTAACTTCATATTTAACTTCATATTTAACTTCACATTTAACTTCATGTTTAACTTCATATTTAACTTCATATTTAACTTCACATTTAACTTCATATTTAACTTCATATTTAACTTCACATTTAACTTCATATTTAACTTCACATTTAACTTCACATTTAACTTCATATTTAACTTCATATTTAACTTCACATTTAACTTCATATTTAACTTCACATTTAACTTCACATTTAACTTCACATTTAACTTCACATTTAACTTCATATTTAACTTCACATTTAACTTCATATTTAACTTCACATTTAACTTCATATTTAACTTCATATTTAACTTCATATGTAAACTTGAGCTCAGTTCCTGCAGATCAGATGGATTTGATCAGATTCAGGAGGATTTAAAAACACTTCATTTTATCACAAACGTCGACACATTTAGAAACAAAAGCTGAATGCAAAGTTTATTCAGATGTAGAAGAAGGAAACTGCACACAATACTCTAATGAAGTACAAATACTTAGGTAGAAGTACACTTATGTCATACTCAGAGCTCAGGTGTCCCTCACACATGAACGCAGCACACAGTCAAACTCTAATTTTCGGGCTTTTCTGTTCGTTCTTGAACTAAACCACAGTGAATTCATCCTAAGTGCGTCTGATTGCACAGTTTTCTCAGAGTTTTAAAGTTTTCTGTGGAGTCTGTGCTGCTGTCAGGACGAATGGGACATCTGACAACTCACCTTGGAATTTATAAAAGGACAGTTCTACGATGAAATAAAAAATAGAAATAACAATTAAAATAAAACGGACGAATCTGTGCGTTTTCAAAGTTTTGCGTTTGTTCAAATTCAATAAAACTTTCCAATTAAAACCATTAAAATCGGATTAAGTCCGCTGGTTTTAGTTTAAAGCCTGTTTGTTGCAGTGTTTTCCATTTACAGAACCCAGAACCCCTGCGCCCTGCGGGAGTACAGCACAGCCCGGTCCGGTTCGGCTCGGTTCGGCCCTACTCACCGGGGGGAGACATGGTGGCGGATCCGCGGAACCAGAACCCGAAATGAAGGGCTGCAGGACTCCTGTAAGCCGCACTAAGAACAGACCCGGACCCGGACCCGGACTGAAGGACGCGTTCACGTCCGCTCGGAAATGTCTCCACCAAGGAGGGAGCGGCGCGTGAAAAGGTCAAAGCGGTGAATTATTTGGGTGGATCCGCGTGTAATCCACTCCTAAAAACACCACCCGGTGTTCAGCCTCTGCATTACTGGTCATTACATCACACACGAGGGCGGGGCCAAATTACCATGACCTATGAACGCATCACACATGACATCAGGTTTAAGGAAACTCAAAGTGACGTTTTACTTTAAACTCTTCATTTCCGACAATTTAATGAATATTTCACATTTAATTATGTCTTTTCTGTCTCAGTTTAAGAAGGAAATAAATGATGCACTGATACATCAGCTGATATCAGACGTTTATTCACACATGCACCTTTATTTATGTATTTATTTTACCTTGTACATATATTTATTATTTTGCATATATTAATAAAGTTCGTATACATTTGACCTTTTGTATTTTTCAGTATTTCATTGTAGCATTGTATGTATGTATGTATGTATGTATGTATGTATGTATGTCTATATATATATATATATATATATATATATATATATATATATATATATATATATATATATATACATACACACATACATACATACATATATACATACATATAATTTTTATATGTGCTCTTTTTGTACTCTAAAAATCTGCTGATAAACTGACTTTCATTGTCCTCTAACAGTGACAATAAAAATCTATTCTATTCTATTCTATTCTATTCTATTCTATTCTACTCACCAACATGTCAGATCTGTTAAATAAATAATGTGTGTGTTAATTGGTGTTCATTTAGAGATTATGTGATAAATGACTTCATCCATAAAAACCTAAACCATCTACTGATCTAAACTGTTTAATACCCGTTGATCCACTAATCCTATCAATACATGTAAATAATTGGTGTAAAATACAGTTATTCATCTTTTCATGGTCATCAGATATGACCATATTTGGACGTTCAGAGGCTCCGTAGTCATACAGATTTTTGTATTAAAAGTAATGTAAAATAATGTAAAAATGTGTTTTATCTGAAAAATAGATTCTCTTTTATCTCTGTAAATATATATAGATAGATAGATAGATAGATAGATAGATAGATAGATAGATAGATAGATAGATAGATAGATAGATAGATAGATAGATAGATAGATAGATAGATAGATAGATAGATAGATAGATAGATAGATAGATAGATAGATTTAAAAATAAACCCAAAGTGTTTCCAAACCTGCTTCACAACATTCGTCTACATCTGGTTTTAACTTTTGGTCCCTCTGTCCTGTTTTCCAAATGTAAATATTTTCAGAATGTAATATTATTTTTTGCACTAAAAGAGAGAAAGTTGTCATTAATTACAGGTTATTATATTATTATTTTACCAGTCCGGTCCATTTCAGATAAAATTGGGCTGAATGTTGAACCTGAAAGCAAATGAGTCTTTATCTTTAATTAATTGTTGAAATATTTGACGTATAACGAACATTTATATAAAACCTTAATGTTACTGGAGGATTTTGATTTTATTGCTAATGCTTTTAATATTATTTCAGATTTTATTATTGTTTATTTGTGCATTTTCTTCTTTTTGATCCGATGCAGGCGGTTTCTTCATATTCCTCTGCATTTAAAGGACTTTGTCATCTGTTGTTTTCTGTATAAATAAAGTTTTTTTTAACCTGCTATTGTGAGAAAAAACGTTAGATAATTCCACAAACCTAAAAGATAAAGTTGTTATGAAATGTTAAATCATAAATACTATAGTCTGGGTTCATTTTTCCTGATTCTACATCAGATTTCCTTTGGTATTTCTGTGTTTTGATCTGTTTTTCATTCACCTGTTGGGTCTGTACTGAATGGGACCAGAACCGGGTCCAAGTCCGGATCAGTGTCAAACCACTTCCTGTTTTGTGTTGTTTTTTTGTGTCTTTTCCACCACAGAGGTCGGTGTTTGTGAGCGTCTGAAGTCGTCACGGTGTAAATCATTAAATTAGAGGCTTTGAAGGTCAGAGGCAGGTTTGGAAAAATCCGCTGAACACACAGTGAAGTTTCATTCCAGTGTTTGAGTCAGCGTCAGTCAGCTGGGAAACACACACACAAACGACAAAAGAACTGACACAACACTCATTAACTCTGCTTTCAACACACACAGACTCACAAAGACCTGTCAGCTCCACAAACCAATGCTAGAAAAGCACACAATACACACAAACCACATCAAAAAACTGCACAAAAACACACAAAACTATACAAACAGGATCATAAAACCGCAAAAAAACACACAAAACTACACAAACCACATCAAAAAACTGCACAAAAACACACAAAACTACACAAACCAGGTCATTAAACCACAAAAAATGCACAAAACTACCCAAACCACATCAAAAAACTGCACAAAAACACACAAAACTACACAAACCAGGTCATTAAACCACAAAAAATGCACAAAACTACACAAACCACATCATAAAACCACAAAAAAACACACAAAACTATACAAACCAGATCATAAAACCACAAAAACAAGCAAAATACACACAAAACACATCATAAAACTGCACAAAAACACACAAAACTACACTAACCACATCATAAAACTGCACAATACACACAAACCATATCATAAAACCACAAAAAACACACAAAACTACACAAACTACATCATAAAACCACAAAAACAGACACAAAACTACACAAACCACATCATAAAACCACACAAAAACACACAAAACTACACAAACCACATCATAAAACCATAAAAAAACACACAAACCACATCATAAAATCACAAAAAAATACACAAAACTACACAAACCACATCATAAATCATACATTTTTGTGTTGTTTTGATTGTCCATGTGTTCCTCATGTTAGACCCTTTTCCACTGTAGGAACTTTTGCAGGAACTTTTGCAGGAACTTTGAGCATTGCCCTGAACTTCCAAAGTTGCGTTTGCACTGAAAATTCCCCGGGTAAATGACTTTCCCCCGGTCCCGACCTTTCCCCGCAGAAGTTCCTGGTAGGAGGTAGTACTTTCCAGATTCCCAGGAACTCTTGGGGGCGGGGCTATGTGCTGCAGAACACTGAGTGGTGGACTAGACTGGCAGCGTTTCCACATCCTGTTCACCGCCAATATTTAATTCATTCATTTAATTTCCACAAGCTTTGTATTTTCATAATTCGGAAAATGGACCAAAAGAGAAGCTACAATAAGTGGACGGACGATGAGGAAATTCAGACAGACTTTGAATCACCGACACGAAACGAGCGAAGTTCAAGTTAAAGCTTTCGGAGCCAAATATAAGACACACGCCTAAAGAAATACGAGAAAAGAAGAAGAAATGTTTGCAGGATTAAAAGAAACTAAAGGACCACAGCGGTCGTTGTGGATCTGACTGTGGAACAAAGCAGTGGTCTGAATATGACAGAAATATTCCCTGTTTAGTTGGTCCATGCTGTAACAGTATCAGAGGCACATCAGCTGTTTCAGTCTGGTTAAGCTAATGCTAATGCTAATGCTAACTGGCCAACAGTCTGACATTAAATCTAAATCACAGAACTGGATGTGTTTGTGTTGTCGCCGTGAGCTGAACACTGATTTATTCTGTATGTTTGTGATTTCCACCTGAACTGGACCGGACGGACTGGCCTCTTTTTCTGAACCTGCGGCTCGTTTGTGTCCTGGTCCATCGTCTCCTGCTGTTTACAACGGCCCAGGTCACACATGTGACATGTCACATCATAGTAGAAGGAATGTGTCATCATGTGTTCTGTCATTCATTTATGCATTTTTATGACTGTTCATGTAGGAAAGCGAAACAGGGACCGGGACCATGGAGTTCCAGACCAGCTGTACTGGACCAGCTGGTCCAGACCCTGGTCCAGGACCAGCTGGTCCACACACTGGTCCAGAAGCCTGAACCTTTCACACGTTTATTTCCCTTTTAATCTCATGCACCTTGGTTTTTTTTTTTTGCACCTTTTGTTTTGTTTCGATTTTTAATAAAAAAAAAAAAAAAATCTAACCTAATACTGTCTGTTCATTTACAAGGCATCCAAATATGAGTAGAGTATAAGTACTTTTATAAGTAATATGCAGTCGAATTAACTGTAGGTATTTGAGTAAATCTGTGTGACTTTAGGGTTGAACCTGGACTATATCTGTAAAACAATAGAAATGAAACAGAACCATCCATTACACCTAAAGTTAGATGTGACTGAGTTTGAGGAATGAGAAGTTGAAAAGACATATTCTACCATTTTTAAACAGAAATTAAGGATATGTAATGATGGCTAACTTCATTTAAAATGTATTCCAGATGGATTTAGTGATTCAACAACCAGTAAAATGTTCAACCCAACCCGTCCACTTACAGTACTGGGTCATTTTATTGAACCAGAGCTGAGTTTGTGAATGGACATGAACTGGACTGCAGGTTCTGTTACTGCTCCTCATACATCATCAACCTGATTTAAATGAATTACCCTGAACTTTGGGGTGTGGTGGAAATGCAGTTAGAAGGAACGCTTTTAGCCCAGATGAGTTCCTGGTAAAACCGTTCCTGGGCTTTTGGTGGAAAAGGGCCTATTGGGACTTTTGCTTTGTTTTCATCTTGTGTCTTGTTTGTGTTTTTGCGATTTTTGTGTCGTTTTGATTTTGCATGTTTTTCCTTTTATTGCGATTTCTGCTTTGTTTTCATCTTGTGTCTTTTTTTTAATTTTTTAAAATTTTTTTACAGTTTTCACATTTCTTCATCTTGTGTTTTTTCATTTTTTTCATTTTTTTTTTTTTTTATGTTGTTTTCATTGTGTTTCATTTCACTCAGTCGATGTTTGAATAAATATAAACGTGTTGAAACTGTTTCTGTTTCAGATGTTTTTTCTCGCCGTCGTGTTTGGAGTCGACCGGTGCTGAACTCAGAGCTTATCTGGTCCATTTATCATCAGGTTCTGTCTTTGTTTCCATGGAAACAGATCTGATACCCCTTCTGTCACCACCATGGGCCCGGTCCTTGGCTCTGATCCGGTTCAGATCTCTGATCCGGTTCAGGTCTCTGATCCATCGGGGCTGTTTCATAACAACATGACAACCCTCGACAACTGCACACACAAAGTTACACAACGCTAACGCACAACATTTCCAGATGACAGAGCTCACACACATGGAGGTTCACTCTGTCGGCTCCTCTGACTTTCTCTTTTAATTGCGACTTTTGCGTTGGTTTCAGTTCACATGTTTTTGTCTTTTTTATGTCAGTTTTATTGTGTTTAGTTTGTTTTTGCAACTTTTCTGTTGTTTTCATCTCGTGTCTTTTTTATTGTGTTGCAACTTTTGCATTTTTTCATCTCGTATCATGTTTTTATGACTTTTGTATTGTTTTGATTTTGCTTTTTTTTCATCTTATTGCGATTTTGGTAGTTTTCATCTTGTGCCTGTTTTACAGTTTTCATGTCTCTTCATCTTATGTTTTTTTTTGTCTTTTTCATCATGTTCAGTTTTTCATGTATGATTTTTTTCCTACGTTATAATTCATTCATTTAGGCTGAATTTCATCTTAATTTTCTTATTTTATCAGTTTTATGTTTTTGCATCTTTTATGTTATGTTGAAATTTTTGTGTTGTTTTCATCTTGGATCTTTTTTTATATTTTTGCGACTTTCTTATTGTTGTCATTTTGTATCTTTTTCCATTGTTTTGTGATTTTTTTCATCTTTTCCATCTTGAGTTTTTTTGTCTTTTCGAATCTTTTCCATTGTTTTAATCATGTGTCTTTTCCATTTTATTGCAACTTTTAAAAATGTTTTCATTTTCTATTTTTGTCGTGTTTTTGCAACTTTTGCGTTGTTGTCATCTTGAGTCTGTTTCACAGTTTTCTTGAGTATTTTTTGTCTTTTTTTCTTTATGTCTGGTTTTATCGTGTTTACTTTGTCATATTTGATTTTTTTTTTTTTTGCTATGTTATTATTTATCCATGTAGGCTGAATTTTGTCGTAGTTTTTTTTATTTTACCAGTTTTATGTTTTTGCATCTTTTACATTGTGTAGCTACTTTTGTGTTGTTTTCATCTTGGATCTTTTTTCATATTTTTTAAACATTTGCATTGTTGGAATTTTGCATTTTTTTCCTCATTTTGTGATTTTTTTCGTTTCCGTCTTGTGGTTTTTTTTTGTCTTTTCATATCTTTCCATTGTTTTAATCATGTGTCTTTTCCATTTTACTGCAACTTTTAAAAATGTTTTCATTTTGTATTTTCGTCATGTTTTTGCAACTTTTGTGTTGTTCTCATCTTGAGTCTGTTTTACAGTTTTCTTGGGGTTTTTTTTGTCTTTTTTTTTTTTTACATCATTTTTATCATGTTTACTTTGTCGTGTGCGATTTTCTTTCGTATGTTATTATTCGTTCATTTAGGTTGAATTTTGTTTTGTTGCATTGTTTTCATCCTGTTGTTGTAAATTGTTGAAACATTTATGTCGGGGTTTGTTTTGTTGGACCTTTTTTGTCTTTTTTTTTATCTTCACTATCATTGCATTTTTATTTTATTTTTTTGGTCTTGTTTCATGTTTCACAACGTTTCTGTCATTTGTCGGATACGATTTGTCGCAGATTAACCGACTGTTCCGTCATCATTTCATTGCGGTGGAAACGGTGGATGTTGTGAAGATGCAGAATGACGCAAAACAAAAATAACATTCATTCAAACTGAAGCCTGTGCAGCTTCAGAACGTACAGATGTTTGGGTTAAAATGTAGGAAAAATAAAACTACCAGTGAATTCTAGATGCATCTGGACGTTCCCACAGATCTGACAGAAAACACAGAAGAAACTCTCACCTTTAAGATGTTCTGGGGTTTTTTTCGCAGAATTCTAGAGTAAATCCAGGACGGATCAGGACTCGGTCATTTCTCCAACGTCAGCCTGCAGCGTGTTGATGCCTTCACTCGTTTCTACTGGATTTTACTGGGATTCATTCAGTCTGACGTTCTGCTGACTGGTTCCTCTGGTTCTCCAGATTCCTCTGGTTCTACTGGTTCCTCTGGTTCTACTGTTTTCTCTGGTTTCTCTGGTTCCTCTGGTTCTACTGGTTCCTCTGGTTCTACTAGTTTCTCTGGTTCTACTGGTTCCTCTGGTTCTACTGGTTCCTCTGGTTCTCCTGGTTTCTCTGGTTCTCCTGGTTCCTCTGGTTCTACTGGTTCCTCTGGTTCTACTGGTTCCTCTGGTTCTCCAGATTCCTCTGGTTCTACTGGTTCCTCTGGTTCTACTGTTTTCTCTGGTTTCTCTGGTTCCTCTGGTTCTACTGGTTCCTCTGGTTCTACTAGTTTCTCTGGTTCTACTGGTTCCTCTGGTTCTCGTGGTTCTTGAGTGCGATCCTGCTCGTCTCCCTCCGTCTCCTTCTCTACTTGTTGCTTTTCCTGTTTGTTTTATTTTCTCGCTGCAGCAGGAAATGGTCATCTTTTCCTTTTCCTCCTCGTCCTGTTGACCCCCCCAGCACATACACACACACACACACACACACACACACACACACACACACACACACACACACATATGGCGCCCCCTGGTGGAGCCATGGAGCTGCTGCCCTGCTCAAAGGCACCGCGGCAGAGCTCTTACATTTGGACCAATCACACGTATCCATGCGGGTCATGACGCTGCAGGGGGAGGAGCTTATTCCTCATATGTCGATCAGTCGAGGACCTGAGGATTTAATTAAAACATTCAAATATATAATTTTTTAAAAAAACATTTTTGTAATTCCAGTTTTTATGGGAGTTTCCACTTGGCACACGACAATCATCCAGTGTTGCTTAATGTGAGCAAACAGGGCTTCTATACAGACATGACAAGTGTCAAAAATTCTACAAAACGTGGAAGTTCCCAAGAAGAAAAAATAAAATAAGATAGATAAATAAATTTACATATCTAAAACATTCAAATATAAAGCATAAGACATACGTTTCTTACTTTAAATCTTTATTTTCTATAAAGTACTCAAAAACTGTTCATCAACATATAAACAGGAAGAATTAAAGGGTTGATTTAATTCAAAAAGCTGCAGCTTTAATAAAGGCTCACAGTAATAACCTGCGCCCTTTCAGTCAATATTGTTTTGTTTTTCCATGTAATTTAGTGCCTCAATGATTAGTGTTTGTATTAATTCTGTAAAATTAAGAACAACTGTGACTCATGATTTATTGGTTTTTGATTTCTTCATCTGAACTCGTGGAAACAACTGGATAGAAGAAACGTGACTGGATAAACTCTGGATTAAAATGCACTAAAATAAACAAAATATGACAGAACACAATTAAATTCACAAATAATACAGTAAAATACATTTTTTTTAAAAAAGCCTTAAATGCACTGAAATTCACAAAAATATGTTACAATACACTAGACTACACAAAAATAGAATAAAATGCTAAAAAAAAACCAAACAAACTAAAATGCATTAAAATTTAAAAAAAAAATGCTAAAATGCCCTAACGTTGACCAAAAAAATAAGCTAAAATACACTAAACTACACAAAAATACACTAAAACGCTATTTTTAAAAAAAGACAAAAATGCATAAAAATAAACAAAAATATGCTAAAATGCACTAAAAATGACAAAAATATTCTACAATACAGTAAACTACACAAAAAATACACAAAAATGCTTAAAAAACTACTAAAATTCACAAAAATATGTTAGAATACACAAAAATACACTAAAACGCTATCTGGAAAAAAAAAAAAAAAAAAGAAACTGCATTAAAATAAACAAAAATATGCTAAAATGCACTAAACTACACCAAAATACACAAAAACGCTATTTTAATAAAAGACAAAAATGCATTAAAATAAACAAAAATATGCTAAAATGCAATAAAATTCACAAAAATATGCTAGAATACTGTAAAAGGAAGGACGAGGCTGTGGAAAGTACTTGGTAAAGTAAAATACTGCGATTCAAGCGCTGATAAAACCTTCTGTTTTCATATGAATAAAACTCTGCTTTGAAAGGCGTCGCTGCTGTGAACAGATCGTTGGTTAAAAAAACAGGACTGTCCTGAAAAATGGAAGGTCCTTAAAGCCAACGCTGACGTTTGAGTTCGTTTTGGGTGAAGCTCAATCACTTGGCCTCCTCGTCTGTCTTTGTCTCTTTGGTTCTTGGCTCTGGTTCATGTTTCAGGCTGAAGTTGCATTTTCTTGTATTTTTCTTGTGCGTTCTTTTTCGTCGCTCGTCCTCTAAAGTGTCGGCGTCTGGACGAGCGTCTCCGGGGTGACGCCTGGATTAGATTTCCCTCCAATAAAACGTGACGACAGATTTCTCCGTTGTGGCCCCAGCTTGAAAAACACAACGTTAAAAAAGATCCTCAGAGCGGAAAATTAAATATTCATCTATAAATCACAGCAGTAAAGAATTTTAGCATTGACCTTTGACCTTGTCCTGCGGAGAAACAAATGAACATGAGATCAAACATTACAGCGACTGAGACGTCGTCCAAACGGAGACAAAACACATGTTAGACCAACGGTGGAGGAAGAAGGTTTGGTTCAAGGTTTTATAATGTATATGATATATTACATTAACCCTCCGGTATCCTGTCCAGCTAGGCCCTTACTAAGCACCAAGTGGGCCTTTTTGGCACACTTGTGGAATAATGTCAAAACATTTTCATACAGTTTGTTTTTAATTCTTTTACACTTTTTTCTATTTCATTAACTTGAGCCGTAAATAAAAATACCAAATACTCAAAAACTGTCACATTTTTTTAACCCTTTAAATGCCATGTTTGTAATGTAAACAAACCATTTTTTGGATGCAAAAAACACACAAAAACATTTTTTTTTCAATATACTACATAAAAACTGGATCACATAGTATTTGATTTTTGCAGCCTGGCATATGTCGGTCATATGCTCGGTCAAATGTTCAAAAATACTAGCATCTGTCACCAAGTGTGCCAAAAAGGCACACCTATAAATCAAACTATTAAACATTATGTATTGATTTATTTTTCTGCTCTAATTTGATTTTATATTTGTAAATCAAGGTCAGCCCCAATCATACATATCAAATGGAAGAAATAGCGTGTTTTAGGCACACTTAGGAGACAGGTGCTAGTCTTGTTATTTTCTTTTGTTTACAATGTGAAAATTTTAGTTGACGGCCAGAATTTTAAAGATCATGTAAAAATGAACAACTTTTGAATTCTAACCTTATTTAAACTGTGAAAAATAATAGTTTTTAAGTTTTTTAACACGAGGTGCTAAGTTTGCCTACAAGGTGCTCTCAGATACCGGAGGGTTAATAATCACACTAAGTTTTGGTCCATTTTCCAAATCCACATGATCCATGTACTGCTTACTTATATAACAGTTAAGAAACCAGGCAAAAATATGCAAGAATACTCTAAAATACACACAAAAAAATACAGTAAAATGCTTTTAAAAAGATTAAAATGCACTAACATAAACAAAAATGTGCTGGAATACTCTAAAACAGAAAAAAAATACATTAAAATGCTGTTATAAAAGAGTAAAATGCACTAAAATAAACAAAAATGTGCTGAAATAATCTAAAATGCACACAAAAATACACAAAAACACTTTGAAAAATACTAAAATGCACTAAAATAAACAAATGTATGCTAGAATACTCTAAAATAGACAAAAATACATTAAAATGCTCTAAAAAAGATTAAAATTTACTAAAATGAACAAAATATGCTAGAATACTCTAAAATACATAAAAAAATAAGGTAAAATGCTCTAAAAAAAATACTAAAATGCATTTAAATAAACAAAAATACGCTAAAATACTTTAAAATGCTCTAAAAATACTAAAATAAACAAAAATATGCTAGAATACTCTAAAATACACTAAGTCAATAATGGGAAGCATTTTGTGTGCCTTGAAAAGTGCTACAGAAATTTAATCCATTATTATTGTTAAAAAATACAGTAAAATGCTCTAGAAAAGATAAAAATGCACTAAAATAAACCAAATATCCATTTAAGATGTTAACACTTTATTTAATACATTAATCTGTCATTTAGATTCATTACTTTATAACGTAAAACATATAATAAATTAAATGTATGTGAGGAAAGTTTATTTCAGATCATTTCAGAATGGAAGTTTGGAATTTAGGAAGTTATGTTGGACATTTCACACAAAGAAAGAAAGAAAGAAAGAAAGAAAGAAAGAAAGAAAGAAAGAAAGAAAGAAAGAAAGAAAGAAAGAAAAAGAAAATTACTAAAGTGTATATGATGAGTGATTAAATCAGGAAGCTGTTGGACATTTCACACAAACATAAAAATGAACATTTGTCATACAAAAACAGTTCAATTCAACCTTTAGAACTGGAATAATACATGTTAAATATGAGTCATATTTAATCATATCTCAAATGAAATTCTACATTTACTTATTATTAATATTAATACTACTACTACTACTACTACTACTAATAATAATAATAATAATGCCCTCGGTGCACTCATTTAATTTTACACTAAGAGGATTCATCTTAATCCGTCCTGAATTTGCCGATGGCGTCCTGGTGTCTGCCTCAGCGTTTCCACAGTAACAGGCGTTCAGACGTAGGCTTTGGCGCTGCCACTGTCGGAGGACGGTGTCACTCGGTAGATGTTCTGACGATCGGCCGTCGAGTAGTTGTACGAAAACTGTCTGTGATTCAGACACAAACAGAAAAACAAAAAACATGTGACTTCAGTGAACCAATCAGAATCCACTGCATAACGAAGCTAAGATCAGACACATTTTAAACTTTAAGACGATGTTACTTTTGGTCACTAAGTAAAATACAAAAAAATATATCCACAGATTTTATAAATATTAAGCTTTAATTATTGAATTCATTTTTTATTTTAGTGTTTTGGCTAATGTAGCCTAGCTTGAGTTTTTTAGCTTTTGAGTTTTTAACACGAAAATAAACAGATGTTTTATCTGAACAGCAGATGCATTAAGTTTTATGTTTATACAGAGACTGAAAACACAATAAACAGAAAAATATTAATATATTTACTAATGTTTCATTTCTTTTATGGTGTTGAACATACAAACGCTGTAGCCACGTTAGCTTGGACTGCTGAATGTTTAGCGCTATATTATAAATAAAGTAAATGACATTTTCATAACTGAAGCATCTGATGTTAATTTTATCACTGTTCAGAGAATAAACACTTTAAAAAAAAATCTAAATTACTTTTCGATAACTTGTCGTAGCTTCATTTCTTGCACCTGAGGTTCTATAAAGGTTCGTCTTTGTTTTAGTTCAGTTTATTTCGTCACTTCATAAATGTCACGTATTCAGAACTGAACATTTTTTGCCGTGGGTCACATGACATGCAGGGCGTAGCCTGTTGCCGCTGTGGATTTACCGTGCAGGGGGGGCGGGGAGGCTCCTCCTACAGGAGCAGCAGAGCATCAACCCCCCCAGGAGGGCCAGACCAGAGGCCCCCCAGCCCAGATACAGACCAGTACCCAGCTCAAACCTGCAGAACCAGAACAGAGACACGGCCTCAGAAAACAGAAGGAACATCTGGAACCAGACCAGGATCCAGATCTGAATCCATAATAAAGTTTATTAACTCAGATCATCTTGTGGCTGGAGACCAGTCTGGGTTTGAGGTCAAAGGTCAGAGTATTCAGTGGTGTCTACCGTCTGCAGCAGGACTGACCTGACGCCTCCGTACAGCGGGTCGTAGAAGTCGTGGATGACCTGGGCGGCGTACAGGGACACGGCGGTCAGCGTCAACAGACCTGGGTATGAGACGGGTCATGTGATTACCCATGAGCCTCGGAGACACATGGGGACACCTGATGTGGACATCCTGGATAATCAGAGTAAAACCTGAAACTAAAGTGTTTTTTATTTTAGTGTTTGACACTGTGGCTAACGTAGCCTATACTTGACACTTAGGCTGATTTAACAAAGTAAAAGGATGTTTTATCTGAACAGCAAAAGCACTAATGTGACTTTTTAGGTTTATACAGAGTTTTAATATATAATAAATATTAAAATAAAATATATGTACATTTTATAACGGCTCATGTCTTAATGTTGTTCGACATATGGACGCTGTAGCCACGTTAGCTTGGTTTGTTGGATGTTTAACATGACATTAAAACAAAATTAAATTATATTGCTCATAAAAGAAGCATCTGTTGTTAATTTTCTGATTTTTCACAATAGAAACACAATAAAAGATAAATATCCACAGATTTTATTAAAGCTAATAATTTTTCATATATGTATTTTTATATATGTTACTTTTCATGTTTATACAGAGTTTGAATAAATAAGAAAAATATATATATATATATATACATTTTATAATGATTCATGTCTTTTTGTGTTTTGATGCTGTCACCATGCTAGCTTGCTTAGCACTATATTAAAAAGAAACTGCTAAATTTTTTGTAATATGAGCATCTTAAATCAGTTTTTGTGAATATATAAACCTCAAAAATGGACTAAAAGAAAATAAAAGCAGATCCTATGAAATTTAGTTTGGATAACATAGTATCACTAGCTTGATTTATTACATGTGTAGCTCTCAAAAGAAAGATAATTAGCATATTTTTCATAACAGAAGCATCTGTTGTTAATTTTATGGTTTTTCTGAGTAGAAATATACAATAAAAAATAAATATCCACAGATTTTATTAGGAATATGTTTTTGTTTGCTTTTGGCTAATGTAGCCTAGCTTCATTTATTGCACATTAGCTACAAAATAATTAAGTAAATATATGTATTTTTATAAAGATTAGACTTTGTTTTAGTTCTGATTATTTCCTTGGTTTATTAAATAATGTCACATATTCAGAACGGAACCTTTTTTTATTTCATTTTTTTCTTTGATTTAGAACAGGGGTGTCAAACTCATTTTAGTTCAGGGCCCACATTATTAAACCAAATTTGATCTGCACTGGGCCAGCCCAGTAAAATGATAACATAATAACCTACATATAATAACAACTCCAGATCGTTTTAGTGCAAAAAAATAACATTCAATTATGCCAGTATTTACATTTACAAACTATTCATTCATTCATTCATTCATTTTCTGAACCCGCTTTATCCTCACTAGGGTCACGGGGGTCGCTTGGAGCCTATCCCAGCTACATAGGGGCGAAGGCAGGGTACACCCTGGACATTTCGCCAGTTCATCGCAGGGCTGAACATATAGAGACAAACAATCACTCTCACATTCACACCTATGGGCAATTTAGATTAACCAATTAACCTATTAGTGCATGTCTTTGGATGGTGGGAGGAAGCTGGAGTACCCGGAGAGAACCCACTCCACACAGAAAGGTCCCACCCCCCGTCGACTGGTGTTGGAATCGAACCCAGGACCTTCTTGCTGTGAGGCACGAGTGCTAACCACTGCACCACCGTGTCGCCCCTTTATTTACAAACTATCCAAACAAAAAGGATGTGAATGACCTGAAAAAAACGAAATTTGTTAAGAAATATAAGTACAATTTTTTCCATATTATGCCTCGACTCATCATTTATACATCTGCACAAAACATTTAGTAACAGGCAGAAAATTGTTAAAATTGCACTTAATTTTCTTAATTTCTTCATTTTGTTCAGGTTATTCACATGTTATTGTTAAAGGATAGTTTGTTAATGTAAACATTTTCATAATTTAATGTTTTTCGCACTAAATCAAAGAGAAAAATTGGTGTTGTCATTATTTAAAGGTTATTATGATATTATTTTTGAGTTTGATGCCCTAACTTGCACTTTGCAAATTCATCCCGCGGGCCGGACTGGAACCTTTGGCGGGCCGGATTTGGCCCCCGAGCCGCATGTTCGACATCTGTGATTTAGACACAATGAAGACAAATGTGTTCAATGCAGGAGAAAAGTCCACATCCCAGACCTAGAACCAGACCCGGTCCGGGTCTGGATCCACATACCAGACAGGATGACCATGATTCCTCCGGTCAGGACCATCTGGGCTTTGGCCTGGTCCGAGGTTCTGCCGATCTTCGTGCACTTGAGGCCGAGGACGGAGACGATGATGGCGGCGAGTCCGATCAGCAGCGACATGATCATCAGCGCGCGACAGGCCTGGAGGTGGGCTGGGCCAAGGAGGTCACATGATGTCAGACCAGGGACAGACCAGGGACAGACCCAAAACCACTATATATAAGACCACTATGGGACCACGTTAGAGAATGAAACACTGGAAACCACATCGATCGATCGATAGTGTACATTTTTCTTTCTATCATAGTTTATTTTCTAAACCACTTTATTTACCCTTATTCTATTTTTATTTCACTCACCCGGTAGACCCAGGACGGTCCTGAAGCGGTTGCACTGGACTGAACCCGTTGTCGTGGCAACGCAGCTCATCCACAGCCCTTCAAACAGCCAATCACTGTTGGTGACCGAGTCCACCTGACTGCGTGACTTCCACACCTGAGATGACGAGCAACTGGACTGAAGACACCAGGACACCACGGACAGAACCAGACCCAGGACCTGCAGGACCAGTGTCATGATGCCAAGCAGTCAGATGGACCCGATGGAACCAGAACTGGACTCAGATGGACCGGATGGAACCAGAACTGGACTCAGGGGGACCGGAGCTGCCCTCGGATGGACCGGGCGGAACCAGAACTGGACTCGGATGGACCAGAGCTGGGCTCTGATGGACCAGAGGGAACCAGAATTGGACTCAGATGGGCTGAAACTGGACTCACACGGA
Source organism: Sphaeramia orbicularis (assembly GCF_902148855.1). Taxonomy (NCBI): domain Eukaryota; kingdom Metazoa; phylum Chordata; class Actinopteri; order Kurtiformes; family Apogonidae; genus Sphaeramia; species Sphaeramia orbicularis. The sequence continues at coordinate 48,915,247 of NC_043969.1, read as the reverse complement.
CTGGACAGAACCAGAACTGTTTTCAGATGGATGAGACGGGACCGGAACCAGACTCAAATGGACCGAAACTGGACACAGGTGTAGCAGACAAAAACAAACTGGACTCCAGTGGACTGGAACTGGACTAAAATGGACCAACACTAGACTCAGATGGACAGAATTGGACCCAAACTGGACTCAAGTGGACAGGACCAGAACCACTGGGTCAAAAAAACCACTGACTGACACAAAACAGAAGGTTGGACATAAAACACGGATGACTGGACTGGACCTGACACTGGTCCAGAACCACTCATTATGGTTTTCAGTGGATTTATGTTAATCACAGAAAACAATAAAACAAAAATATTAGATGAAAAAATCTAACAAAGAAAAAAAAAAACAAGATAAAAACAGTGTCACAGATATGATGAAAAGTCCAAAGAACAAAAAGAAAGAAAAGATTTGAGGGTTGACAGTGAAGAGAACATTTTAAAAAGAACCAATAGAAAAAAACACAACAGAAAACAACAAACGCAAAGTTCAAAAACAAAAAAAGACTAAAAAACAAAGGAAAGAATGAAGGAAAGAAACAACGAACGAAAGAACTGTCAACTATTAACAGACTAGAAACGCAAAAACAAACTAATGGACTCAAACACCAAAGAAAGAAAGAAAGAAAGAAAGAAAGAAAGAAAGAAAATAAACTGTGGTTTAAATCCTTGTGATGTTCTGTCAGTTCTGGTTCATAAACTCATTTGTATTTTCTGTGTTTTATCGTCAGTTCTGAGAATAAACTGAACACATGAAGGTGAAAACATTAAACCGACCTCTTACCGTCACATCTGGAGGATGATCCTGGTCTGGGTCTCTGTGAACCTGGTCTGGTCCTGGTCTGGGTCTCTGTGAACCTGGTCTGATCTGGTGCAGGTCTGATCCTGGTCTGGGTCTCTGTGAACCTGGTCTGGTCCTGGTCTGGGTCTCTGTGATCCTGGTCTGGTCCTGGTCTGGGTCTCTGTGATCCTGGTCTGATCCTGGTCTGATCTGGTCTGGGTCTGGGTCTCTGTGGTCCTGGTCTGATCTGGTCTGGGTGCATTTGGGGGTCAGTGGACTCTGTGTCATTGACTGAGTCTGAGTTTCACCTTTAACCGTTTGTTGTGGATTCGACAACATCTACTGGGAACCAGACCCAGACCAGACCAGATCTGGACCTACAACCATCACACACTGGGTTCAACATACCACAACAACCCTGCCCCCCCCACATAGACAATTATATCTAGTATTATTTAGCACATATTCATTCATATAATGATTATATTGACTGTTATAGACACATATACATGTTGTATTAATATAGATTTAGTTTGTGTGTTTTAATAAAGGGCTGAATTAAATGTTTATTTCTAAAACACTTCAGTATTTCTTTCGTATAACAGTATACATTTCTTTTTTGGTTTTTGTTGTTACTTTGCTTCATTCTTTGCTTTTGTTGATGATTGTTTTCTCCTTTTTACGTCAGAAATAAAACATTCATTCACTTTTTTACGTTTGTTCTCACATTCTTAGGTGTTGGTCATTTTCCTTCAGTCTGGTTAAACTGAAACATGAAACCGCTGAGTTTCAGTCTTGCATCATCTACAGACCAAATCTGAGCGTGACCTTTGACCCTCAGGCTTCATGACAAACGCACACAGACCCGTGGACCGAGGAGGATGTGGGGAAAAACCAATGATGACGCCCAGAAGCGTAAGCTGCAGGTGGAGGAGGAAACCTGGTGGATTGTGAGGAGAAAAGACTCGGAGTTCCCTGGACCGGTCTCAGATGGACTGAACTGAACCAGAGACACCGTCTGTGGACCCACCAGTCCACGCCAACGTCCACGAAACACAGACTCCATATGTGGACGGTGAAGAAGACCGATGGTATCTGAGACGGACATGATTTAGAGTCAATGTACAGGTGAAATTCAATAAAACAAAGAATGAATGAAAGAGTACGGGGTTGGATGGCGCCATCTGCTGGATGACCTCTTAAATTCATCCACTCGTTCTCCTCTTGATCCTCATTGGCTGTAATTCTGAGCTACAGATTCCTATTGATCGACGGCTGATACGGACACAGCGTTTGGACGTCCTGATGGATAGTGAACTCAATGACCCTGTTTAAATTTACACGAAAACTCGGATCAGTATCTGATTTCTGGAGTTATCGGATCATTATTGATCATAAATCTGTGTTTCATTAAATTCAGTGGGATCCCTCAGGGCACCGTCCTAGGCCCCAACGTGTATATGTTTACATTAATGTATTTTCAGATGTAAACCTACATCTTGTCTTCTAAAAACTCACTTATTTAAGATTGCTTTTATTATTTAACTGTTTCACATTCATATACCTGCCTTCTGCACCTGCTTCTATCTGTTTTTAATGTGTTTGGTTTCTACTTTTATCTGCTGTATGTAAAGTGTCTTTGAGTTCCATGAAAAGCACGATACAAATAAAAGGTATAATTATTATTATTATTATTATTATTATTGTTAGATGTACGCTGATGACACTGAACCGTTTACATTCACACTTATACTCTGATCAGTACCTGATTTGTGGAATTCTCAGATTATTGTTAACCATGTAAACAGTATAATCTGATCTATTTTATTAGGTAACAGCTGTAATCTGATTATGAGAAATCTGATTAACACATTTGGATATATCCCCAGTACTCCCATGTCTTCATGCATGTTTACAGATTAATCTGATTTTAGTTTTGTTACATTTGTACATGTAGAGTAAAAAAAAATAGTAGAAAATGGAAGTGATGTAGTAAAACGTGAGTTGAATAACAGGAAGTTGGATTCTACCATCACTACATACATACGTATGCTGCCTTCGGGGGCTGTCGGGAAAATGATCCTTTCCTTTTGTGAATTCTAAATTAGCAGTGTGTTGTGTTCAAGTGCTTTTGTTGTCGTAGTGAAATGAAAAATGGCTGAAACACAATTGATCGGTTTTGGATGTGTTAATTCATCAAGATCATCAATCATACAGGATCTTTTTTTGTCTTTTTTTTTTTTTTGCAAATTGTGTACACTATAAATGTGCAAAATCATCAGCTAATGATGAACTCCTCATGAACTACATTAAACTACTACTACTGTAAACATGTAAAAAAAAAACCCAAAAAAAAACCTCCTCCTCAGATAACTGGAGTAATACCAGCATACAGGTGTGCTCATATGTTTACATACCCTGTCAGAATGTGCATGGGATGGTGTTGGATGTTCCAACGTGACAATGACACAAAGTCGACCTGTCATTGGCAAACACTGGCACATAATACAATCAGATCCGAACCTAAAAGACTTTTCTGCACCACCACGAGTTGTTTTCAAAAGACCACCAAATTTGAGTAACATGCTGGTTCGGGCTCATTTACCTCCCTTGACTCAGCCACATTTTTTACAAAACATACCACATGGTAACTATAGATGCAGCCACTGCACTCAGTGTAATTTTACACATAAAACACAGACCTTCACTCATCCTAGGTCTGGCAAATCCTACAAAATCAAAGGAACAATAACCTGTAACACAAGAAACGTAATTTACATGTTAAAATGTCCATGTGGACTAACCTACATTGGCAAAACTAGTAGGCATTTGAAAACCAGGATCTCAGAACAGATCAAACATATGTAACAAAGACACAAAAAGCCCAGTGGCCACACATTTGACACAAACACAACACAATGTCAGCATGTTAAAATACTTGGGAATAGAAAAAGTCAGTGTGCCCAGCCGAGGGGGAGATATCAACCGCTTGTGACTCCAACGGGAGGCTTTTTGGATTTACACCTTAGATACACTTAACCCCAAAGGCCTCAATGAAGAATCTGATCTTAGACCATTTTTACAGACTCTTCACAACTTCTCACACGTTCCTAAAATTAATCTTCACATAGACCACTTCACTCCAGTGTATGTAGTATATATATCCTCACTCCAACACTGCAGTTTAGATGTCTATTTGGATGCATCTCAACGTTGCCCAATATAAACTTTTTTAAAACAATTTTTCTTTTGTTGTTGCTCTTGTAAATCTGTTCTTGTATTTTTGTGAATAAGAACTGTGCACACATGCTGTGGTGTTTGTCACCACATTCAGATGGACAGTAGAACTACATGGACCTGTAGAAATTTGATTAATATCTGTTTACAAATATGAGTGCAAAGCAATTTGATCATTAAAAATCATGTATATTTGTAGACGTTTGTAACACTTTATGATTTATGATTGATTGTACGTATGATTAGGCTTTACAGGTTATTTTCTGATCTTCTAAGATGTCGTATATTGCATGTCACGTGCTATTTTGGTCGGACACTGCATATAAAACACCTGTATATTTTGTATTCGTGGATACTCTGAAATGTATGACTCTTGATCATTTACAATTGATCATATGTTTGAAAAGTTTTAATATTTTTTTCTGTTATGACGTGTAACGCGGGTCACATGTTGTGATTAGACGCCACATATAGAACACCTGTGAAAGTTTCTGTCCTCAGTCTGATGAAGGGCCTCGGCCCCAAACGTCACTATTAAATGGTTTGGGAGCTCACTGGTTGTGCGGACCTTGCTTTATTTTTTCTCATGGTGTTGGATGTTCCAGCGTGACAATGACACAAAGTCGACCTGTCATTGGCTACAGCAGAAAAAAGTGTAGGTGAAGGCGTGGCCATCTCAGTCTCCTTACCTCAGTACCAATGAGCCACTTTGGGGAGGTCTGAAACATGCACTTCATGGAAGGAAACCCAAAATATTAAAGGAACTGAAGGTGTTTTGACAAGAAGAATAGGCAGCTTTAACATCTGAGAAAATAAAGAACCTCATCCACAACAACCACGAAAGACGTACAGCTGTCAGTAGTTGTTTTTCCATTGGCCATATACGCAAAACTTTACTGAGATTTGTAATGTCGGTTTTTCCATTAAATCACAAATGCCATGATTTGTTTATTTATTGCATGACACAAGAAGTCATTCCATAAACATGGCGATGAACGTAAATATGGTGTTAATTTACAGATATATTCATTATTATTATATATTACCCCTCTATCTCGTACTAAATTAAAAAATGATTCCGTTTCCTGGTGCGTCCACACATACCGCACCATGTTTCTTTTAAAACTCTTCTTCTCTTGTAATGTCTGTTTTTTTTTTATTCACGTGACTCTAGTTACAGAAAAAGGTCTTTCCATTGCAGTTTTGTGTGATATACCATTTGCGCTATGCCCTAAAAACCACCTCTTGCCAGCGCAACAACCTTTAATCAAAAAACTACACTTTTGGTGAAATTGTTGTTTTTCCTTTAAGTAAATTTTTATGCTCAAGTTGTATTCATGCAATTTGAGAGTCAATAGAAGAGCGACTTTTGATGTTAAAGGGGCCCATACAGAGGATTCAGAACTAGGGTATGTAAACTTTAGGATAGTTTCTGTTGTCAGTGTGATTTAATTAAAAAGAGCAAACACATTTGTTTGATAATAAATTACTTCATCCAACCACTAGCCACGAGTGAAAGAAAAGCTTTTGTATTATCATTCGTATTCTCTGAAAAATGGCCAAAGAATCACAGATTCTGCTGGAATATGTAAACTAATGAGCACAAGTGTATCTCACATGTGGGAATCAGAAAACTGTCTGAAAGTAAATCAGTCCAACTCAAACACTGGAGGATCACATCGATCCCACTGTGGAAAAACTAAATCATCCCATGATGCCGTTTCTCTGCCTGCGTTTACATCCAGGTCTTTAAAACATGGTTAAACCTGCTGAAAACAGGAAACCCAGTCCTTGAACTCTGAACGTAAATAACACTTCATTGTGAATATTTTCTGGTTTCTTCAGTTTTTTATGATCATTTTTCTAAACTAAAACTTTTAATCAGTTATTGGAGAAAATCATCTATAATCACAGCGATGACCTTAAATCTCTTGTAAGAAACACATTGGAAGCTGAACATTGACTTTTGTTTTTATTAGAACGTAATAAGTCTGAAAAATTAAACAATCAATAATTAAACTTGTATTCCTTCGTTCATTTTCGGAACTTGCTTTATCCTCACTAAGGTCATGGGGGGGGGCTGGAGCCTATCCCAGCTACTTATGGGTGAAGGCAGGTTCACCCTGGACATGTCTCCAGTTCATCACATATACAGACGAACATTCACACCTATGGGCAATTTAGATTAACCAATCAGTGCATGTCTTTGGATGGTGGGAGGAGCCAGAGTACCCGGAGAGAACCCACGCAGACATGGGGAGGACATGCAAACTCCACACACAAAGGTCCCAGGTGCTGGAATCGAACCCAGGACCTTCTTGCTGTGAGGTGCCGGTGCTATCCACTGCACCACCGCGTCACTTTTGTGTAATTCAACTTTTATTTTCAGTCAATCTCTTTTGTTCCCGACACATGAACAAAACTGACTCATAATAATAAATATGGACAAGAATCATCTGAGACGCAGGTGTTTGTGTTAAATCACCTGTTTCCTGATCGATGCACAGTCTGTACATTTTATACATCACTTATTTCCCATCAGTCCTAGCGTTCCCTACGCTGAGCCTCCTCGCTCCCCGCCGCCGCCCGGACCGCCGCGGGTCCTCAGGTCGTGCCACAGTTTGACAAACGGATCGCGGTTCTTCCAGATGAGCTCGTGACCAAACAGGATGTACCATCTGTAGAGGAGAAGATGCATTCAAGGACCCAAAAAAAACAAACAAACAAAAAACCCCCCACTGAATGGTCACAGGTAGAAATGCATCTGATTGGTCCACTCACATCCCAAACATGGCTCCGCCTAAATGAGCGGCGTGGTCAAAGAACTTCCACCCCAACACCAGACCGGCCGTATCCATGGCAACGATGGCCTTCAGCGCCTGCAGACAGAAGTGGGTATTAAACCTTTATGACCACAGAACCAGTCTAATCATACCTGTTCTTTTATACCTGCTGTAGTGACACTTTATGGAACATTTTTATTTCCTACACAAGTTTATTCCTAATGCACATTTAAAGCAATGCAAAGTCCCAAAGCTATGGGTAATAATAAAAGATTTGATACAACTAGTAAAAATAAGAAATATAAAGATTTACTAAAACGGATGAATACAGACATACAATAAGATAAAAAGCATCTAAAACAAAACCAGGAGATAAATAAATATGTCACACCCTTTTATCCCAAATATTAATTAGATGTAAAAGTTCATACTAAATAAATAAATTGCTGAAATGTGCCATAAAATATTTTGTTGATTTATTATTCATTTTATTCATTATTTCACCTTTTTTTTATTCTTTGGTTAATTTATTATTCATTTTTGGTCATTTAATTATTTTATTGGTTTTGGTTCATTTTGGTCATTATTTTAACTGTTTTTACACATCTTTGTTCATTTTATGGATTACATTGGCTGTTTTTCTTCATTTCATTGCTCATTTTATTCTTTTTTTTACTCCAGTTTAGTTCTTTTTTTTAATCGTTATTACTCAGAGTGCTGACGTTCAGGGTTACATCAGAGTTCAACAGGTTCAGACTCACGTTGCTGGCGGTGAAGGTGAACATGGGCAGGAAGATGATGGCCAACTTGGCTTCAGGCATTTTAGTGCAGACGGCGGCGAGGACGGCCATGATGGCTCCGGACTCGAAGACAAACAAACAGACGTTGGTTTGAGTCTGAGACCAGGTTTAAGGACAGGACCAGGTGTTTTCATACTCACTGCTCCCAGAGATGGACCCAACCTCCCACTGAGGGTTTTACACAGGTAACTGAAGAACGTGGACACCACACCTGCACACACACACATACACATATACACACACACACACACACACACACACACCCCCACACACACACACACACACACACAGGGTCAGAGTGGGTCTGGTGTGAGCCTGTTGCATTTCTGTGTGTGTCTGTTGAGTGTCTGAGTGGGTCTGACTGCGTCTGTTGTGGGTTTGTGTGGGTCTGCGTGTGTCTGTTGTGTGTCTGAGTAGTTCTGTATGTGTCTGTTGTGAGTCTGTTGCCTTCCTGTGTGTGTCTGTCTGTTGTGGGTCTATTGTGTTTCTGGTGTGTGTCTGTTGTGGGTCTCTTTGGGTCTGTTGTAAGTCTGTGGGGGTCTGTGTGTGTCTGTTGTGGGTCTGTGTACAGCTGTTGTGTGTCGCTGACTGTCTGTGTGGATCAGAGTGTGTCTGTTGTGAGTCTGTGTCTGTCTGTTGTGTGTCTGTTACATATCTCATGTGTCTGTGTGGGTCAGAGTGGGCCTGTTGTGTGTCTGTTGTCAGTCTGTTGCATGTCTGTGTGTGTCGTGTGTCTATGTGAGTGTTATGTGTCTGTCTGTCGTGCATCTGTGTGGGTCAGAGTGGGTCTGTTGTGTGTCTATGTGTGTCTGTTGTGCGTCAGAGTCGCTCTGTTGTGTCTGGGTGGGTCAGAGTGGGTCTGTTGTGTGTTTGTGTGTGTCTGCAAAGTGTCTGTCTGTTGTGTGTCTGTTCTACATCTATTGAGTGTTGTGTGTCTATGTGTTTCTGTTATGGGTCAGAGTGGGTCAGTTGTGTCTGTTGTGTGCCTATTGTGAGTCTGTGTCTGTCTGTGGGTCTGTTGTGGGTCTGTTGTGTGTTTGTGTGTGCCTGCTAGGTGTCTGTCTGTTGTATGTCTGTTGTGTCCCTGTGTGTGTCTGTTGCATGTCTATGTGTGTCTGTTATGGGTCAGTTGTGTCTGCTGCATCTCTGTTGGGAGTCAGTGTCTGTCTGTGTGTCTCATGTGGGTCACATTTGTCTGTTGTGTGTCTGTTGTGGGTCTGTTGCATGTCTGTGTTTGCCTGTTGTGAGTCTGTGTCTGTCTGTGTGTCTGTTGTGTGTACTACCTGCCGACAGGTAAACAGCCATGAACTGCTCTCGTCCCAACATGGATACAGCGCTACTGGAGAAACTCCACAGGACGTACATGTTCGCCGCCATGTGGAAAAACGAGAAGTGACTGAAGGTGGAGAGGAGCATCGGAGAACACAGGGTCTCTGCAGAACAACAGCAACACAACATGTAACAACACAACATGTAACACCTTATCTGCCAACATGTCATGTAATACAGTCATGGAACATGTTGTGTATTAACAGGACACGCCCGTGGATTCTGATTCATGAGTATCTAAAAGAAATTTAGATTTTTTCAGCATATTGTATGAGCGAGCGTCGTTAGCGGTGACTCACTGGAGGCGGGGTTGGACGTGAAGTATCTGATCATGTGGCGCTGCAGGGACGGGATTCTCCAACAGCAGAACACAACGGCGTTAGCAGCAATGATTCCTGGGAAAAAACACAGACGCACACAGGGTCGGGGTTATGAAAGGTCATCAGTACAGATCCTTTAGATTTCAGGTTTCAGTCTTTATGATCCGAAGAAAAAGCCCCGCCCACTCACCTGTGACTGTCCGCTGCCCCTCACTCAGACTGTTCCACCATTGGTTGATCTGAAACACAGACATCCAATCAGAACACAAATCAGGCTGCGGCGGGAGCTGTGATGTGGTGTCTGTTCTATGTTGCTTCACTGTGTCTTGTTCTACCTTTGAAATCACCGTTTTAACTCGCTATCATCTTGTTGAATCTATCGTGGGCTCCACCCACTCCACAGGTGTGACAGCGTGAGAATCTGCCACTGATTAAACTTCTAATTTTATTTTAAAACCGTCTCTGTTACCAAGTAAAACTAAAAACAGGCCCATTCGTTACAGACTGTTTTAAAGTCTGGCTGTGTCCAGGTGTGTCATGGCTGCGCCCACCTCTTTGCGGACATCCCCCCGTTTCTGCGGTCGCAGCTTGTCCAACCAATCGGCTCGGATCTCGTCGAAGTAGCTCTGGACTCTGGACTTGAGCGATTCGTACTGCCAGATGGCCGCCGAGGCGAACGAGCAGCCTGTAAACTGACATGGAGTTAGCACCTGTCACATGACCGATGATGTCACACGGCCACGCCTACAGTGATAATCTGATTATTTATGATGAACGTCAGAACACAGGAAGATACTTGTCGGTAATTCAACCAAAACTAGAAAAAACACGAGGATTCCAAGTGAATTATGACAAAAAAAAGTTCAATTAAAAGTAAGACAGAAATAATAAACGCGTTATTCAAAAACAACAGAAAATAATTCAGCTGTTCAGACTCATATGAGATATGTACTAAAGATGATCAGTGAATATTTACATCCAGTAAAACACATGTAATCCATAAAAAAACTAAAATCCATTTAACCTGGTGTTGATTTACTTGGAAACCAACCATAATCATTCATAACAGATAAATCTGTATGTTTTTAGGTCTTTTAACCCAGTCGACAAAAGTAGATCAATTTAACCTTTCAACTCCAGTAAAAGAGAAGAAGTACAAGCTTGGAAAGAGTAAAAGCAAACAGTAGCTCTTTTGTCATTGTTACATCTTCTTTTTTTCTTTTGTCTTTTGTGTAATTTTACTCATTTGCCTTTTACATCGTTTCATTGTATTCTGAGCATTTGTCAAAACGATACAAATCAAAAATAATCCAAAATTCTTCCAATGCATTAAAACTAAAAGCTACTTTGAAAATACAAAGAACAGAAAGTACAGATGTTTGTGTGGTGACATGAAGCCAAACACTGGACTGAACTCATACAGGGTTTTATCACTGGTTGTCACGTTTCAACTCAGTAGAAGAGAAGAAATGAGACTACCAAAGCCCATGGCTGGACATGTGGGGACTCCAGTCCACACGGTAGTGTTAATGCTCCTCTAAATTGCTTTAACAATCACCAAAAACACTACATAATGAGAAGAAGAAGCAAGAGCGAAGCAGCATCGTCTTCAGTGTCATCAACACGGAGCTGGATATGAGACTAAAACACCATCAACAAGTTTGTTGGGACTTTGTTTTCATGTTGTGTTGTCTAAGGTTTTTTTTAATCTCATTTCTTTTCTCAGCTTCAAATCATTGCACATCAAAGTCGGGGTTTTTTGTTTTGTGTTTTTACACACATGTTGATGCATACATGTATAAAGACATCAGAGTATTGGGGAGAAATCCAGGTGTGTTAATCTGACTTAATTTAATCACATTCCTGTTATCTGATAAAACATATAAGAGTAATCTGAATCTCAATATTTTATTGATCCCAGAGAAAAATAATGTGCTACATTTGCTCCGTGCAAGTATATGTATATAAAACTCTAAATATACTTATATATCTCTAAATACATCAAAAAGAAATATTAAAACTCTCTATTAAAAAGAGCTGTTAATAATCTGATAATTCCAAATATCAGATGATGATCAGAGTTTTATTGTGGATGTAAACAGGCTCATTGTCACTCAAACTAAAACTCTTCCATCTGTGCATTAATTACCCACAATTCCACCTACACCCGTAAACCACAGCCTTCTGAATGAACCCCTATCCACAAATGAAGAAGCATCTACCCCCACAGTGAAGACGAAGGGCCTGATGAGGCGACTGAGGGCCCGTTGGGGGCCATGCAGCTGAGGGTCCCAGTGGGGCTCCGAGGTCCTGCTGGGACCCGGATCCTCCACCACATTCTTTGGTTCTGGTTTCTTTGCGGCCTTCTTGAAACCACGGCGCTGTTGGAAGGTCAGAGGCCACCTGAAGGACATGGATTAGAGAGGACAAAACAGGTTTTATTTCAGCCTGGAATATGAGTTCACGTTTAAGTTTGATTTTTTGAGAAAGTTATGTTGAGACATGGAGCCTGTTTTCATGACCACAGAAATCTGAGAACTGTAATTACATCATTTTAATGATCAGGTCTGATGCATTTACATGCACTTCAGAAACACAATAATCGACAAACCCTGGTTTAGATGTTCATTATTGGATTCATTTCAGAGTTCGTACATTGTGGGGTTAATGGCGTGTGGGTTTCTTTTCTATTGAGCTCATTTTGTATTCTTTTGAATGAATTATTTAATCATTTTGTGGGTTAGCTTGGTCAGTATTTGTACCATTTTGGTCATTTTTGTTCATTTTATTGACAGCTGAGCATCTGCAGGAGGTGTTCTGTTGTATTCACAAGTTGACAGGTCCCATTGGAATGAAATAATCAACATTAATACCACTTTACTGTCTGTGTCAGGATGTTGTGGCTGATCGGTGTTTGTTGTGATAATTATTAATGTTAACTTCATATCTAACTTGAAAATATCGTGGTCGTATATCGTCGACTCTTCTGTTCTTGTCCGAGACAGTCATGGAAAACAGGTTTAAAGTCTGACTAAAGCACCAAATAAAATATCCAAACTATTCCAGGGACACTAGCCGAGTCGAAAACAGTTAGCCGTGTTAGCCTGCCCGCTAACCGGACCTAAATATATCCGTCCTTGAGCACTGACAGAGCCGCGGCGGTTTGCTGGACGCTCCGCGGGAATCGAAGCTCCCTCTGCGGCCACGGTCGCTCACCTGCCTCCCCTCACGGAGCTCCGTAGAGCATCTTCTACGGTGAGTCTGAGCAGGACGGAGTAGCCCCTCCACGCCATATTGGAGCCACCCCGGTGAGCCCCCCGCCGCGCGCAATCTACTTCCGGGTTAACGCGGAAAGAGGCGGGCTTACACGGCACAGCGCCCCCAGAGGACAGAAGCGGACACTACAGGTCACACTGGCAAATGGAGGTGACCTGATTTTAAACAGCCTATTATTGTGAGCTAAATATTTCATTCTGTTGGAGAATCACATTTTATCTTCATTGTCTTCTATGTGTCTGTGTTCTCCTGCATGTTTGTTTATAAAGAATTACAGTGAGATCAGGCAGTCTCAGTCCTGTGCTCAGATCTGTGCACTGGCTTCCTGTGGCTCAGAGAATAGACTTTAAAACAGCTCTGCTCGTTTATAAGTCTGTCCATGGTCTAGCACCAAAGTACATCTGTGACATGGTGGTCCCATATGAACCATCTCAGACCCTGAGAACCTCATGGACTGGTCTGAGAGCCTCATGGACTGGTCTGAGAGCCTCATGGACTGGTCTGAGAATCTCATGGACTGGTCTGAGAATCTCATGGACTGGTCTGAGAACCTCATGGACTGGTCTGAGAACCTCAGGGACTGGTCTGAGAGCCTCATGGACTGGTCTGAGAACCTCATGGACTGGTCTGAGAAACCTCATGGACTGGTCTGAGAAACTCATGGACTGGTCTGAGAATCTCATGGACTGGTCTGAGAACCTCAGGGACTGGTCTGAGAGCCTCATGGACTGGTCTGAGAAACTCATGGACTGGTCTGAGAACCTCATGGACTGGTCTGAGAAACCTCATGGACTGGTCTGAGAGCCTCATGGACTGGTCTGAGAGCCTCATGGACTGGTCTGAGAAACTCATGGACTGGTCTGAGAACCTCAGGGACTGGTCTGAGAACCTCATGGACTGGTCTGAGAACCTCATGGACGGGTCTTCTGCTGGTGCCCAGAGTCAGGACTAAACAGGGTGCAGCTGTGTTTCAGTTCTATGCAGCTAACCTCTGGACCAGTCTTCCTGATGACGTCAGACAGACCTCTACTCTGACAATGTTTAAGTCCAGGCTGAAAACAGCTGTTCAACTGTGAAAAGAACAACTGAAAGGGTTCTATCTGTACTCCTCTCTTTTACTTTGTTTTAATTTATTGTCAATTATGTTTTATTGATTATGTTTTAATTGTGTGTTTTTAATCTGTCTCTTTTCCATTTTTGTAAAGCACTGTGAATTGCCCTGTGTATGAATTGTGCTATACAAATAAATCTGCCTTGCCTTGCCTGGCCTTGCCTCAGTTAACTATTTATTTACAAAGTAGCAACTGATCAGTCGTACAGAGCTCTGGGTCTCTTTACTTCCCTGACAACAATATACTTTGCCAATATACTTTTTTCTCCAGCGGCTTCATGTTGCTCCTTGAGACTACGCCATGTAACCTGTTTTGACGACAGTTAAAATATATACACCCTAGACTCCCCTTATCTAAGCAACATATTTCATGTCTCTACAAAACTGCTCATGTATTAAGTGTGGGGTGTCAAACTCATTTTATTTCAGGGGCCACATTCAGCTAAATTTGATCTGAAGTGGGCCGAACCAGTCAAATAATAACACAATAATATATAAACAATGTCAACTCCAAACTTTTCTCTGTGTTTTAGAGAAAAAAAAGGTTATTTACATCATGAACAGGTTTACATCTACAAACTATCCTTTCAAAATATGTGAATAACATGAACAAACTAAAAAATAAGTGTAATTTTAACAATATTCTGTCTTAGTTTATCGTTTACACATGTACATTATAACGTACAGATCACAGTGGATCTACAAACACACAAAACATTGAGTAACAGGCAGAATATTACTACAATTGTACTTACTTCACTTAAGACATTTCAGGTTATTTGCATTTTTTGCAAAATTATACTTTGCTTTAGTGTAAATACATGAAAATATTTACATTTACAAAAAGAAACATTTGGAGGTATCATTATTTATATTTTATTATGATAGTATTTTACTGGTCTGACCCACTTGAGATTGAACTGGTCTGAATGTGGAACCTGAACTAAAAGGATTATTAATATCTTAGTGTAAATTTTGCATTTCACAAATTCATCCCAAGGGCTGGACTGGACCCTTTGGCAGGCCAGATTTGGCCCCCAGGCCGCATGTTTGACACCTGTGTACTAAGTGGATTGTGTCACAAAAAACAGACTGATATTACCTGACTCTAAGGTCAAGCAGATGTTTGACCCTATTCTGACCATGTTTACGTCTTATCTCCTATAGTTTACGATCCTATGTGTAGCTAAGCTGAAACCTGTCCTGTGTTCATAAATCTGCCATTTTAGAATGTTGACCAAGACTTTACCACTCACTAGTGAAACAAAGAGATCTAGTGAAACTAAGGAATTATCTTAAAACATTAACTACTACTAACTAATATGATTAAAGTTAAGACTTTAACTATCTAAAGTAAAATAAGATGAAGTATCTTTTAAGGTGATTAAATTTTGATTAAATGCTAATTAAATGTTAATTAAATATTGATTAATTCTAACAATTCACAGTTCCAAATGGAGAAAGACAAAGCCCCTTTTCTCTGTCTTCAAGAGGGACCCCACAGACAATCACCTCAGCTCTTTAAGACTGATGAAAAGGAAAAATGCAGCAGCTCTGCTCAGTGATTTTAATGTCTTCAGTGACCTCTGACCTCACAAACTCAGGGATGCCTATGTCTTTATGCACTTTATTTGTTTTTGTTTTGTTTTGTTGTCCCTTCATCTATTTTTTTTGTTTTGTTTTATCTTCTCTGTAATAATTATATCTAAAGTACTTCTACCCTTTGATATTCTATATGCCTTGTGTCTTGTTATATACCGCATTTCATGTTCTGTTTAAATGTCCCAATTTTGTTCTGTACATTTCATGAATAATAATAAAAAAACAGTCTCACTCTGGCGGATGTGGGACATGCAGGACAATGAGCCTGTTTATATAAACCAATAGATATACTTAAAATTCCCAGTTCCTCCAAAGTGTAAAGAAGTTCATTTTAAAACTATAAACAACATCTGTCCCTCGAATAAATTTATGAAAAGAAGATTTAAATTTGTGGTAGAAAATAGTTACATTTGTGAAACGCATCTGGAAATGACAGAGCACTTGTTTTGTGAATGTGAGATTGTCCAGAATTTGTGGAAATCTCTCCACGACATAATATTGTCTGTCTCCAGTAGCACTGACTTTTGGTCCTTTCAGAATATTCAGATAGGAGTAATCCTCAAAGATTAAAAAAAAAAAAAAAAAAGAGTTTTTAGTGAATAATCTCATTATTATTCCAAAATATTACATACACAACTGTCAGTATGCCAAATCACCCCCCTCATGGCTTGCTCTGAAAAATAAAATCTCCTTGTTACAAAAATGTCTGAAACAAATAAATAATCCCCATACAAATAAACTGTATACATTTATAGCAAAATTGTACCTTTCCCAAACCCCTTGTATTTATTTTATTTTATTTGTCTGTTTTTTTGGTTGGTTTTTAATTATTTATTTGTTCTATGCTCCTCTCATTCCTTCATTCATGCTATAATGGTTGTATCTTTGCTGTGGAAACATGATATACACTACGCAAATTTTTTTTCTGTCTGAATTTTCATAGGAGGTGAGATTTTACCTTAAACTGTGAGATAATGATGTTTTCATCTGAGTTTGCAATTGTTCTTGCCATGCTGTTTGTTTCAACAACAACAACAACAACAACAACAACAATAATAATAATAATTATAATAATTATAATTATAATAATAATAACAGTAATAATAATAACAATAATTCAAAAATGAATTACAAATGTTGCACAAAGTTCACTGGCGTTTAAACAATTAACCTAATACTCCAGATACCCCTGACATAGTCTATGATTGTTTGGAAATGGTTCACATTCCATTAAACTGACCTAAATGAAGTGCTGACTGCAGACATACACATGTTTGGTTATTGTTGGGTCCAATAATCTGTCAAACTCCTCTCTTCTGATAGCTTGAAGCCATTTTGTCCTCCTTTGTGGTTTCATTTCATTATTTGGTAAAAATGTAAGACTTTAATTGGTGATTTTTTTGTGTTTATTTGTGGTGCAAAGGGGCACACAGCAACTCTTAGGCATTATGGCTAATGGCAGAGACCAGTTTTTCTACAGCATTAGGGTTTAGGTTTCCATAGCATTCCATTCCATTTTTCATAGCATAGAAATTATGTACAACACTTTAATTATTTTTGCTAAACAATTTATTCACAGGTGTACATTTATGAAGAGCCACCCACTGTTCTCAAATTACATAAATGAAATAACAAACTTAAAAAAAAACAACACTGAAACGTGTAAAAACCAATTAGGCCTTGATTGTGTATGAAAACTTAAATGTATTGATACCTGAAAAGACCTGTCTTTTTTTTTTTTTTTTTTTTTAATAATGTTCTTTACAAATACTGTTTCAGCATACAGTCGATATCAATGCTCAGTCTGGAAAAAAAGGTGTTTTCTGTAATTCTTCGGAATGTATGTCCAGATTTTGATCAATAAAGTTGTAGGACTAAAAAAACCACAAAACAAACACTTCCGCCCTGTACCAAGATGGCGGCGCTATAGGCACGTCCATCAACATCCAATGGGGCATCTGGGTATATATGTTTTTAATGTAGCTATCCTTTTTTGTAAAACAACAACAACAACAACAACAACAACAACAACAACAATAATAATAATAATAATAATAATAATAATAATAATAATAATAATAATAATAATAATAATAATAATAATAATAAAATCCTGTTTTTGCATCGTATTTCCGGTTAGCACAGCTCAGACCACCGATACCGGAAGTCTCCCACATCTCTGATACAACAATAGAAGTTCGAAAACCCAAAACAGGTTCTGGGACACATTGTGCATGGTTGTACTAATACGTGGAAACGGCTGAATGAATGGTTGGACAGAAAGTGTGTTGTCCATCCACCGGCTACAAAACGCCAGTGTGTTTGTCCTCCGTTGTAGGAGTTCCACCGAAAACCGACAACAGACGCTGAATCCCGGATGTGGCCGAAGGCGTTGAATTTGAAGAAACCACCCAAAGCTGTTGCTGTTTGTTCTCATCACTTTGTGGATAAGAAGCCGACCAAAGAACACCCTTTCCCTGAACTGTGGTTGGGATGCGAGCGTCCTCCTCAGACAAAGACCCGGAAACTGGAGCCCAACACCGGCCTCATCCTGCCCCTCCATCTGATGGTCAGTTTATTTATCCACTGTTTATCTGCGTAAACAGTCTGACCTTACAGTAGAACAGCTCCAGTCATGGGGTTTTATGGATATGAAGTGTGCTAGTAGAATATCTATTTATAGTTATGATTGTTTATTTATTTATTTAGTTAGTTATTTTTTAATCTCCTCTTCCTTTTAGAAAAGTGCGCCAGTGAAGCTGCACCTCAAACGGGGCAGAGCCGCAACGAATGTAAGTGTAAAGTAGTTCAGGTCCAGTTGGAAGCCTGTCCACAGACTGAGCAGAAGTCCGGTCCACAGTCAGCCATCACAGTAAACTGCTTTAGAAACACCTGATTATTACAGACACTGGAGTTTAATGTTCATGAAAACAGACTCAAGCTTCACACCTTCATTCTTTTTTTTAATTCAAGAATTTATTTATTATTCATTGATAGAACGTGCAGAAATAGAAAATAACAAGACTAAACAAAACATCACACATTCCAACCCTTCACACTTTCTTTCTTTCTTTTTTTTTTTATTTTTTTTTTTCGTCACGCATTCATTCACCTACTATCAGCTGGTTAAGTATGACGTAATGTGTCACGTGATTTTCCTGTGTCCGGGTCCAAACAAAGGAAGTGAAGCCAAAGTTTCCCTGCTCTTCAACCCTGGTTCACCATGCCGCAGTGTTGTGTGCCGTTCTGCGTTAATCGCAGCGAGACTTCCCCAGAACTGTCCTTTTATCGCTTTCCTGTTGACGAAGAGAACAGGAACAAATGGCTGCAACTTATCAGGTGGGTATGAAGCCAAACACCGGTTAGTTTTTCAAAGAAACTGTGTCAGTAGAGGTTAGGAGTGTAGGGATTACCGGTATAACGATAAACCGCAGTCAAATTCCTGACGGTTAGAATTACAGTTTAAAATTCTAATTATCATTTTAACCGTGTTTGATTACCACACTTAGAAAACTAATGGTACTGCTCATTTCCTGGAGAAGCAGCAGCACTCCAGGCTCTATCTATCTATGAAAAAGAAACTCAAACAACTCAAACTTGATCTGGAAAATGGTCAAACAGTGGCCAGAAGGTGACATCTTTAATGCACATTTGTATATTTGATTGTTTACATGTTAATATTTTAATGTTTCTGCAACAGAAAGTACATTGTGCCTATTATTTAATTGTATTTATTTATTTATTTTTCAAAATACAACTTGGTTAAATTATTTCAGTGTGTGTATAAGTACTTTTTGAAAATTTTGAGCACAATTTCAACAATATCGTGATAGTAATGATAACCGTGATAATTTTGGTCCCCATAATCGTGATTTGAAATTTTCATATCGTTACATCCCTAGCAGAGGTTCAGGTTTACAGTGTGTGGTGTGGTTTGCTTGAATAACACTTATTAGGCTACTTTTAGCAGCATTTAATTTATTTATTTTTTGGACTTTATTTTTTATTGTTTTAATATAAAGCACAAAACAAACAGAAATGGTCACAGGTACATTCAGACATTTACGTACTGTTTACTGTCCACAGATTGAATGAAAAAGTCCCATTTTTTCCAGTACTTTACACCCTTGTGCTGTTGTAGGCGGAGATTGTATGTCATTATTTCCATTAAATGGATTTGGTTGACAATTTTTATCACCAAGGAGATTGAGGGAGGGTTCTTTTTAAGCCAGTATTTGGTGATGGCTTTTTTGCCTGCGGCAAGCAGTATTCTAAATAGATATATGTAGAGCTGCAACCGATTAATCGATTAGGTGCTTGAGGTGAATGCAAAAATTCACAATTCGATTAATCGACTCGAACTGATTGAAGGGAAATATTCTGTTGCAGTTTTCCTGAATTGAAGCTTCTTTGTGCGTCACAATAAGCATCCGTGTGAAACACAACAGTGGAACCAATGTTTAACAGCAGAGAAATGAAGGAAACAAAGCTTTGACTCAGGAGAATTGTGGTTGAATGATTTTTTTTTTGAATCACTTTGAGTCGATTAATCAGTCGCAGCTCGAGATATATGTCACTTTTACGTAATTCCTCTGGGGGAATGTTAAAAAACAAAGTAGCCAGTGAAATATCAAAATGAACACCAAAAACTGAAGAGATCAGTTTAATCATCTCTCCCCAAAAGCCAATGATACCAGGAGAGGACCAGAATACATGTGCTTGATCTGCCTCCAGTGAACCGCACTCCCCCCAGCAGGAAAAATGAACTCCAGGAAAATATGATTTTCATACAGGTGTAATAAAGAAACGGGCCAGACATTTCCAGCAAAAATCCCTCCATGATAGTGAGTTTGTAGTACAGTTTTGAGATTTCCATCCCTCTGACCATATCTCATTTGGTATTTCCTCTTGCAGGTCCCTCCCATTGATTTTTTGCGTGAAAACATATCTCATTGTCTTTTGAATTCAAAGCTGTGTATGTAAATGTATTAAATTTGATTATCTTTTCGCAGCATTTTAGTGTTTTTTTTTTTTTATGATTAGAAAGTTTTATGAACAATTAAACATACAATTTAAAAACAAACACAAAATAAAAAGATACATTCACCTGACACATTTATACATCAAATCTACGAAAGAAGAGACAGGAACAAAAGACAAACACAAAGAAAATAAGAAATCAACAACACTCAGGGGTCTGCTACACATTAAATATAAACTTGTCATATAGTTTAATTGTTTTAGTTAATTTATTGTTTTTCTTTTTCAAATTTTCACTGTTCCAACAAGTTTTGAGATCTGTTATTCTGAGTTTGTAGGAGGAGGATTTTTTTTTTTTTTTTTTTGCAAAATCATTTTGTGTAATGTTTTGCTAAAAAAATCATTAGATTAATTATATCTTTTTCATTAGCCAAAACATTTGGATTGGTGACTACAAGAAGAATTTCAAATGTGCTCAGTAAGATATATATATATATATATATATATATATATATATATATATATATATATATATATATGTGTGTGTGTGTGTCAGGGTAGAGACTGCGATCTGGTAGGATCGGCGATTCTACCAGTAGAGACTCCGATCGTTGTCTCTACCAGTACAAACTCCGATCAGAGTCTCTACTGGTAGAAACTCTGATCCTACCAAACATTTAATAGGATCGGAGTTTCTACTGGTAGAAACCACGATCGGAGTCTCTACTGATAGAAACTCCGATCTTACCAATAGAATTGCCAAATGCAAAGTTAATGTTGAAATTCCAAAGGTTTTGAGAAAATTGTTGTCATTTTATATTTCACAAATGGTTTTAATATTTGGTGCTTTCCATAAATTATTTATATATTATGTGAGCGTGCTGAGACTAACTAAAAAGTCCAGATGTGGGTTAGGGGTTAGGGTTAGGTAGGTAGGATCAGAGTTTCTACCAGTAGAGACTCCGATCGGAGTTTCTACCGGTAGAATTGCCGATCCTACCAAATCGCAGTCTCTCCCCTGACATATGTCTACATATATATATATATATATATATATATATATATATATATATATATATATATATATATATATATATGTATACATGAATATAAATCTTTTGGGAAATATATTTTTGTAAGTGGAACCAAAAGGAAGTAACATGAAAACAATCAACAAACACATGTTCAATAGTTTGACCCTCA
This sequence comes from Sphaeramia orbicularis, assembly GCF_902148855.1. Taxonomy (NCBI): domain Eukaryota; kingdom Metazoa; phylum Chordata; class Actinopteri; order Kurtiformes; family Apogonidae; genus Sphaeramia; species Sphaeramia orbicularis. The sequence continues at coordinate 48,893,793 of NC_043969.1, read as the reverse complement.
CAGCCACAGAATGTACAAATGTTACTCATTTTGGGGGGGGGGGGTACAGATATTTGCATTTGAAGGGTAATGTCTGTGCACAACTTTGAATAAGACATTTTTAATTTTGTTCACATTTACATATTGATGAGGTAACAGGAAGATGCTAACCATGGGTGAGCTAGCAGAACAGCGCTGTCTGTCCAGGGCAAGGGGAATTGTTAGAGACACCTCCCACCCCTTCAACAAACTGTTTTCCCTCCTGCCCTCAGAGAAACGCTTCCGGAGCCTGAGGTGCAAAACTGCCAGATGTTTAAATAGTTTTTATCCAACAGCCATAAGACTGCTTAGCAAAAGTTAGGGGGATGAAGTGAAATACAGAATATGCAACAGTGACCACTCCATCATGCAATATTTCTTTTTTATCTTTACTCACTATTTATTTATTTTAGTGCAGTTTTTAGTATTTTATCATATATATGGGTTGTGTTTAGTTGGTGTTTTTAAGATTTTTTCTGTGTTTTTATTTCGTGCTGTGCATTTTGCTATTTCCTTCTGTAACAGCATCTGGGATGTTCTTACTGAATGACAATAAATCTGAATCTGAAATGAATCTGAATCTGAAGATGGAGTTCCATGGGTGTTTACATACAGGAGTAGTGACAGGATCGAGAAGGTTTCTGATGTAAAGCGCTGTTACATTTCTTACCTGTGATGGGGATATTTTACTGGTGTTTTAGTGGTGAGTTCTTGTAAATAATTGCATACAACAGTGATAGTGGTGTTTTGAAGTGTTCTGCTAGTGTGTTTTGCCATGATTTTTTGCTCTTTTTTCCATTTTTTTCCCACTGTATTTTTCGATTTGTGTTGTTTATTGATAGATGTATTTTAGCTGTAAATTTTATATAAATGTTAGTATATACGTGTGTGTAGAGAGCGCTATCCAGGGCATACAGAGATGTAGTGTCTGTAAAAGAAGCAGATGAATGTTTTTGTCCGTCTACAACTGGACAGAAACTGAACAGAGACAAGATAAAAATGACTAGAAAGAACTAAAAATAAGAAGATGGAACATGGACACAGAATGATCTAGACAAACTAAAATGTTTGAGCACATGAAAAATAGTTTTAAAATTATTTTTATAATCTCATGAAGTTTTATTATGCACATTTGCCATTTTTTCCAAAATAAATATAAAAAAATCAATCTTGTTTTTTACATTTTTTGCTATAACACACTGTTTTAAGCATTTATTGCAAATAATATTAGTAATTAATGGACAGATATTAAAAGTTAAGTTCTTCCTTTAAAGGTGCAAAAGAATCGGCAAAAAAGCAACTTGATATGAATTGCGTACTGATAACACGCCACTTTTAATTGTTGTGTGATCTGTATGCATTATAAGCTTTCTGAGTGTATTTTCACACCGCGTAAAATACCACGTGGTTAGGGTTAGCGGTTACGTATATGTAAAGCGGAGATCTTGGCTTACATTGACACGGGGTCAAATGGTGTTGAATAACATGCGAGAGGATGAAAATGTGTACGTGTAGCATGTCAAATGCAATAAGAACTGGCGTGACATGCGATTTCATGAGGTCAGTCTGCAAAAAAGACATTTTCTGACACATTAGTTGTAAAAACAATATAATGAAATCTATTCCTGTTATAATGATAGTCCAAAAAGGGTTCATATTTAGCAGTGCCTAGCTCATTGAATACCTGTATATCAGTGTCGTATTTAGGCCTAGCAAGATCTATTGGGTATCCACAACTGAATGAAGTTCATTGTTTTATGTGAGAAATTGTCACTGAAATTAGTTCTATCTGAAATTTGAAGCATTTCATTCTGTTATGACCAGTATCAATCGAGTTAATCCAAAGAAATCTGGTGATGGTTTGTTCTTGTGTACTGTTTGTTATATGGAACATCTTTTCAGTGTCCTTGTACTAGTAAACCATGTGTTCAGGCTACCGTCAAACTCAAGTGAATTTATTTTCCAGTTTTTTGTGTCAGCAAGTACAGATATTTCTTATTTTCCTATTTCTTAAATTAAATATTTCTTAATTTTTCTTTTCTTGCAGGCGTAAAGATTTCATTCCAAATTGCAACTCACGAGTTTGCAGTTGGCATTTCCTCTCTGGAAAAAGCGATGGACCAACTCGGTTTGTATGGAATGAAGCCGGAGTCTCGAACTCCCCGAGTACCAGTGGCACTCGGCCAAAAGGGCCCAAGAGGAAGAACCTTGATCCGTCCAGTTTAGGGATGAGCACTTTGAAGCGTGCTGACTCGGCCGGGTTGACACGTCCTGCTGACACAATTGTGAAGAAGACCACCCCACTGCCCGAGGCTCAGAATTCTGTGAAGAGAAAGAACGAGAGACTGAGGAATGAAGTGGAAGACCTGAAGAAGCAGCTCAATGTCCAGAAGCAGGTGTTCAGATTCTCTCAGGTAGAGGAAGATCCGGGCCAGGTGCAGCATTACACCGGTCTGCCTGATGTGGCGACTTTTCACTTCCTGGAGACTCTGCTGACAAGGTCTGAGCTGGAGTACCACGGTGGCTCGGGGGGGAACAGGCTACCCCTCGTGGACCAGTTGCTCATGACACTCATGAAGCTGAAACTGAACCTCAGCAATCTGGACCTCGCTAAGTGCTTCGACTGCTGCACTGCTACTGTGACTGTCGTTGTCACAACCATCATCCGCGGTCTGTACGACATCCTGTACGTGGGCATGATGGAAGGTAACATACCGTCACGCAACAAGAATGCGTTGAGCCTGCCTGCCTGCTTTGCACCCTTTCCAAATTGTCGCATTGTACTGGATTACACTGAAGTTGCATTGGAGGATACTGAGAAGCTCGACCCACAGTGCCCTTCGGACAGTCAATACAAAGGGAAAACCACGTTGAAGAGTCTGATTGGTGTGGCTCCCAATGGTGTCATCACATTCGTCAGTGATTTGTACAGAGTCGGTGCTTCTGACAAAGCAGTCACTGCGGACTGTGGGATCCTGGATCACCTTCAGCCTGGGGATCTCCTATTGGCTGAAGAGGGCTTCACCATCCAGGATATTGTGCCCCCAGGAGTGTCTGTGAATATTCTGTCCGTTCCTGTCAAAGGACAGTCCACCCAGGAAGAAGTTGTCAAAAACCAAAAGATTGCATCTGCAAGGATCCATGTTAAACATTCTATCCAGAGACTGAAACTATTTTCAATACTTGATCACATTTCATACCAGTATGAAACAAATGTCAACAAAATTTTGAAGGTGTGTGCTTGTCTGACCAATCTGCAAATTCCAAGCTTGATTGAAATTTCAACTGTCTGAATGTGTTCCAGTGTCATGTTCCAATGATGATGTTGCTGTCAATATACATTTCTAGTATTGGCACATGTACATTTTATTGTCATGTTCAGTTAAGGAACAGTAAATGCTGTGAGAATGCTAACATGCTTTACAGTTACACCCACCTTTACTTTAGGCAAAATTTTCCAAGTACTGTAGATAAAATCTTGTTCTCCAGCCTGGTACAGGGTTATGTCCATAACTATTACATCTGACTGGGATGGATGGATGGATGGATGGATGGATGGATGGATGGATGGATGGATGGATGGATGGATGGATGGATGGATGGATGGATAGATAGATAGACACACATACAGTAACAACAGAGTACCACAGCAAACATGGGTAAAAAATACAACACCAGAGCAAACACTATACATTATAAATTAGAGATATGAAAAGATCTGGATAATAACTGTAATGTGCTGAAATACAACTGTAAGGTGCAAAATGACGTGAAATATTCCAAATGGGAAGGTGCAAAAGTACATTTAAGTGCAAATGGATTCATGAGCAGAGACATCAGACGGAGGTGAGTTTGTTGTTATGGAATGTGACAGGAAAGATTTCCTGAACTGTCCGTTGGACAGTGTAGCTGCAGCAGTCTTGATGCTCTCCTGTGTCCAGTGTGTGATGGAGAGGGTACTCATCATTGTCTGTGTTGGAGATCAGTTTTTATACTATCCTCCTCTCCACCACGGTCATAAAACTGTCCAGCATCAGACCCCTAACAGAGACAAGTCTGTTGGTGTCGCTGGCTCAGACGCTGCTACTCCAACAAACAGCCCCTTTCACAATCAACGTGATATTTAATAAGGCCCTGAGTACAAAATCCTACATTGAGTAGCAATGTAAACATGGAAATTCAAACAATCCAAGGTAAAAAAAAATTACAACAAAGTTGAGGTAAGAAATTGTTTTCATTAAATGCCTCCAGCTTGTCAATATTGTCAGTCCAAGATGGATCCTTGCGCTGAGGAAGGACAACAAAATCTTCTCAGCAGCCAGAAGAAGTGTCATGAAGTGATGTGGTTTAGTGACACTGCTCTATCTGGACCCCCCCCCAGTAGACCACTGAGTGACAGCATGACCCCAGTCTCCTGCACAGTAAGCCCAGTCAGCTCTGTGTACATCTGCCAGGGCTCATGGATCACTCCCCAACCACAGGACGGTAACAAAATATATTTCATCCCTTGACGTTGTACAGGCTCAACAGTGTGTTGAATAATGAGGGTGGGAAAGAATGTCACTCAATGACATCATGAACCAAAGCTGCTGGCCCTGCTCCTGTTCTTCCTGTATGTAGACCTGGAAAATGTGTATGTTACACATACAGTGCATGAAAAGAAATGAAAAGAACGGGTAACAAGCTAGTAAAAGAACACATTGTGTAAAACAAGTATTTACAGATCAATGGCCTGTACAAGTGATTGAACAGAGTGCCACCTCAGTAGGTTATGTGGTTAAATGTGTTTGTCAAATTTATGTTGCATTCAGGAGTTTAAGGATTTGAACTTCTCAGCCATTGAGTTCGATGGATGTGAAATATAGTATGATCCATAAGATCCCTGACACTGTTGTACAGGGGATACAATGAATTCTTACCATAAATGGTTCGTCTTCTGACCTACTGCGTCACGTCACAGGACTAACAGGGTGTACATAAATGTGTGAATGTAAAAGAAAAATAAACTTTTCACAGCAAAACAGCAAAAGTAAGAGAATCTATCGTTTGGCTTCTGTCGCTGATGCATTGACATGTGACTTGTGAATCTGTGGCTGTATGGAGTTTGATATGTAATAAGTCATGTAGTTGTTATTTGAGTTGATTTATTTCATATAAAAAGGTTTATATTGACTTTTATCACAGGTTGTGTTGTGTAATTAGATGTGCAACTTTACTATATTCTTGACAAATGCTTCTCTGGGTCCATTATTGGGGGACTCTTATTCTCAATATAACGTTAAGATTAGGCTTTACGCTTAAACAGTTAAGTAAATTAATTACTTACATGATCATTACATTAGACTGTCTATAAATTAGTGTCAGTGGTTAATTAGGAGGAGACTCAGGTAATGAAGGGGTTTTTAATTTTATAAAACTGGAGTGTATGGTAGAGGGACTATTTGCCTCGGCGGAGGAGTCTGACTGCATTGTAGCTATGTGCAAAACCTGTGTTGATAACACAAATAGTCCTGCAAATGTTGCTTTAAAGCAAACGCAAAAGGAGCTTAAAATAGATTTAACGCTGCAATAGGAGGAACAGGATATTCACAGAAAAGAATAAATAAAAAATAAAACACCAGAGGAGAATATAGATCTACAGCAAGCTGCGGAGGGATACGGTGGCAGTGACTGATGGATTCCGTTGAGACAAGTCAGAGTAGATCAATGTGTCAGTCATTTTATTCAACCTGGTTTGTAAACATGACGAGTTAATGTAATTTTATGTTAAACGGGGTAGGTTTAACACAGCTGGTCTCAACAGTAGAATGTGTTAGTTTAACTACGTTAGCACAATGTGCTGCGGTTTTTCAAATGAAACCGGTTGAATCTGGTTTGACGGTTAGCTAACGACTTCAAGTAGCTGTTTGTTTAATATACTTTAATACTATTTAACTGAGAGCCGAAGGAATTTATTGTTGGTTTTAGTTATTTTAGTTCATAATGCTTACTGCTACCGTCCGTATTCTGTGTTTGTGACAGGAATTTTCAGATAATGTTCTAATCAGTTGCATTTATTAGGCTCCTGTAGTCCGTGGTCACACAACTGTAGGATCTTATAAGACTAAACTATCAGTAATTATCAGTAGAAAATTACTACAGGTCATAAGTAAAGACTTCTACATGGTGATGACTGTAGCACCAGTGTGGGTTTTGCTGAAATGATTTTACTTAATTTTTTTTTTTTTTTTTTTTTTTTTTAATTTTAATTGGTTGAGCATTATATGTATTTTTATTCCACTGACAATTTCTATTCATTTGCATTTCACTATTTTGACATAATTATGATAACCTAATTAGTAGTTGTGAAAGTCAAACCATCCTAATTAAAAAAAAATCTATCTATCTATCTATCTATCTATCTATCTATCTATCTATCTATCTATCTATCTATCTATCTATCTTTTGATGACACATTGGCAGGATTTCCACAGATCGTTAAAATGCTTGCATTTGTCAAGGCTTTAATTATCTTCAAAATTGATAGTTAATCCTTAACACTCTCAGTAATCCTGACACACAAAGATCTTAAAAATCCCCCAGACAATAAGTGATCCCCCTATATTTGTAAATTCAATCACCGTTGGTGATTTTATCGTAATGGAATGAATGGAGCTTCCAACAGTCATTCATAGGTGGAGGGGTTCGGGTATGAGCTTTAGCAGCTTGAACGTCAGTAGTACAAACATTAGTCATAGACAATAACATAACATTTGTAGGTTATTGACAACATAATAACCTACAAATTATAAAAGTTCCAAATTTTTCTCTTTATGTGAAAAAGGGGAAAAAACTGATGCAGCCAGGAACTTCTCATTTCATGGGGAAATGGTAAAAGGTCATGTGGTCTGATGAGACATAAAATATTTACTGAGGTTTATATTTTTGTGGAATGAAGAGTGTAAAAATTACACTACAAAATGCAGATTTTAATAAATTTATAATTTTTTCCAAGTACTATACTCAGTACTGATTAATTGATTGTCATGTAATTTAATGAACTGCTTGAAAAGGTTCCAGTATTGTATCTTGTTAAATCAGATAGTCTGTGGTCACATAAATATGCCTTAGCAGAGCCTCAAAAGTCTGCTTAAAACTATGTGAAGTAAAATGGAGGGACATTTTATTACCTTAAGTAAACACAGGGTCAAAGTATGAATACATGACGTCCAATAAATGCAGAGGGGAGGGGCATCTGTCAGCCCAGGTGAACCGCCTGAATATATTCAGAGTTCAGACTCCATTCTGATAAATGAACAGAAAGCGTCTGGTTCAGGGTGAGTCTGACATTCGGATCATTTTCCTGTTCTAGTCTCTCAGTGGGTTTTCTCTGTGTCGACTGAAACAGTAAACATGGATGTAGTCACTTCCAGGCTGAGTGTCCACTAGGTTTACTGGACTCTGTGTCCACTGGGTTATTTCCTGTTGTGTCAGTGTTTGTGACTGATGAACACAGTGTTTTAGTGATGTGAGTTCACAGTAGTTTTACTGCTAGTCCTTTCAGACTGACTGAAGTTCACAGTATGAGTCTGAGTGTGGATGAAGAGGAGGACGGAGCAGAGTTATCCCATTATACAAACAGCGGTTTGTCCACAAAGGAACCTCCAGGGGACAGTAATGAACCAGGACCTTCTGATCCACAGTGAGTCGACTGTCACACACCTTTAATATTTGACTACAGACAGAACAGGACATGATGTGTCCAAAGGTGATAGAAAATGAAGTGTTCAAATCTTAATAACACTAACATACTGTCCAATCCAACTGTTGTACTTGTGTTGTTTCCAAGGGGTCAGTATGACAGACCCAGAGCAGAGTCTCCAGTGTCCTCATGTCTGTCCATGAAGACTGACTGGTCCAGGGAAAATCCTCCAAAGTTTAGTCCTGAACCTGGACCTTCAGACACAGAGTAAGAAACTGTTTATACTGTAAATATTACAGTAATATTGTTCTTCAAGTTGATGCTTTTAAGATGCTGCTGTTTGTGAATTTGCTTTTTGTTTGGATGCTTTGATCAGTTGGACAGTCTGCTGACCTGAGAACAGCTGAACATCTCAAGTCTTTAAAACTAACCAGAGTTTATAGACATGACTCAACTCATGGCACTGACAAGTTTTACAGTATTTTACACTTCATTATGTACATTATATAGAAAAAAACACAATTTAAAACAATATACTCTAGTGTTTTGTGTTGTATAATTCAGTTGTTCTATATGTTTTTCTCTGTTTTCATGTATTATTTCTTTGTTTTAGTTTTATTGTGTGTAACTTCTGATCTGTTTCCATCATCTCTGAAACTCTTTGAATGTCACTAATGTGAATGAGGGGTGATATTGAATGTTTGATTGATAATCTACTGTAATAAGTGGTTAGTAAGTGACACTAACAACACCATTAAAATACTGGGTTACACAAATAACACAGATGAAGTTTACACTCAAACATGTTTTAATGTGAGGAACAAATCAGAGAAGTGATTTTGTCATATAAATACGTGTTCAGACGATCACAGAACACTAATATACTGTCCAATCCAACTGTTGTACTTGTTGTTTCCAGAGGTCAGTATAACAGACCCAGAGCAGAGTTTCCAGTGTCCACATGTCTGTCCATGGAGACTGACTGGTCTAAAGACACACCCCCATATTTAGATCCTGAACCTGGACCTTCAGACACAGAGTAAGAAACTGTCTACACTGAAAATATTACGATAATATTGTTCTTCAAGTTGATGCAGTGGAGTGACTTAAACCTTTGTGAGTTATAAAGCCACAGACCCCCAGTCACTGGACATTAACTTGCAGGAGCGGGCTTTCGCCTGCCTGAACAGGCTCACACACTCAGTGGCCTGTAAAGCGCCAACACGAAATCAATTGCAAAACTTGCTTTATATGGTTGTTGCTGGGCTGAATGGTCTCCTGGCCAGAACTGGCATTGATGGGTCCAGTGTCTGGTTGGTCTGGTGGGGGGATGTGGTCCTCTGGCAGTAGGATGGTGTGCTGGTGTGTTAAGTGTTCATCTGTGCATCTCTGATGTGCACATCACTGTGAGGAATTATCTTTTTCACATTATTAACAGTTTCCTAGCATCACCTCTATGTGTTGCCAACGGTTCAAAAGCACTAGAAGTGTGTGTACGCCAGCTATGGACTTGGCGTAGAGCACCGCACATTTCCACGGTCATTTCACTGTTCACACATATGAACACGAGCATGGACAAGGACGTACGCCACGATTCTGGGCATACGCACCCTTTGTACATGAGGCCCCTGGTCCTTGACCCAGCAGAGTTACAGAAATGAGCTGACAGAGCTCAGAGTGCAGATCTGATCATTGAACAGCTGATCTGAAAGAACATTTAAGAAGCTTCTTCTAAACAATGTCTTGATGTCCACAGAGAGACGGAGAGGACTCATGTTCCTGAGGTGGACCCACCGTCCTGTTCTTTGTGTCAGAAGGTCCAGAGTGATCCAGTCCGGACCAGCTGTGGACACTGGTTCTGCAGACAGTGCATCACTTCATACTGGGACCAGTCTGGTTCATCAGGAGACTCCTCCTGTCCCCATTGTGAAGAAACGTTTAGAACGAGAGCTGACCTGCAGATCCACAGCACTGTACAAAGTAAGACTGGACATCTGTCTGAAGATAAACTCCTGAAAACAGTTGGGAAATTCAGTTTGTTACTTCGGTCAATTTTCAGTCAATAATTTCTCTTCTTTAACAATACACATTGGTTATATTTTAAATCACTGACAGCTTGATAACTCACATTTACACCGAGATACAACTTTTAAGGATCTTTCATTCATCGAATGAGCAACAGGTAAATATGCAAAATATTAGAGGAGAATAATTAGAACATTCTTTATTGTCACTGTAACAAAATTACAATGAAACATGTAGTGACTGACCTGTCATTGCTGGGTGCGAGTGGAGATCTCATTTTTGATGCGCTACGAAGCAATTAATGTCCAGACAGAATCCTTCAGTGAGCTTCCCACTTTTATTAAACATTCTTATATGGTCACATCAATGTCTCATGAAGATTACACGACAACATGACTACTGAATGATGCTGACTTCTAACTGATAGTGGTAAAAACTGTACGATCTCCCCATCCTTTCCCAGTGACCTAGTTACCTACCCCCTTAACTCAAACCAAAAATCCACAATTAAATCGACATAAAATAAACTAACCCCCCCCCCATCACCACTGAAATGTAATCATTTGTTCCTTGTGCCAGTATAAGCATTTCCTGAAAATTTCATCCAAATCCGTCCATAAATTTTTGAGTTATCTTGTTAAAAATCAAGCAGACAAACCTGATGAAAACATAACCTCCGCCGTTCCTTGGCAGAGGTAACAAACGTAAAAATGGCTCCTACAAAACATAATTGTCACAGCCCAGCTCATAGACCAAGACAACACAGTGGAGACGGACGAGGTAGTAACCAATTCATATGTAATTTATTTTAACTAAAACAAAGTCAACTCAGAATCCTGTGAGCATCAGTATATCAGTAGTGCAAGGAATGTGTGACTGGGTGTATATGTGTGTGGTCAGCAGTATTGTGGCGTCCAGACCAGAGACCAGATCAGACCAAAGCAGAGCAGCCCAACACCAGAACCAGAGCCACTAGAACAGAGTAGGGCTGTACAGAGCAGACTGGACCAGAGAGAGACTGAACAGCAAGGTCGCTTAAATAGACGGGCTGCACCTGACAGGTGGCACTCATCAGCATGGCTCCACCTGCAAAACCCCAAGTGAGACAGAGACCCCTAGTACTCAAACAGTGTGGAGTCTTCACACAATGTACAATGAAATTACATTGCCATCCAGCAAAAAACTATATAAGATCATCAGCAGCATTTCTGCTGGTAAGGTTTTGCCATGGTGCAGTGCCATGGCAAAATCCTTGCCACCACACCATACATTTCATACAAAAAAATCATCACCGTTGCATTAGACTTATTATACATGTATGAAATATATAATAGGCCAGAACAAATGTCCTGCCCCCTCAAATAAAAGTTTGCGAAGATTCAGGAGGTGATGAGCGTTAAGTCTCACTTTCACTTCCTGTACACAGTTAGTTCATTTATAAGTAAAGAGTGAAGATCTATGGAGCATCAGGAATCTACCACCATCAGGGATTAAATTAATATCACTGTTCAAATAACATTTTACTCAAAACTTAAATTTGTCCTTCCTTTAGATGAACATAAACTCAGTCTGAGGAGCAGATGTGAATGTGTGACTGAAGGAACTGATGAAACAGGAAGTAGAACCCGTCTAAACCGGATCTTCACTGAGCTCTACATCACAGAGGGATGGAGCGAAGATGTTAATACCCAACATGAGGTGAGGACGCTGGAGACAGTTTTCAAGAAGATCATCCAAGAAAGTCCAATCAGGTGTCAAGACATCTTCAAAGCCTTACCTGACCAGCAGAAACCCATCAGAGTGGTTCTGACCAACGGCGTCGCTGGAGTTGGAAAAACCTTCTCGGTGCTGAAGTTCACTCTGGACTGGGCAGAGGGTTTAGAAAACCAGGACATCAGTCTGGTGGTTCTGCTTTCCTTCAGAGAGCTGAACCTGGTCAGAGATGAGCAGTACAGTCTGCTGACGCTGCTCCATGTTTTCCATCCAACATTACAGAAGGTCACAGCAGAGCAGATCACTGTCTGCAAACTTGTGTTCATCTTGGACGGCCTGGATGAAAGCAGACTTTCACTGGATTTCCACAACTGTGAGGTTGTTTCAGACGTCACTCAGAAGTCATCAGTCAATGTACTGTTGACCAACCTCATCAAGAGGAACCTGCTTCCATCAGCTCTCATCTGGGTAACATCCAGGCCTGCAGCAGCCAATCAGATCCCTCCTTCATGTGTGGACAGGGTAACAGAGGTCCGAGGCTTCACCACTGATGACCAGAAGGAGGAGTACTTCAAGAAGAGATCCACTGATGAAGATCTGTCCAACAAAATGATCTCACACATCAAGACATCCAGGAGCCTCCACATCATGTGTCAAATCCCAATCTTCTGCTGGATCAGTTCTACAGTTCTGGAGCACATGTTGACTTCAGAGCAGAGAGAAGAGCTGCCCAAGACCCTGACAGACCTGTACTCACACTTCATCATGGTCCAGACAAAGAGGAAGAAGAACAAGTACAAAAAAGGACATGAAACAAGATCAGGAGAGTTTACAAAGGCAGACAGGAAAGTCCTTCTGAAGTTGGGGAGGCTGGCGTTTGAACAACTGGAGAAAAGAAACATGATGTTCTACCAAGAAGACCTGGATCAGTGTGGTCTGGACGTCACAGAGGCCTTGGTGTACTCAGGAGTTTGTACAGAGATCTTCAAAGAAGAAACTGTGATCTTCCAGAAAACAGTCTACTGCTTTGTTCATCTGAGTGTTCAGGAGTTTCTGGCTGCAGTCTACATCTACCACTGTTACACCAGCAACAAGACAGAAGTTCTGAAGAGGTTTTTGGGAGACCAGGACAAGGACTCAAAATCACCTTTCATGAAAATTTTCACAGTCAGTGACAGCCTGGATGTTTTCCTCAGAAAAACCATGAAGAAATCCCTTCAGAGTGAGAACGGACATCTGGATCTTTTTGTTCGTTTCCTTCATGGCCTCTGTCTGGAGTCCAACCACAGACTTTTAGGAGGTCTGCTGGGTCAAAAAGAGAAGAGAGCAGAGAGCATCCATGAAGTCATCAAGAACCTGAAGGAGATGAACACTGAGGATATCTGTCCTGACAGAAGCATCAACATCTTCCACTGTCTGACGGAGATGAAGGACCAAACAGTCCATCAGGAGATCCAAGAGTTTCTGAAGTCAGAGAAAAAGTCACAGAAGAAACTGTCTGAGATCCAGTGTTCAGCTCTGGCCTACATGTTGCAGATGTCAGAGGAGGTTCTGGATGAGCTGGACCTGAAGAAGTACAACACATCAGATGAAGGAAGACGGAGACTGATTCCAGCTGTGAGGAACTGCAGAGAAGCTGAGTAAGTACTGATGATAATATGAACAGTATTAATCATAGACTGAATATGAAGATGGATCACATGACCCTCTGTCTTCTGTTTATGTAAAAGTGAAATATGGGAACTGCCATGATGGTTGTAGGATCAGAGTCAACAGAGTAGAGACACTGGGATGTGAGGTCCACCCACCAGATGACTGATTGGTTTGTGTTTTTGAAGGATTCTTGACAGTGATTGATCATTGAAGCAGTCGATCACCCATTTTAAGTTCATCATATAACTTATTCAAACCAAAGTAATTAGTAAAATGATTTCTTTAATAAATACCAGCCTAATGAACATTTAATGGAAGTGGTAAATGGACTGCGCTTATTCGAACCTTCAGTCATTGGATGACTCGCTCTACCAACTGAGCCACAGCCACCCATCATTTCCTGGATGTGTACTTTGACTTTGTAGTTTGAAGTCCCATAGAACTTGGAGAACAGTATGACCTGTATTACATCCAGCCACTAGGGGAAGATCTAGGGCAGGGCTGTCAAACTCATTTTAGTTCAGGGGCCACATTCAGCTCAATATGATCTCAAGTGGGCCAGACTAGTGAAATGACAACAATGAAAAAAGTAAAATTACATTATGATAATGTTTATATCTACACCATTTCCTTAAAAATCTGAATAACATGAACAACCTGAAATGTCTCAAGAAAAACAAGTGCAATTTTAACAATATTCTGCCTCAGTTTATCAGTTGATCATTTACACATGTATATTACAACTACAAATACACAAAACATTTAAAACAGGCAGCAGATTGGTAAAACTGCATGTACTTCTCTTAAGAAATTTTAGGTTACTCACATTTTTTATAAGATAGTTGTTCCCATGTCTTAATATAAACATTTTCATGTAATTTTACTTTTTTTTTTTTACACTAAAACAAAGATAAAATCTGTAGTTTTCATTATTTATAGGTTATTATGATAATATTTTATTAGTCTGACCCAATTGAGATTAATTGTTCTGTCTGTGGAACCTGAATTAAAATGATTTTTACACCATTGATTGTTAATATCTTCAGTGTCATTCATCCTATGGGCCAGATTGGGCCCTTTGGCGGGCTGGATTTGGCCCTTGGGTCTTATGTTTGGCACCTGTGATCCAGGGTGTTTGGTAGGGATGCACCGATACCACTTTTTTCCAGACCAAGTACGAGTACAAGTACTTACATTTGAGCACTTGCCGATACAGAGTACCGATACGAGTCCTTAATAATCCCATTCCAGTTCTTAGTTCCTTTTGTAAATGTGCTTTATTGTCGTAGTCATTAGTCTGACTGGAACAAAGTGCTGCTACTGACATTTAATGTGTTGGAATGAGCATTTGTCAATTAATCCACCAGGGGGCGCTGCTCATAATCAACCATACTGAACAAATACCACGAAGAAGAATAAAGTTTTTGAGAAGAAGAAAGTCAGTAATAACAAACATGGAGACGACAGAGGTAACACTAATGTGATACTAATATTGTAGCGTTTTCGCTAGTAAGGTTTGAAAGCAAAGCGAAGAAGGTAGAGAAAAGATAAATGAGCAATTAGTTTTGTTTTCACTTTCGCTGGCAGCGGTCTGCACTGCTTCTGACTTCCATAGTATTATCAGTAGGATGTAAACTGGCCCAGCCCTGGGTAGCTGTCATAAATCTGTCAGTAGTTTTTCTCTAACTCACACAGTGGCTCTTTGAACAGATCCTCTACCTCCACAGTTCTCGCTGGTATTCTCCATCTGGATACACATCCACGAGCACCTGGAAAATGGATGGAATGTACGCAGAGGATGGACAGAACTCTCTGTCCGTATACATCTGTGTCTTTAAAGTTACTTGCAGTCAGCGCAACTTTTATCACCGTCATTTATTTTGAAAAATCTCCACACTCTTCACACTCCCCACACATTATTCCACCGCCGCGTACCTGCTGCACTGAACTATGAATGTCACACGGCCATAAGTGGTATCGGTGCATTTGTATCGGATATCTTTTGTGAGTACAAGTACACACACTGAGTATCAGAGCCGACACCCGATACTGGTATCGGATTGGTGCATCCCTAGTGTTTGGCTTCCATTGCATCCATCTTTATACACCTCTATTTCATTAATCTGGTCTTGTCTTTTTTACCCTTGGCTCTCGCCGTAGGGTGTTGTGATCAGTTCGTTGTCTGTCTGTTTGTCCATATGTGCAAAACTTTGGTGTGGACTGAAGACCGAGGGTTTTCAAGTGCGGGCACATTATGTTTAAACCTTAGAATTGTTCACAAAACTGGTGTCACACAACACCATATCCTGACCTTGGTAAGATTCAGATGTTCAATAAATGTGTTAATAATTAATTTAATGTAAATTCTGTATTCATAGACTTTCTAACTGTGGACTCTCAGAGACTCACTGTGAAGTTGTGGCCTCAGCTCTGAAGTCTAATCCTTCACATCTGAGATTGTTGGATCTGAGTGACAACAACCTACATGATTCAGGAGTGAAACTGGCGTCTGGACTGGAGAGTCCAAACTGCAGACTGGAAACTCTGAGGTTAGTTCACTGACTGTCTACTGTTCACTGCAAACAGATCCATCTGTTTTTCCTCTTGAGGGTCATGGGGGTGCCAGAGGTTATCCTGCTTACCTATAGATGAAGGTGGGGTCCACCCTGTTCACTGCAGTACTGTCACACACAAACAACCATTCATTCTCACATTCACATCTATGAGTGATTTAGATTTCCCATTGAAACTATCAAGAAGGAGGATGTTAGGAAACTGGAGAACCCAGAGAGACGTCATACAGACAGGGGGAGAACATGCACAGCTCACACACAAAGGTACACACAGTTGGTGCTGGAATCAACCTTCTTGCTGAGAGGCCATAGTGCTAATTACTGTACCACCATGTGGCCCAATGAAACAACAGCTGTTCCTGATCTGAACTCATACAATGAAAATTTCAACTTAAAGCCTACATTAAAAGAGATGTTTTTAAAAATACCTTAAATATTTAATATATAAGATTCCCACATGTTTGCATGATCAGATGTCTGAGCATTAAACAACAAAACCTTTGTCATACAAACCCATCAACATCCTTTATTTTACATCATATGATGAGTTGAAGATGTTCTTTTTAATACAGTAAAGTAAAAGCACCACGATGAAATACCAAATACTGATAAAAATAAGATTTCTCAAAGTAAAAAAAAAAGAATATATCACCAAGAAAAGCTGTAATCATATGTCTGTTCTTGAGTTTATAATTTTCCATTTGAAACCTTTTCAGTTCTAATCAGAGGATTGAACATGAAACAAGAACATCATCTTCTAATATTTAATAAATGTACATATTACATACAGTGAAACCTATAGATCAACAGATGGGTTGATTTTAAATATTTGTCATAAACTGAAACATGAATTGTTTAATTTATGGACTGAGTTATAAATTCTCTTTTTAAAGTTGAAAAAACTTTAAAAGATGAAGGTTGAACGACCATGAGTTTATAGAGGTATTGATATATGATCTCAGCCGTAAACATTTAGAGAAGAAAAGTCAATCTAAAACATCTGATATAATAGTAAAACACTGACAGCGACAATTTTCATGCACAATAGTAGTATGAGTTCTTACCATTTACTTGCATTTTCCTTGTAATGAGAACGATTCTAGGAATCCAGCATTTTTACTTTACATATTGTATTTATTGTGTAAAAAAAAAAAAAAAAAGAAAGAAAGAAAGGAAAAAAAATAACGGTGTGTCTTTTAAATTTTAATCTACATCATTGACTCTTTATTCAGGATGTGGAGATGCAGTTTGTCAGAGATCAGCTGTTCTTCTCTGGCCTCAGCTCTAAAGTCCAATCCATTCCATCTGATAAAACTGAGTCTGAGTGGAAACAACCTCCAGGATTCATCAGTGAAGGAGCTGTGTGATTTCCTGCAGAGTTCACATTGTAAACTACAGACACTGGGGTCAGTTCACTGTTACTGTTAAAGAGTTTATATGTTTCATTATCGATACACATACTCAAAGGCTTTGTCTTTTATTCTGCAATGTAACATTGAAGAAGAAAAAAATAGAGCAAACACAGTATATGTGTTCTACAGTGATTTAAGTAATTTGTATTTTTTCATTGTATTTTGAGGGACACTTGTCTAATCACAAACAGCATCTGTTAGTTCAGTAGAGTTCAGTAGAGTTAAGTCACAAATTAAAACCTGTACACATCTGACTGGAGCATTAATGGATTTATTGTTTATTCAGGTTGTGGAAATGCAGTTTGTCAGAGATCAGCTGTTCTTCTCTGGCCTCAGCTCTGAAGTCCAGTCCATTCCATCTGATAAAACTGAATCTGGGTGGAAACAACCTCCAGGATTCATCGGTGAAGGAGCTGTGTGGTTTCCTGCAGAGTCCACATTGTAAACTACAGCAACTGGGGTCAGTTCACTGTCTGCTAATAGCTGGGTTTCCATCACCCTCAGAAATGCACAAAATGTAAATTGCGCAATAGAAAACTGGTATTGGAAACGCTGAAATGTTGCAAAAACTGTCAAAGATCACAAAAAAGTTTTTACGCTCTCATGAGTTGTTTTTTGAGACGTTTCGATATAGAAGTATTGCACAAAAGTGTAATGGAAATCCATTTAATGTATTTTCACCCATCTGGTCCAGGTGGTTTTGCTCAGTCCACACGTCTCCCCTATGATCCTGTACTCAGAACAGGTGGTTCTAGTTTGTTCAGGCCAATAGACACTGGCTTTAGTGGAGGAACTACTTCCCCAGGGCAGGACAGGTCTGGTGACACCAGAGGTTCAGGAACATCACACAGGTCAGTAAATGGTACCCGGGTCATTTGTAAATTCTGGATCCACAACTCGTTGGTGAATTCCTGATGCTACAATTCTCTCCCATAAATCCATTGTGTGTGGCCGCTGCCATAAATAAGGATTTTGTCTTGGGACGATCATTCGTTCCCCTCTTCTTTAGTTGAAGACAGTCAATGCAATAGCAGTAGATGAACTGACACTACAGTGGCAACACCGTGGAGTTTGGATCAAACTCAGTGCCAACATCTGCCTTAAACCAGCATCTGAACACAACTAGACAAGGTTTTATGAGAATTACGACTTGAGTACTTTACTAGAATCATGCATCAGAAGCCAAACAGTCTTCAATGAAAACACCTACAGGTAGCAGTTGTACTTTGTCGAAATTGGAGAAATATTGCTTTTATTTTGTGGAAAACTGTAATGGAAACCCAGCAGAGCTGCAACCGATTAATCAACTCAAAGTGATCCAAAAAAATCATTCAACCACAATTCTCTTGAATCAAAGCTTTGTTTCCTTCATTTCTCTGCTGTTAAACATTGGTTCCCCTGTTGTGTTTCACACGGATGCTTATTGTGTCGCACAAAGAAGCTTCAATTCAGGAAAACTGCAGTAGAATATTTCCCCTCAGTCAATTCAAGTCGATTAATTGAATCGTGAATTTTTCCATTCACTTCAAGCACCTTATTGAGTAATTGGTTGCAGCTCTAAAACCCAGCTACTGTTATAGAGTTTACATCTTATTCTTTCTTTCTTTCTTGACTTGTCTTGTCCAGCATCATAACAGAATGGTGGGCTGGCTGCCTTGTTGTGCTGAACAAATTTGCTTTGCCAAGGGGAAATTCATAAAGACAGGAAAAAAGACAGGAAGAAGGGGGAAAGAGAGGAAAGGGAGAAGAAAAAGGAGAGAGCGAAGGGGGAGGAAAAGAGAGAAAAAAAGGTGGCAGACCCTCACATGAGACAGTATTAACAATAATAGTGTCAATAACAACAATAACAAAATTGACAATTGTAATGATACGATATAATGATAATAATAATAATAATATTCAACAATAATCCGCAACACCCACAGGAACTTAGTGAACTGGAAAAAAACATGAACAGAACATCATAAACAAGCACAGCACAAATAACACCAGCAACACAACAGCAGTTGTTTGCATTAATCACCGACAATAATAAAGTGACTGCATCAGTGCAGCATAAAAACAATGAGGTGCGATGAATAGTGTCATCACAAAGAGCATCTGTTCTAGTTAAAGCAGGAGGAGTCACTGGGTGAAGTTTAAAGGGTTTAGTTGGTTGACGGTTATTTTACATCACATGTTAACTGATGTGTTCAGGTGTGTGTTTGTAGAAGACACTGACTGTAGACATGGAACTGAAACAAATGTGAAAGTGATTGGACAAAAGTGTAAAGTTCATCAGTTAAGTCACAAATTAAAACCTGAACACATCTGACTGGATCATTAATGGATTTTAATCTGTATGATTTATTTTTTATTCAGGTTGTGGAAATGCAGTTTGTCAGAGATCAGCTGTTCTTCTCTGGCCTCAGCTCTGAAGTCCAGTCCACTCCATCTGATAAAAATGAATCTGGGTGGAAACAACCTCCAGGATTCATCAGTGAATGAGCTGTGTGGTTTCCTGCAGAGTCCACATTGTAAACTACAACATCTGGGGTCAGTTAGTTTATATGTTTTACTAACGGCAGAGCCTCATCAGAGATGGGAACAAATATATGAAGGATGATTTTACAATTTAAAAAAAAAACTTTTCATAAGACGTATCAAAATGAAATCCAAAATACCTGTATTGTATTTTATTTAACAAAATAAAAATAAAAAAAGAATATAAATTTGTACCTTGAAATGACCAGAAACATAAACAACAAGGTGTGGATTTATGGATGCACTGACAGATACTAATGATGTACGTTTCATCATAATACACTCCATCAGTACAATAGAGTCATGACAGATTCATCAGTATCTAAACACAAAGAATTTAAAGAAACTGAAGAACACCAAGAACAGGAAGACTTGTTAAAATGTTTACCAACTTTATTCAGACAACAGTTAAACATGGAGGAAAAGTTTACTTTGTGTTCACAACAAATAAAGAATAAACACATCAAAATAAAGTTATAATACAGTTTCATTCAGAAATTGCAGCATGTGTCAGTTAAAAGTCTGATCTGAAGCTAAATGTTCACTATTTCAGAATCAGTGGTGTTTATAAACTATAGTTCTGAGGAAACATTAAGTGACAGATGATGGAGGGATGTGGAGGATATTGGACTAATTTCACAACAGTTGTCTCAAATGTCACCTTGTCCACATATAAACTCAGTAAATATAGTATTTTCTTTTGTTCAGACAAGGAATAGTTTTTAGATGTTGCCTGCTTGACAGTTTCGACTGTGACTCCAGTCTTCCTCAGAAGCGTCATCCGACATGTTGCTGACGTGTCATTTATCAGCAACACGTCAGATGACGCTTCTGAGGAAGACTGGAGTCACAGTCGAAACTGTCAAGCAGGTCACATCTAAAAACTATTCCTTGTCTGAACAAAAGAAAATACTATATTTACTTAAGCAGGAGACAAAATGAACGTCTTTAGCCGTATATAAACTCAGTGATTGTGTCAATTTAATCTTAGTTTACACAATTTAACATGTGTGTTTTATATTAAGAATGAACAAGAATGACATATCCACCTCAGAGGATAAAACAGTTTTTTTTTCTCAGATTAAAGTGGTTCAATCCCCAGATAAAATTCCACACATGGATTTAATTCAGCCAATAGTTCAGATCCTTCCATTGAATAATCACTGCACTGATGAATATGTTTGAGCTGCAACAAGTTTTTTAACTAAGTTGTCTGATCACAAACAGCATCTGATATAGTTAAAGCAGGAGGAGTCACTGGGTGACGTTTAAAGGGTTTAGTTGGTTGATGATTATTTTACATCAAATGTGAACTGATGTGCTGAGGTGTGTGTTTGTAGAAGACACTGACTGTAGACATGGAACTGAAACAAATGTGAAAGTGATTAGACAAAAGTGTAAAGTTCAATACAGTTAAGTCACAAATTAAAACCTGAACACATCTGACTGGATCATTAACAAATTTTAATCTATATGATTTATTTTTTATTCAGGTTGAGGCAATGCAGTTTGTCAGAGATCAGCTGTTCTTCTCTGGCCTCAGCTCTGAAGTCCAGTCCATTCCATTTGACATCACTGAGCCTAAGTGAAAACAACCTCCAGGATTCATCAGTGAAGGAGCTGTGTGATTTCCTGCAGAGTCCACATTGTAAACTACAGCATCTGTGGTCAGTTCACTGTTACTGTTATAGAATTTATATGTTTTACTAATGGCAGAGCCTCATCAGAGATGAGAACAAATATAGGAATGGTGTTGTCACATCAAAGACCCTTTTGATAAGATCTATCAAAATAAAATATGAAATGCCTGAAAGAATATATATAATACATTCTATAAAGAATATATAAAAGCAATTTGTACGTTGAAATGACCAGAAACAGTCTAAACAACAATGTGTGTGTTTATGGATGCACTGACAGACACTGAAAATGGAATTATCTGAAATATAATGATGTACATTTCAACAGAATACACTCCATTAGTAAAATAGAGTCATGACAGATTCATCAGTATCTAAACACAGAACATAATGAAACTGCAAATCAGCAGAACATCACGAAGACAGTTATTAAAATGTTCACTAAATTTATTCAGAAAACAGTTAAATATGAAGGAAGAGTTCAGCTTGTGTTCACAACAAATAAAGAATAAACACATTATAAAATACTGCAGCTGTTAAAATAGACAAGATTATCATAAAGTTGAATTTAGAAATTGCAGCATGTGTCAGTTAAAAGTCTGATCTGAAGCTAAATGTTCACTATTTCAGAATCAGCGGTGTTTATAAAATATAGTTCTGAAGAATTATTAAGTGACAAATGATGGATGGATGTGGAGGACATTGGACTAATTTCACAACAGTTGTCTCAATTGTCACCTTGTCCACATGTAAACTCAGCGATTGTGTCGATTTAATATTAGTTTTCACAACTTAACGTGTGCTTTATATTAAGAATGAACAGTAGGATGACACATCCACCTCAGAGGATGAAAATGTTTTGTTTTTTGTTTTTGTTTTTTTCAGTTCAGTTGAGTTAAGTCCCAAATTAAAACCTGAACACATCTGACTGGATAATTAATGGATTTTAATTTACATGATTTATTCTTTATTCAGGTTCTGGAAATGCAGTTTGTCAGAGATCAGCTGTTCTTCTCTGGCCTCAGCTCTGAAGTCCAATCCATTCCATCTGATAGAACTGAATCTGGGTGGAAACAACCTCCAGGATTCATCAGTGAAGGAGCTGTGTGGTTTCCTGCAGAGTCCACATTGTAAACTACAGCAACTGGGGTCAGTTCACTGTTACTGTTTAAGAGTTTATGTGTTTTCCTAACGGCAGAGCCTCATCAGAGATGAGAACAAATATATGAAGGATCTTGTTACAATAAAAAAACCTTTTCATCAGACATATCAAAATAAATACGAAATACCTGTATAAGACAATGTTTTTTTTTAAGAATATAAGCAATTTGTACATTGACAAGACCAGAAATAATCTAAATAACGATATATGTGTTTATGGATGCACTGACAGACTCTGAAAATGGAATTATCTGAAATATAATGATGTACATTTTAACAGAATACACTCCATCAGTACAATAGAGTCATGACAGATTCATCAGTACCTGCACAAAAAAACAAAATGAAACTGCAAATCAACAGAACGTAAAGAAGACACTGTTATTAAAATGTTCACTAAATTTATTCAGAAAACAGTTAAACATGAAGGAAGAGCATCTGTTAAAATAGACAAGATTATCATAAAGTTGAATTTAGAAATAAAAGCATGTATTTTTAAAAGGTCTGGAGCTGAATGTTTACTATTTCAGAATCAGTGGTGTTTATAAAATATAGTTCTGAAGAATCATTAAGTGACAGATGCTGGATGGATGTGGAGGATGTTGGACTTGTGTCACTGAGGTGTGTTGTGTTTAAACCTGTCGTGTTACGATGTCAGATTGTTCACATATAAATTCAGTTATCATGTCAACATTTGTATTTTACTTTAAAGATCCAGCTCTAGGACAACATCTACAGGAAGGACATTTGTTTTTCTCCAACATTGTGCAATGAATTTGTCTGTGGTACTTTCAGGGATTTGGAGAACATGCCATGTGATTCATCCAAAGATTATTTTAGTGATAGTATTAATATATTAATCTATTTTAAGTGTTTCATTTATGTGTACGTGTGTACACACACAAGCTGTTTTTTGTACAACTTTATCATTTTTCCATATCAACAACATTGACATCATTAAAGCATTTCTTACAAAAGTTGTGAACTTGCCCTCCACCCAATCCAGGTGGCATCCACACAAACACATCCACATAAACACTCACATATCAAACAAGCAAACAGAACACCAAAAGAAGAAAACAGATATACACAAATACGAAAAACAGACAGACAAAGAAAGACTCAAACCAATCTGTGTTAATCATTGATCATTAACACCAACATTCTGGACCTCAAGCATAAGAAAAAAGTCCCAGCAGTCAGAATAGGGGCATTGAGAAGACGAGGACGGCTGTCAAAGAGGCAAAGAAAGAAAAATAAATACAATAATTTGTAAAAACAAGGAGTTAGGCAAAAGGCAGGCTCTTGCTATGAGTTATGAACTTTTTAAGTACCAAGAGAAAACAAACTATGAATAAATTCAAGTGTAATTAAACTTCAAATACATGCAGTTAGAATCCTTCTCATCTCTGACTGTGGATGTCATAGCGATGCTGCGTGTAACTTTCGTGACGTCTGCTCAGAGAGTTGCTGATAAACTTGTTTGTTGCGTGTTGCCCTGTCAAGCTCACGTTGAATCTTTTCATCATCCACCAAGGACAGAAATGTTTGAACCTCCTCGACCGACCACACTGTCGTTTAGTGGGCTGTCATCATGGATTAACCTACAGCTATATTTACTGTAAACATCTGAATCTGTTTTTTTTTTTAAAATGGCGTGTAGCGCATTGATGACGCAGAGACAACTCTCTGACCAATCAGTGGTCTGCAGTGTTTACACGTCACATTTTAGTATCTCTTCACCCGTTTTGGAACCTCGGCCGAGCAAGTACTAAAAACACTTGTACCGGGTACCAGATTTCAGGTTCTTTTATGTAATGGAAATGCAAAAAAGTCAAGTTGAGTCGGTACCACATATTAGAAACACAGCAATAGTTTCGGTGTTTGTTCACTCAAACAAATTTTACATCAGAGATAAAGTGAATATTAAGCTCAAACATTTCCATCAGTGACAGTGGTGGAATAATGATCTGCATTTACTGCAGGACAGTACTGCAGCTCCAATGTCAAAGCTTTAGACTTTTGTTGATGGAATAGAGAACATCATCCACTTGTGTTTTCATTTCTATTACATCAAACCATGAAAACATATTCCAACTATTCCAACAGTTTTACACTCACTAAATACTGAGATTATTGTTAATAATAAGGAAACATTTCCTCTATTTTATGCAGATATATACACATGTATAAATAATGTGTAAATGTTGCACTCTTTACTGTTTACATTTGTCTGACAGTTTTGACATTTGAGTTTACATATATAAATCTGAAAAAAACCCCAAAACAAAACAGTCTAAATAAAACATGACTAAACCCTAATCATATATAACTGGATCCTTAATGGATTTAATCTACATCATTTACTCTTTCTTCAGGATGTGGAGATGCAGTTTATCACAGATCAGCTGTTCTTCTCTGGCCTTAGCGCTGAAGTCCAATCCTTCACATCTCATAGACCTGCATCTGGGTGGAAACGAGCTGAAGGATTCATCAGTGAAGGAGCTGTGTGATGTCCTGCAGAGTCCAGATTGTAAACTGAAGATTCTGAGGTCAGTTTACTTTTAGTTTTATAGAGTTCTGTTTTAGGAGCAGCTGAATCTCATTTATGAACAAATATAAATGACATCCATAATGTTGTTTTACATGTGCAAGAAAAGTTCTGTGAACCCTTTGAAATGTTCTAGTTTTCTGCATGAATTGGTCATAAAATACACTGAACAAAAATTTAAACGCAACACTTCTTTTCTGCTCCCATTTTTCATGAGCTGAACTCAGAGATCTAAGACTTTTTCTATGTACACAACAAGCCTATTTTCTCTCAAATATTGTTCATAAATCTGTTAGTGAGGACTTCTCCTTTGCTGAGATGATCCATCCACCTCACAGGTGTGGCAGATCAAGATGCTGATTAGACGGCATGATTATGGCACAGCTGTGCCTTAGGCTGGACACAATAAAAGGCCACCAGAGCTGTTTCCGATTAATTAAATGTTCATTTCTCTACCATAAGCCATCTCAAAAGGCGTTTCAGAGAATTTGGCTGTATATCCAACCGGCCTCACAACCACAGACCACGTGTAATCACACCAGCCCAGGACCTCCACATCCAGCATGTTCACCTCCAAGATGGTCTGAGACCAACCACCTGGACAGCTGCTGCAACTGTCGGTTCGAATAACCAAAGAATTTCTGAACAAACTGTCAGAAACTGTCTCAGGGAAGCTCATCTGCATGCTCGTCCTCACTGGGGTCTTCACCTGATTACAGTTGTTGTAACTGATTTGAGTGGGCAAAGCTCACCTTTGATGGTTTCTGGCACTTTGAAGAGTTCTGTTCTCTTTATGGATGAAGCCTGGTTTTCTCTGTTCAGGGCAGATGGCAGACTGTATGTATGGCATCATGTGGGTGAGCAGTTTGCTGATGTCAACGTTGTGAATGGCGTTCTCCATGGTGGGGTTATGATATAGGCAGACGTGTGTTACGGACAAGGAAGACAGGTACATTTAATTGCTGTCATTTTGAATGCACAGAGATACCATGACGGGATCCTGAGGCCCATTGTTGTGCCGATCATCCACCGTCACCTCATGTTGGACTATGGTAATGCACGGCCCCATGTTGAAGGATCTGTACACCGTTCTTGGAAGCTGAAAACATGCCAGTTCTTGCATGGCCATTATACTTATCAGACATGTCACCCATTGAGCGTGTTTGGTGTGCTCTGGATTGGCTTATACAACAGCGTGTTCCAGTTCCTGCCCGTTTCCAGTAACTAGGCCCAGCCATTGAAGAGGAGTGGACCAACACGCCACAATCGACTACCTGATCAACTCTATGAAGGAGATGTGTTGAACTGTGTGAGGCAAATGGTGGTCACACCACATACTGACTGGTTTTCTGACCAGACCCCCCAGTGCAGTAAAACTGTACATTTTATAGTGGCCTTTAATTTTGGCCAGCCTAAAGCACACCTGTGAGGTGGATGGATTATCTCGG
Organism: Sphaeramia orbicularis; assembly: GCF_902148855.1. Classification (NCBI taxonomy): domain Eukaryota; kingdom Metazoa; phylum Chordata; class Actinopteri; order Kurtiformes; family Apogonidae; genus Sphaeramia; species Sphaeramia orbicularis. The sequence continues at coordinate 48,867,395 of NC_043969.1, read as the reverse complement.
CAAAGGAGAAGTCCTCACTAACAGATTTAGACAGACTTGTGGACAGTATTTGAGAGAAATAGGCTGTTTGTGTAAAACAAAAAATTTTTAGATATGAGTTCAGCTCATGGAAAAATGGGAGCAAAAACAGAAGTTATATTTTTGCTTATTGTATGATCTAATCTACATGTCAGTCACAAGTACAGACAAATGTGTTTAACCCAATACCACAGAAAGGCTAATAGTATTTCATGTCTTTATTGAGCACAACTATTAAACACTCCCAGTGAATGTAATGATCGAACCTCCTTTTGCAGCAATAACCTTAAACAAGTGTTTTTGGGGGCTGCTGATCTGACCTGCACAATGTCCAGGGACATTTCTGATCCTTCTTTCTGACAGAACTGCATCAGCTCAGCTATATTCTTAGGATGTCTGGTGTGAATGGCTCTGGTGAGTTCAGTCCACAGCGTCTCTATTGGATTCAGGTCTGGGCTCTGACTGGCTCTTTCCAAAAGGGGATTTTTCTGTTTCTGAAGCCACTCTAGTCACTTTACTTCTATGTTTATGATCATTGTTCTGCTGCATCACCCACCTTCTACTGATCTTCAGATGGCCGACAGCCACCCTGACATTGTAGTGTAGGATATGTCGATAAACTTGGGAATCCAACTTTTCCGGGATATCATGTGGTCCAGAGCTTGAGGCAGCAAAACAGAACCACTTCATGATGCTCCTCTACACTGTACACACAAATCCCCTCCATTTGTCTAACTTAGACTAGTGAATTCTTAAAGTCTCTGAGTTTGCTTTCTAACCTCCTCCACTCACATGCAAATCAGCAGTTCTTGATGCATGGTCTTTGGAGAACTCTTTTGTGAAATATGGTTGACCTGAGCAAATGCTTTTGTGAACATCCAACTCCAGAGGTCTGAGTGTTTTTAAAAGTCAAAGTGGCTCCATGCACAGCTCAGATCTTATTTCACTGATTAGACTTCAGGTTTGTGAATTCTTGACTCAAATCATCTTTTTGCCATCATTACTAGCCAAAGGGTTCACTTAATTTTTCCAGCAGCGTTGCAGATCAGATCACATTTTACGACCAATTCACACAGAAAACTTTTAAAGAAAAATTTTGAAGGCTCCACATAGCTTTTCTTACCACTGTATAGTTTACACAGTTTAATGTTTTATTTTTCTTGCAGGTACACAAATTAGTCAGGAAAACTATTCAATTGAAATTAATGTTGAATGCTTCACATTCACATTGAAAACCTAAATATATTTGACTGAAATGTTAATTAATTTTAATCTCCATTGTTTATTCTTTATTCAGGTTGTTTAAATGCAGTTTGTCAAAAATCAGCTGTTCTTATCTGGCGGCAGCTCTGAAGTCCAATCCCTCACATCTGATAGAACTCGACTTAAGTCAGAACAACCTGAAGGATTCAGATGTTAAAGAACTGGAGGACCTTGTTCAGAGTCCAGACTGTGAACTGGAGAAACTAGGGTAAGTAATGTCAGTTTCTGCTGGTTTGGTGAACACCTCCATGATTAGAAGTCTGTTTGATTATTTTTATTGATTCCTCTGTCATTTGAATAAACTAAGAAATGTCTCAGTAAACATTTATTTCTGATCTCTGTGTTTTCTTCTTTCTTCAGATGGAAGTGATCTCTGTAACAGTCACTGTGATCAGGACTGTGTGAGGATCAGCTGAGTCCAGATGATCTACAGATGTTAAAGCAGTAGCAGATCCTCATTTCATTCATGTCATTTACAGACTTTGAACAAGTGGGTCACTGACTGACTACACGTTGACTAGGGGTTAAAAAAAAAAATCAATTCTTCGATGCATTGCGATGCGGATGTGCCCAATTATGAATCGATGCAGAGAAAAAAAACGTCAAAAATTGATGTTCTGAATGTAACGTTATTTTAATAATACTGACGATGTAACTAAGAAGGTGGGCCCCAATATTTCATTAAAAATTAATTAATTATGGGATGGCCCAGGGCAAGAGTATAATTTTTTTTTTGCATTTATCTGAGGTGATCATTATGTCCATCCTGGCGGGAAATATGTCTACATTTGCCTTTTATTATTAGGTCTAAAAAGCTGGAAAAGTGTCAGATACCAAAATAAACCCAGTTTCATAGAAGCACCCAAATGTCTTTAATGATAGACGAGTTACAGTTTCGTCACCAGCTTCTTTTTTGGCTCTTGAACTGTTATTGGTAGATAATTTTCTTTTATGTTTTTAATTTCAACCAAATTTAAATTAAAGAACTCCAGGTTATTGCACAGAGCTTTAAGTCCAACTGAAAATCAGCAACATCCTTAGTGTCCTCTGGTGTCACCCATTGGTTTGTGATCTGCAATTTCAAAGGCTAAAGATGCACAGCATTGCAACTACCATCTTGGTTTTATGAAAACAAGTGAGTGAAGTTGGAGAAGAATGATGAATGTAACTGGAACTTAAATTTTCTTTGCAGATAACATGTTTTATTTGACATGAGCATTTCTTGCAGTATTCTAGATGCAGTACATGAAGCGTGTTGGGTTTTTCTCGTACACACGAGTCTGACAGGATGAAATCAGGGCTGTAGTGTTTGGAAGAGATGCTATGAGTTTGTCAAACCACTAGATGTCACTACATGCTGAGCTTTATACCCCATCCCACTCCATTTCTTATAACACTTTCTATTCCAGTGCATTTGTTAATTTCTGCTTTTCAGTTGTCACATAAAAAAGAAGTACAAACAGTACAGACACTAAACAGAGTGAATGGTATGGTCTGTGTACTAAGAAGTGACTGAAAAGACTTAGATACAAGTAAAATTCTTGCATATGTCTGTTCGCATTTATTTATGATGAAATCCGTCCAGAAATAAGAACTAACTATACATTTTTGGGAGAAATTCATGAATCTTTTGTTTGGAAACTAAATGTAGCTTGTCATTTCTCTATAATTGTAATGGCGTTAGTACAAACACTGAATCCAAATGCAGTAACTCGGACACAAAAATAAGGTTCAAAAGATTTATTATTCACACACAGGTGAAAGAATAATAATGACAGAATCTTGAGGATAAAGGTTGGAAATATCCTCTTCTGATTCGTCCTCCGGTTCGAGGGCGGCAGCCCGTCTCCCCGAGCGGCGTTTGGGGTATCTTTCCCGACTGGGGAAAAGCAAAGGGAGGTCAGGGACGGAAATAGGTCATGCACAGGCAGGCTATCACTCAGGCAACAGGACATAAGGGCTAGACAAATACTCACGTACCAGTAAGTCAGGGCGAGAAGATCGAAACCAGGAAATCAGATGAGGCAGACAAAACCGACAGGGAGCAGGCAGTAGGCAAAAAACCGAGGAATCCAAAAAGGGTCACAACAGGCAGACAAAACGAACAAACGAGGTCAAGACGCTGGTAAGAACTACAAGAGTTACAAACTGGCGTCTGACTGAGGGAAGAGACAGGGTTTAAATACACAAAAGGGAGGGAAGACAACTAGACACAGGTGGAGCAAATCAGGGCGGAGACAGGTAATCAGGTAAGAGGTCAGGGAGAACAGGGAACAGGAAGTAAAGACGACAGACAAGACACATGAGGGGAAACTTAACAAAATAAAACAGGAAATGACAAACAAAACATAAAAGACAGACAAAACCAGACTAACGTCTGGCTGCGGGTATGACAATAATGTAATTTCAGCAGTATGTACATGTGACACGAACTCCATGTAAACAAACAAAAAGCACATCTCACATCTGCTGTCAAACCTAATGATTCTTTTGTAAAGTTGATTCTCAGAGTGAACTTTAATTTCTAATGTGGATGTTTTTGTGGGGATTTCAAACTGTTACCGGTTTATTTCTGTTTTCTAATGTGTTCATTCTAATTTGATGTGAACACTAACTGAACTCTTCCTCTGTGTGTGACTGTACTTACCTTTGTATTTTCTATTTTATAGAGTGTTTTTTGAAATCTTATTGCTCTAATTGTAATTCATTGTAATTGATCTCCCACTCATGTAATAATTGTCCTCCTTTTGTTCATGTATTTGTCAGGGTAGAGACTGCGATCTGGTAGGATCGGCGATTCTACCAGTAGAAGCTCCGATCAGAGTCTCTACCAGTAGAAACTCTGATCCTACCTACCTAACCCTAACCCTAACCCCTAACCCACATCTGGACTTTTTAGTTAGTCTCAGCACGCTCACATAATATATAAATAATTTATGGAAAGCACCAAATATTAAAACCATTTGTGAAATATAAAATGACAACAATTTTCTCAAAACCTTTGGAATTTCAACATTAACTTTGCATTTGGCAATTCTATTGGTAAGATCGGAGTTTCTACCAGTAGAGACTCCGATTGGAGTTTCTACTGGCAGGATCGGAGTTTCTACCAGTAGAGACTCTGATCGGAGTTTCTACTGGTAGAGACAACGATCGGAGTCTCTACTGGTAGAATCGCCGATCCTACCAGATCGCAGTCTCTACCCTGACATATTCATCCATCAGTCTCATACTGGAGTCCAGTGGCTCCCAAACAAACAATTTGACACAAAAAATCTATTTCATGTCACCTCACAACACCGAAGTGCAAACTGCTACAACACATGATTAAAATACTGCCACATACTGACCTTTCCACAGTTCAATCAGTCTGTAAGATGCTGTTTTACTTCATTTTTTGTCTTCTACTCATTTTCATCTTTCTTTCATGTTTTTCATTTTGCTGTCTTTTATGTTGACTTTTAACGTCACTGTAAAAGAAAAAAGGTGAACACATGACTTCATATAAATGCAGAGTGGGAGGGGGTGTTGTATCAACCTGTTTCATGTGAAAGTGAAGGCATTCAGAGTCTATTCTCAAAGCTGAACAGAAGACATCAAAGCTCAAAGAAGACATCTGCTTCAGGGTGAGTCTGACATTCAGATCATTTTCCTCTTCAAGTCTCTGAGTGGGTTTAACAGGAAACATGGATGTAGTCACTTCCAGGCTGAGTGTCCACTAGGTTTACTGGACTCTATGTCCACTGGGTTATTTCCTGTTGTGTCAGTGTTTGTGACTGATGAACACAGTGTTTTAGTGAGGTGAGCTCACAGTAGTTTTACTGCTTGTCCTTTCAGACTGACTGAAGTTCACAATATGAGTCTGAGTGTGGATGAAGAGGAGGATGGAGCAGAGTTATCAAACGGGGGATTGTCCATAAATGAACCTTCATGGGGCAGTAATGAACCAGGACCCTCTGATCCACAGTGAGTCGACTGTCACACACCTTTAATGTGTTACTACAGACATAACAGGACATGATGTGTCCACTTTAAAGTCCAAATGTTTCCTTCAGACAGAATAAAAACACATCAATAATAACCAAAGGTGATAGAAAATGAAGTGTTCAGATCTTAACACTAACATACTGTCCAGTCCAACTGTTGTACTTGTGTTGTTTCCAGAGGTCAGTATAACAGACCCAGAGCAGAGTCTCCAGTGTCCACATGTCTGTCCATGAACAGTGACCGGTCCACGGGGTCATCCACTATTTAGTGGTGAACCTGGACCTTAAGATACAATGACACTGTTTATTCTTTAAAATGATCTGCAGGACATGTTAGCAGTGATTTCATTTTGTATTAGAGACAAACAACATCCTATGTCAATTGTGCATGTCTGTGACCTAATAAGGATGTTTCACAGACGCCTCAATATGCAGAGAGTGAAACCAGAATGTATGCTGGGGCAGACAGGAAGTCACCTATACAAAGATACAGGGTTATGCCACAAATGCATGATGATCCTTTTGACTGTGACACACTGCTATGGTTTAAACCCCCTACAGTTTATAACAGAGTCTTTCAACTGGGCTCAACCATGAATGCACATAGAAGCAAAGTTCATCTAATTCATCAGACACTGATTTACTGAGACCTTCGACCCTTTGTGTTTCATTCATAAAACTGACGTATTTGAACCAATCAAACAAAATGAATCAAATCACATCAACTTCATGAATGAATGAATGAAATCTTTATTTCGAACATGTAGACAGTGAAATCAAAATAAAAGTCAACCAACAAAATATAAGTACTGGTACATAAATGATTGATAAGCAAACAAACAACAATAAATAAATAATAGTAATAAATAAATAAATAAATGAAAAGATAAATAAAATGAATGAAATTATGCATGCTTAAAAAGGAGTAGGAAGAAGTAAAAACTATTGTACTCCTACCCCTAATAACAACAACAACAAGAGTATAACAATATCACACATCCTTTTTCCTATATACACTAATATGGTAATGCCCATTTACAACTTATCCTACCAGATATTAATAAAAAAAAAAAAAAAAAAAAATATTATTCCCAAAAGGAAATCTGTCTCAGGCTAAAGTGTGAAAGAGCTGGAAACAACATAGACAGTACCCATACACAAGACAATGCAGACACAGGCATAGTTCATGACATGCACAAAACAAGTACTGTACACCTGTACGTGCAGTAAAAAAAAAACTATAATAAATAGAATAAAATACTAAAGCCAGGGTTCCTGTTGGGTCCTAAAAGTCTTGAATTTACAAATCTACTTTTAATACCTTAGAAAAGTCTTTAAAAGGTATTAAATTTGTTGTGGTAGGTCTTAAGATATGTTGCCATAAACTTGTTTGCTGTGTTGTGTTTAAATATGTGTGTTAAATGTCCAAACTGCAGAGAAAGTACGTTCATCTGCTCAGTTCCACCTTTTCCAACCCAACAATTTATATTGAAATTAGGAACCAATTATCGCTAACTTTGCAGAAATGATCAAAGAACATTCAGCCCAACACATGTGCAGCTGTTAGTCACACACCCAAAAAGTAAGCATGAGGAAGTGTACATTTAATAAAGGGTGGTTGGAGAAAAGATCATTCTCAATCTGGTTGACACAAATCTTCCTAAATTCTAGGAGTCACAAATGTTCGCCAATATGACTGTGAAATAAGCTGTGAAGTGGGCATTAAATTCTGTCCTATGTAGTCTTAAAAAGGTCTTTAAAAGACTTAAATTTAACTTGAAACTTGTAGGATCCCTATAAAGCAACCTGCTTTTAGGCTGAGTGATGGTCATAGGAATGAATGAATATTTGAGTCTGTATGTTCTGTGTTTACTAGCACTGTAGCGCCCCCTGGATGGTAGTAACTCAAATTCAGGAAACACAGTGTGAGAGTTGTCATTAAAGTGAACCTGTACTGTTCATGCTTACCATAATTCTGCTTTGTGTGTTACTTAAGAGCAAGAGAGGCACAAATTCAGTAAAGAAAAATCATCATAAATGCACCACGCTGAACCTTTTTATTGCGTAAATTACAGGCGGGGGCAGAACTTCTAGAGAACAGCCATTGCCGGCTGGAAGTGATGTACCATCGTTGTTTATGGGTGATGGAGTGCGAGTAAACAAGAAGCAGTTAGTGAGCAAGATGCACAAGTTGGCGTTTGTTGTTTGTACAGCTGTTAGCTTTGCACTCCACCATTGTCCTGGAGACGTGACCCAGCGCTGGTCCATAATGTGTCATCTTAGACCGGTGTCAGGGACCAGGTAATCGGACAAATCAACGAGTCTGCGTCACTGCCGATACTGGAACAGCCTGTGAATGTGGCAACATGTCTCTGACCGTGTCTGACTGACAGAGCAGTGACTTAGAACTCGCATGGGCTATGATCTAAGTTACCTGATGGAACCACTAGTATGATACGTGATCTTTTGACGTAGCTACCAATGAAAATTTGCCACAGGTAATCTTATCTGCTAGTCGTACTACAGAGCACTCATAAATTAACATGTGCCGATGACCTATCAGATTAACCAATCAGTGCATGTCTTTGGATGGTGGGAGGAAGCCGGAAAACATGCAAACTCCACACAGAAAGGTCCCACCCCCGTCAACTAGTGTTGGAATCGAACCCAAGACCTTCTTGCTGTGAGGCATGAGTGCTATCCACTGCACCACCATGTCGTGGTTAATCTAAATTGTCCATAAGTGTGAATGTGAGAGTGATTGTCTCTATATGTCAGCCCTGCGATGAACTGGCGAAATGTCCAGGGTGTACCCCGCCTTCGCCATAAGTAGCTGGAATAGGCTCCAAGCGAACCCTGTGACCCTAGTGAGGATAAAGCAGTTTCAGAAAATGAATGAATGAATGAATGTGCTGATGATCTTCACTGCGGGTTTAACCATGTTTCACGTTTCATTACCAAACCAGGTAGCCATGCAATATCTGATGTTGCTCATCCATTCATTCATTTTCTGAACCGGGGGTTGGAGCCCATGCCAGCTGCCACTGGGTGAATGTGGGGTACATCAGTTTGTCACAGAGCTACAGACAACCATTCACTCTGACATTCACACCAGTGCGCAGTTTAGATTTACCAGTTAACCTATTCAGTGCTTGTGGTTGGACAGTGGGAGGAGTGCCTTCTTGCTGTGAGGCAGCAGTGTGAACCAATGCACCACATGTTACCCCACATCCACATGATTTTAGTGCTAACAACAAAAAGCCTCAGTCTGCAAAAGAAGGGAATCCTTTAGGACAAACATCCACAGAGAAAGTCAGTGTGAGACCTCCAGTTCAACTGAAATTCAACATGCATTCACTGTACCTAAACCAAGTGACCAGATCAGTGTTAATCTTATTAATTAAAACAGGGTGTAGATATACTTAGAAAAATATTCAACTAGAGAAGCTTCACGTCTTGTTTAGAATTACCAAACCTCTGTGAAGGTCAAATAAGTTGTGGGCCTATGATAATATTTCACATGAACTGAATGAACACTTGAACTGTAAAGCCTAGGCGTCTACAGAACTCTGCAAAACATCCCGTATAACTGACTTCACTGTGACGGTCTTTTCTGTGACACACTTTCCTGATTTCATTGTAAGAACTGAACAAATAAGACAGTCATTTAACCACCGTTCATTTTCCATCTGTGGCACAGCTGTGCAGAGAATATGAAACTTATTGAAATGTTAAACATAACATGTTACTCTAGCTCTGTGTGACTGAGCAGCTTCCATCAGCATTAAACTAAGAATGAAAACACTGAAACATCAGGTGCACTTTAGTCAAACAACACAAAACCCATGCACATTTTGCTCATTTTGGCTGATGCTATCTCCCACCAGATGAGCTGCTTGTTATGAAGCTCAAGTAGGATGTGGTTACGTTGAAGCTTTTTTTAACCCGTTCAGTGTGTGAACTGATGTTTTTCGTACTGGTTTCACTTCACAGCACACACAAACAAGTCTTAGTCGACTATGGATGTTGCTGCGATATGCAGATTTAGAAAGGAGGATAAGTGTGGTGACAGACAGGATGTCAAAGAGAAAGGGGGAGGGTTTAACATGGTGTTAAAAAGAATCAACCAGTGAATTGGGTTGGACATGTGACCTGACATGGAGGCTCATCATTCCTTCCAGCTGCCATTTTCATACAGACTGTGAGTTGAGGCGGCTCAATGGTTTACACTGGCACCGCTCAGCAGCAAGGTCCTGGGTCTGATCCCCATCCAGACCAGGTCCTTGACCCAGTACAGAGTTACAGAAATGAGCCGACAGAGTTCAGAGTGTAGATCTGATCCTTTGAACAGCTGATCTGAAAGAACATTTAAGAAGCTTCTTCTAAACAATGTGTTGATGTCCACAGAGAGACGGAGAGGACTCATGTTCCTGTGGTGGACCCACCGTCCTGTTCTTTGTGTCAGAAGGTCCAGAGTGATCCAGTCCAGACCAGCTGTGGACACTGGTTCTGCAGACAGTGCATCACTTCATACTGGGACCAGTCTGGTTCATCAGGAGACTCCTCCTGTCCCCAGTGTGAAGAAACATTCAGAACAAGAGCTGACCTGCAGATCCGCAGCACTGTACAAAGTAAGACTGGACATCTGTCTGAACATGTCTGCAGGTCACTAAACACAACATGTGTTCAACTGTCACTTATTGAGCATCATAACAAATAAGATTTGAACTGCATTAGACTGAACTACATTTTCTATCATATGTTGGAAATTATCAGCAAAAACATTTTTATTTCAGATTAATCAAATAAAATGTTTTATGATGGATGATGGCTTAAGAAAGTAATTCACTGTAAATTCAATAAATTCAATCACTTTCTGAAGTATTTGGTCAGTGACAATCATCGTGTCCATATTTTAAGAACTGCTTTGGAATTATTCCTGTTTTTATAAATCAGATCCATGTCTGATCAGTGTTTCCGTAGTAACAGGTCTAGGGTTTGTCATTTGGAAACTGTTGTCAATATGAAATAGTATTAGCATTCACTGACAGATGATAACAGCTATGTTTACCCAACTGTGTTTATTTAAAGTGTTTTTTGTCTGGTTGTAGTTGAACATAAACTCAGTCTGAGGAGCAGATGTGAATGTGTGACTGAAGGAACTGATGAAACAGGAAGTAGAACCCGTCTAAACCGGATCTACACTGAGCTGTACATCACAGAGGGACAGAGTGAAGACGTTAATACCCAACATGAGGTGAGGACGCTGGAGACAGTTTCCAAGAAGATCATCCAAGAAAGTCCAATCAGGTGTCAGGACATCTTCAAAGCCTTACCCGAGCAGCAGAAACCCATCAGAGTGGTTCTGACCAACGGCGTTGCTGGAGTTGGAAAAACCTTCTCGGTGCTGAAGTTCACTCTGGACTGGGCAGAGGGTTTAGAAAACCAGGACGTCAGTCTGGTGGTTCTGCTTTCCTTCAGAGAGCTGAACCTGGTCAGAGATGAGCAGTACAGTCTGCTGACGCTGCTCCATGTTTTCCATCCAACATTACAGAAGGTCACAGCAGAGCAGATCACTGTCTGCAAACTTGTGTTCATCTTGGACGGCCTGGATGAAAGTAGACTTTCACTGGATTTCCACAACTGTGAGGTTGTTTCAGACGTGACTCAGAAGTCATCAGTCAATGTACTGTTGACCAACCTCATCAAGAGGAACCTGCTTCCATCAGCTCTCATCTGGATAACATCCAGACCTGCAGCAGCCAATCAGATCCCTCCTTCATGTGTGGACAGGGTAACAGAGGTCCGAGGCTTCACCACTGATGACCAGAAGGAGGAGTACTTCAAGAAGAGATCCAGTGATGAAGATCTGTCCAACAAAATGATCTCACACATCAAGACATCCAGGAGCCTCCACATCATGTGTCAAATCCCAATCTTCTGCTGGATCAGTTCTACAGTTCTGGAGCACATGTTGACTTCAGAGCAGAGAGAAGAGCTGCCCAAGACCCTGACAGACCTGTACTCACACTTCATCATGGTCCAGACAAAGAGGAAGAAGAACAAGTACAAAGAAGGGCATGAAACAAGTCTAGAAGAGATGACAAAGGCAGACATGGAAGTCCTACTGAAGTTGGGGAGGCTGGCGTTTGAACAACTGGAGAAAAGAAACATGATGTTCTACCAAGAAGACCTGGATCAGTGTGGTCTGGACGTCACAGAGGCCTTGGTGTACTCAGGAGTTTGTACAGAGATCTTCAAAGAAGAAACTGTGATCTTCCAGAAAACAGTCTACTGCTTTGTTCATCTGAGTGTTCAGGAGTTTCTGGCTGCAGTCTACATCTACCACTGTTACACCAACAACAACACAGAGGTTCTGAAGAGGTTTCTGGGTGACCAGGACAGGGACTCAGAATCCCTTTTCATGAAAATGTTCAGGTATTTTCCAGTCAGTGACAGCCTGGATGTTTTCCTCAGTAAAGTCATGAAAAAATCCCTTCAGAGTGAGAACGGACACCTGGATCTGTGTGTTCGTTTCCTTCATGGCCTCTGTCTGGAGTCCAACCACAGACTTTTAGGAGGTCTGCTGGGTCCAAAAGAGAACAGTCCAGAGAGCATCCATGAAGTCATCAAGAACCTGAAGGAGATGAACACTGAGGATATCTGTCCTGACAGAAGCATCAACATCTTCCACTGTCTGACGGAGATGAAGGACCAAACAGTCCATCAGGAGATCCAAGAGTTTCTGAAGTCAGAGAACAGATCACAGAAGAAACTGTCTGAGATCCAGTGTTCAGCTCTGGCCTACATGTTGCAGATGTCAGAGGAGGTTCTGGATGAGCTGGACCTGAAGAAGTACAACACATCAGATGAAGGAAGACGAAGACTGATCCCAGCTGTGAGGAACTGCAGAAAGGCTGAGTAAGTACTGATGATAATATGAACAGTATTAATCATAGACTGAATATAAAGATGGATCACATGACCCTCTGTCTTCTGTTTATGTAAAAGTGAAATATGGGAATTGACATAATGGTTGTAGGATCAGAGTCATTTCAGTTGAGACACTGGAATGTGAGGTCCGTCCTCCAGATCACTGATTGGTTTGCATCCATTTGTCTGAGAGATTCTGCAGCATTTTGGTCACTACAGCAGTCGATCACCCATTTTTAAATCATCAAGTAATTTACTCAAATTCCATCAGTAAAGTGGTGAAATCTGCCTGAAAAGACCGAAATCATATTTTGGGGAAAAAAAAGAAACACTATTGAATGTGACCTTTGAGTTTTTCTTTCTATAAACCCGCTCGTTCCAGAACTATACCAGGAACTCTGTCCATCTATCCAAGATTGTTGTCCAACCGATTTCTCAGACACTATTCACATGATTCTTTTCAGATTTTACACACGTTCTATACCACTAGGAGAGGGAGGTGTAGTGCACAGTTTGATGGCTGAATTGAAATTTTTAGATTTTTTTTTTTTTTTTTTTACAAAATTTTGAACATTTCAACTTAGATAATTTGTCCAAGTGATTTCTTGGACACTATTCACCCAATTCTTTTCATATTTTACACGTCTTCTTTACATGGGTTTTTCTCTCAATTTTTTCTTATTTTTTTCTTTTTTACAATTTTTTTTTAAAGATTGAAAATTAAGGTTTAGGCCCAATCCCATTTCACCCCTTGGCCCCTCCCCCTTACCCCTACATTTTGCACGTTCACGTGAAGGGGTAGTGTTGTCCCAATTCTCGATGAGTGGGAGTGGGAGGGGGAGGGCTATTTGGCCCACACTACAAACGGAGGGGTATGAGAAATCTCCCATAATTCTGTTCAAATCATTGGCAAGATGGAGATAAACACAGCACAAAAGTGCAGCAGTGACGAAAGAAACACACAATTGTACATATTTTGTTCGTAAACAGCATAATCATTTGATCGACCGTTTAATGCCATTTTAATGTATTATAGATCGCATTTCTGAGGTTTGCGCAAAAAAAATGTCCAAAGCCCATGCAACAGTGATAGTTACAGCTGCTGACGGCATGGAGAATTATTTCAGAAACAAAGTTGTCGCATCTGTTTATAGCGACATCAATGACTGCTGATGACGTACCAGGTCTGGAAGGGTTGTCCCATTTCACAGGGGAATGTTTCAACCAAATGCAAGGGGTAGGGGTCAGGGGGAGGGGCCAAGGGGTGAATTGGGATTGAGACATAAAATTAATCGCTGTGAGGGGCAAACTTTTGTGTGATGGGGCAGGGGTATTGGTAAACTCCGCTTACTTTTTTACTTGTTCCCTTTAGAATAGCATGAAGGGACTTTCTTTCAAAACAATTCTGTACAACTGCATACTGAATGTTTTATATATATATATTTATATATATATATATAGATATATATATAGATATATATACACACACACACACACACACACACACAGGGTGGGGAAGCAAAATTTACAATATTTTTTTCTCAGCAGGCACTACATCAATTGTTTTGAAACCAAACATATACTGATGTCATAATCATACCTAACACTATTATCCATACCTTTTCAGAAACTTTTGCCCATATGAGTAATCAGGAAAGCAAACGTCAAAGAGTGTGTGATTTGCTGAATGCACTCGTCACACCAAAGGAGATTTCAAAAATAGTTGGAGTGTCCATAAAGACTGTTTATAATGGAAAGAAGAGAATGACTATGAGCAAAACTATTACAAGAAAGTCTGGAAGATACTATTAAAGAAGAATGGGAGAAGTCATCACCCGAATATTTGAGGAACACTTGCGCAAGTTTCAGGAAGCATGTGAAGGCAGTTATTGAGAAAGAAGGAGGACACATAGAATAAAAACATTTTCTATTATGTCAATTTTCTTGTGACAAATAAATTCTCATGACTTTCAATAAACTAATTGGTCATACACTGTCTTTCAATCTCTGCCTCAAAATATTGTAAATTTTGCTTCCCCACCCTGTATGTGTGTGTGTGTGTGTGTGTGTGTGTGTGTGTGTGTGTGTGTGTGTGTATTTACACCAAAATCCATGAAAGATATTGTTAAAAAATAAACAGAGAGGGGCAGGACTTCTGACCTATACTACAGCCAGAGAATGAGATGGGCTTTGATTTTCAGGAGCTGTCAGTACATTCATCTATATGTGAAGTCTATGATATTAATCTGGTAGTGTCTACTTTTCTTCAACTTTGTATTTTTTCCAGACATGGTGTTCCACAACACAATATCTCAGCTTTGCTACCACTTGGATATTCAATAAATGCGTTGCATAGTAATTAGGGCTGTATGATACTGGAAAGAACTGACGTTGCCATTTTTTTAACCATGCAATATATATTTTGATATGAAATAGCTGTGTGATGCTGACATAAATGGTCAAACAAATTAATTGTGTTACCTCTCGTGGCAACAATTGCAAGGTACTGTCGACACAGAACACATGTTTCGATATCATCCTTCTTGTAGCTGAAATAATTCCAGATAACTGATGCTGCTTTTTCTTTTTGGGACCAAGTCTTGGTTTTTGGTGATTTTCTCTTGTTTGTTGCTCTTTTTTCAATGCTGTTTCCAGCAACTCACTCCATGTGCAGGGGCGTGGTCTGCTTCAGCAAACTGATTAAGAACGATTGTGATTAGTGGATCACTGTGCGCAGTGTGTGTGTGAGGTAGCCTTGAAATTAGATGAGAACACAAAGTCAAACAAAACAGAAGCCTGGAAAACTGTGGGTTCTTTGAAAGTAGTTTTCCAGGCTTCTGTTTTGTTAGACTTCTGATGAAAGTTTGAAGCTGAAACGCGTTGAAGTGTTTTTAAGGTATATATATGACCATGCCATGAGGATAAAGGCATTTTAATGCTTACAGAGTGTCCTTCCCATGATTTTTAGATAAGAACACATTGAGTTCCTTTACCTCCTACATTGCCGGTCCTGCGATGTGACTATCGTGCACACGCATATTGCGTCGACGATGTTCAAACGATGTATTGTGCAGCTCTAATAGTAATTGATTTCATGTCCGATCTGTCCTCAGACTTTCAGAGTGTGGACTCTCAGACAGTCACTGTGAAGTCGTGGCCTCGGCTCTGAAGTTTAATCCTTCACATTTGAGGTTATTGGACCTCAGTAAGAATCAGCTGAAGGACTCAGGAATGAAACTGGCTTCTGGACTGGAGAGCCCAAACTGCAGACTGGAAACTCTGAAGTAAGTTCACTGACTGTCTACTGCTGCCTTTAGATTATTAGTTTTTTTCTGTTTAACCAAGAACTGTTTTCTTTGTTAAATTAGCCCAAGTCTGTATCAGGGATTGGTGTCTAACAGGAAAACTTCAACTCTGTGTATTAGAGATAAATGGAAAAAAGAACTGCTGGTAGAATTGAGTGATGATACATGGTATGAAATATGTGAAACTCAAGTGACTACATTTAATTCAAGAAATTGGAAAATATTTTGTTGGATAAACATAATGAGACTTTTTATAACACCAAAAATCCAAAAAGGCTTCACTATCGTGACCTCAGCCCTGTTGGAGGTTGTGCGGTGAGCAGGATGTGGGTCATGCACATGTTTTTTGGCAGTGCACAAAACTATCCCAATATTGGAATAATATCAGCAACAACTTGGACAAATATTGGGATACGAACTACCAAGGACACGTTATGTGTTATATTTGGGGTCATTTAACAGGAAAAGACATACCAAGTAAGGATAAATATTTGATTAAAATCCTCTTGGCATCGTCTAAAAAAGCCATCACACAAAAATGGTGCAAAGAGGACCCCCCTACTCTAAATAATTGGAGAGACATTGTGGAAGAAATTCACAACATGGAGAGACTTACGTATATCATAAGACTACAGCAAGCAACATGTGAAGATTGATGGAAGAAATTAACAATATGCAGGACGACAACTGACACTATGTTCTAAATGTTTGTGTTGTAACATTTAAAAAAAAAATATTTTTTTAAAATTAGCCCAAGTCTGTGTGGTTAGTGCAAATAGTTGGTTTTCTTTTATTAAATCAGAAGCCTGAAGTCACAAATGTGGAGTAATTGAGTTTGTTTTGTGATACATGGTTTCCCTTACGTCTGTACAAGCAGTTATCCCTCATCAAATTTAACCCATAAAGACCCAGCGTTACTTATGTGGCAGTTCCCAGATGATTTTTTCTCTATATTTAACATTTCCTAAGTGATTTGTCACCATTTATCAGAAAATAATCCTTCATGTTTAGCACTTTTTTCCAGTACAATTCACGCATTTTCCAGTATTTAACCCATCAAGACCCAAACATCCACCGGCGACCACAATCATCTACTGATATAAAATATTCAATAACTGCTGATCCACTAATCCTATCAATCCATGTAAATAATTAGTGTAAAATGCAGTTCTTCATCTTTTCATGGTCATCAGATATGACCCATTTGGACGTTCAGAGGCTCCGTAGTTACCGTGGAAACACCGTCATCTTCTACAACATTGATTCACCAGTAAAACCCATGGAGTTTGAACTGTATTTCACACCAATTATTGACATGGATTGATAGGATTAGTGGATCAACAGTTATTTAACTTTTTATATCAGTAAATGATTTTGGTCATCAGTGGGTGTTTGGGTCTTTATGGGTTAAATTTTTCAATTGAAACGATTCTTCTGTCTGCAGAACATAATCCAAAACATTAACTAATTTGTTGAGGTTAATATTTAACCAAATAGTAAAAGGTTGTAGCTGTTTGAGGTAAAAAAAAAAAAAAAAAAAAAAATCTTATTATTGTATTGTATAAAAATTAAGATATTTGCAGACATCGCCTTGGAACATGAGAAATGATCATAAACATGTCCCTGTAACTGATAACTCTAATCTGTTGCTGAAACTGTACTTGTGCCTAATTTCATGCTACATATTATCAGGTTTAATGGTTCTAATTTGGCAATTCCTGAACTTTTTTATTTTAAACCGATTTCAGCTCTGAGGGATGATTAAACCTTTGACCCCTGACGTATCAGTGGTGACACGTGGTATTCTGAAACTTTGATTTATTTTAAATATTCGTAAAAATTCAATTGTTTGTTCAATAGAAAAAATTTCAAAACATTCTGATAGAATAGACCATACTCTTTCCATAGACATCTGAGCATGCTCAGAACACCCCCCACCGCCTGTGGAATAGAGCAGTGAGTGAGACCAACTCACTATAAAAATAGACAGTTTTTGGCTTTTTTTTTGTTTTTTACTCTGTTATCCTTGTTTTTACTGGTGTTTGCAGTGTTGTAGTGATGTTCCCTTAATTTTTCTGCTGCATTTTTACTGAGTTTTGACCGTGGAACTGCTTTTTGGAGTTCAACCAGGAGCCAAAAAGCAGCTGGACTGATTTAGAAAAAAAAAGAGCCCAAAACAAAAACTACTGGGCCAAAATTCAAATTCTTGTTGCTGTTCAGCGTGTTCCAGTTCACAGTTCATATTCGACATCCTAAATCTCTTATTAATGTACATTCTGAGTGCCTTGTTCAGTAGTAATAAACCTTTGTCTTTTTCTGTTATTCCACTGTGTTTTGACCCTAAAACATAGAGAAAAACAAAACCACTGAAGAAAAGGACCACAAGCAGATATTCACAGCAGCTTTAATGAACCTGAAACAGACGCAGATTCACAGCAGCACCTTTACCTGGAATCGGAGCTCAGGGGTTAAAGGGTTAAAACGGTTTCTAACAGAAATGTAATGTTCTGATCTTCCATCATTTATTTCAGCCTGTGGCGCTGCGGTTTGTCCAAGGTCAGCTGTTCTTCTCTGGCCTCTGCTCTGACGTCCAGTCCCTCACATCTGTTAGAACTTCACCTGAGTGAGAACACACTGCAGGGCTCTGGAGTGACACTGTTGTGTGAGTTTCTGGCAAATCCATGTCGTCAACTACAGCGTCTGAGGTCAGTTCATTGTTACTGTTAAAGTCTTGTGAATAAAAAATGAAATAAGATCCACACAACCTGTGCAATTTTTTTAAATTAACTTTCTTCATTGGAAGTAATTTCACAGGCATGACAGTGCAATGTGATAAAAAGGACTTCCATTCTTTAATTTTTTTTTAATCCCTCCCACAATCCCACCCTACCCAAACGAAGACAATCCTTAATGTAAATCCAATGTTGACAAGTAATCAGTACAGAGTAGATACAACAATTGTCTAATTAACAAAACAAAACAAAAAAGTAGCTAAAATAAAACAGACAAACAAAAAAAACAACCAAATTGTAACTTAACTTGTAACTTAAATCTTTATTGAGTTTTATGGACAATTATAACAATATCCCAAAAAAAAAAAAAAACACAAACAAACTAAAACAAAAAGAAGAGACAGAACAGATGTGTACAAAAGAAAACAATGTGCCTGGGTAGCAACAGTCAGACTATTTTTTTTGTGTGTAAATATGGTCCATTTATTCCACTTTTTATCCAGTTGTGGTTCTTGCAGTCTCAGTCTGTGTTAATTTTTCCATTACAAATATTTATTCAGTATCGTGTGCGGATCTTATTTCATTTTTTATTCATTGTTCTTTTGGATCCTACACACCTTTTATCAACTGGATGTCATCACCTCTTTCCACGCTTAAAGACTTTGCATGTTTTATGTGCAGTTGAACCTTGCAGCATGCTTTTAATTTGCTCCATGACTGGACTCGTTTTGCAATTTACTCATTTTTAAAAACAATTTTCCCCATTGAAATTAATTGAAATATAATTAATCTGTTCCAGCCCCAAAAATCCTTTTTAAGGGTTTGTAAAACAGAAAAAGAGCAGTTGGATAGAAAATAGTATTTATATAAACAAGTAAATTGGTTTTATTAACTTATTTACTTTTAAGATGAGAATATCTGAGCCTGAGGAAGACGATGGGGGGGGTTATTCTCTGAAGAGAATTTATTTCCAGTAAAATGTCAGGTAGTTGAATTTCTGACATTTTCTCTCTTCACTTCATTTGTTCTTTCACTTTCACCACCGTCTGCATTCACAGGTGGTTTCATTATAAACCAAGAAAAGCACTAATAGAGCGCAGACCTCCGCCAAAACAGATCACAGTCACAATTAGATTTACTCAAGTAAATCCAGTTCATATACGTATTTATTTAAGCTTGGAGGTGTTGTTCTACTTTACATGAGGGTCTGGTGATATTGAGGTGTATAAAACTGGTAATGTTAGAACTAAATCTGCCACTGCAAATGATTCAACACGATTGTTTAAAATTAATCTTGAATTCTTAAGCCAAGTGGTTCTGTTTAATTAGTTCATTATACACGGGGGGAACTGGTATTTGTATGAACCAAATAAGGGCGAAGTCAAAGGAAGGTTCACATCTAGTCAAAAAAATGTAATAAAATAATCTACACTAAACTTCTATTTTTGGGTCAGTAATTACTTATATTTTCAGGAAAATGTAATTTGAAATGAGAAAAAATGTATGAAAAAAAATGTGAGCAGTTTTCTGAGTGTGAATGTTTGTACAGTGACTCAGTTTAGTGCCGTCATTCTGGGTTCATTTTATAAACTCTATAAATGAACTACATTTATTCCAAATACATTGATATTTGATTATTATATTATTTATGTCATATTCTAAACACACAGAGTTTAAAATTAATAAATGCATATATCTATGCAAAATACATTTGAATATAATGTTAATATTATTTGTATGTTGTAAATATTCTAAATAAATTTATATGATATTAATAATTGAAATAAAAACATGTTTAATTTGATATTTCCTTTTGTTGTCCATCTGACATTTGTCTAAACTCTTTCTATTTAGGTTTGATCCAATATTTTTTTCCTTTAACCAATTATTGGGTTGTAAATTAGAGGGTTTAAGGTTTACACTGAATACATTTGAGGATGAAAATGTCAGAGGAACTTCACTTTGGAGATCTTTGTAATTCTTGCAAAAAATACTTGTTAATTTTTTTGTCCATCTGTGACGTGACGTAGTAGTTTTTGATATTTTTCATTTAAAAATATTTCAACCTAAATGTTGCCCTTTGAGTCTGTTTAAGCTGGCATTTAGACCTTTACAATTATGTGGACTATTTGTCTGAAACTTGTCTGGTTCCAAAGTTATGAATCCAAAAGTAGGAGGCGGTCCATCTGTGATGCCCTTGACCACGCCCATGAGTAGATTATTTGTAATTGTAATGAAAATGAAACATTAATTTGTAGAATTATGTTCTAAGTTTCAGCTGAAGTCACTATATTCCATAAGAAGAGAAAGAGATCAGATGGATTTACATTTGTTTTGATGTGACTTTTTTTTTTTTTTTTTTTTTTTTTAGATATTTCAGTTCTTCTGGCTCAAGACTGATTACTAATATTTTTGGTTAAAGGTTCGATTTATTTGACTGGATTACAATAGATGCTGATCTGCTGTGTATCATGTGCTCTTTCTTCAGCTTGTGGCGCTGTAATTTGTCACAGATCAGCTGTTGTTCTCTGGCATCCGCTCTGAAGTCCAATCCTGCTCATCTGATAGAACTGGAGTTGAGTGAGAACGACATGCAGGATTCAGGAGTGACGACACTGTGTGACTTTCTCAGGAGTCCACGTTGTAAATTGCAGGTTCTGGGGTCAGTTCACTGGTACTGTTACACAATTCACACATTTCTAGCTGACCTTTTATACACAACAACCAACATTATCAAGTAAAATGGATACTAATGTCTTTGTTCTGTGATGAAATCCTCAGGATGCAATTTATGCTTCACCCGTAAAGGCCCAGTGCTACTTGTGTATCAGTTCCCAAATTCATTTTTCTCTCTCTTTAACAAATCTTAAATGATTTATCACCAATTATTATAATATTATCATCTGTATTTTGCATTTTTCACTGTAAATCATGCATTTTCTGATCTTCTATTTCCTATATTTAATTTAGATGTTCATGAAAACTCAGTGTTTTCCTTTTTCTATTTTTTTTTTTTTTAAATTAATTTTCATTTATTTTTTTGTAAAGAAAAATAAACAAAAAACAAAAACATACTCAAACAGGAGAGCATTGACAGAAATCGTAAAAATATGCAAAGCAACCCCCAAAATATAGTTAAAGGGAAATAAGTATATTTCACATTCCATTCTTTTCCCCTGTATAAGATGAACATTGAACATTTAAAGTGTGTAGCACAAACCAAGGGTTTACATGGATCTATATGCACATTGCTCTTATCAAGTAAAATCCGCTCTTAATAGTGTTATAAAATCAACCCAGTTTTTCCAATAATTGGTGAATTTGTCTGAAAACTCAGTGTTTTCAAAGGTTATTATATCAAAATAGAGAAAGTTTGGAGGATAAAATGACTTTTTCTGTAAAATCTCTCATTAATTGAACATAAACCCAGTGTGTCCATCCACTGTCATTGATCCAACTCCATGGGTTTTCCTGGTGACTCAATGTTGTAGAAGATGACGGTGTTTCCATGGTAACTACGGAGCCTCTGAATGTCCAAATGGGTCATATGTGATGACCATGAAAAGATGAAAAACTGTATTTTACACCAATTATTTTACATGTTTTGACAGGGTTAGTGGATCAACAGGTATTAAACAGTTTAGATCAGAGGATGGTTTTGGTCGTCTGTGGATGTTTGGGTCTTTAAAGGTTAAGGTGCTTCATGACTCCTAAAGTGTATATTTATTGTCTTTTTACCTCTACTTATGTGTATTTTAACTGTTTCTTTTTAATAAGTAACAATTAACGTGCATGTTCTTTCTTTTTTTTCCCCCTTTGAACAACTCGACAGAAATTCCATTGCACTTGTACTGTGAATGTACTTGTGCAAGAGGCAATAAAAGTCTCTTTGACTGTAACTTTATATTCACACACAGTATATACAGCAACTTGATGAGGAAGTTTTAAAATAGTTGTTCTGTTATTCATAAGGGGGGGGGGGGGGGGGGGGTAGGAAAGCATGAGTCCAATGCCACAGCAAACCCATCCTTACCAGTCATATTTTTCAGATCACCCAGGGTTGCATCTACAATCACACAAACTGTATAGTTTTAATTACATTTTATAAAATGTGCTACTTAATGGTGCCAAGTACTTTCTGCTTACCAAAAATATATATATCATAAATAAATGTCTTTGTGGAAACCTGGAAATTAAAATGATTTTTTTTTTAAATCATATGCTTCAGTCAGTAGAAGCAAACAGTCACAAAAACACAACTGTGATTTCTGTGATTAAACCCAAACACGTGACTGGAATATTACTGAGGTTTAATCAAATCAAATTTTATTTATATAGCGTCACATTATAACAAAAGTTATCTCATGCACTGGAAAAAATCAAAATGTTACCAAGTGCATTGATCTTCCGTTCGTTTCCAAAAAAAAAAACACGTATGAGTTGGATTCTGACGCAAATGACGAGACTGTAATCCGTTCCAAAATTTATTAAAACAAAAAAGGCTCATTTACATTATGTCAGACGGTAGAAAAAACTACATACTCATAAGCTCTGTAAGCTCTCTTTTTTTCTTACTGCAGAGAGGTCAAAAGACACACATACACAGTGAAGGCACATTAAATAGCAACAGAGAAAATCAGAAATTTGCAACTTCACAAAAATAAACTTATAAACATTAATTCCTATTAGCCGTCATGTTTTGGCTCTTACACCAAGTGTATTTTTCTCATTTCTAGTCCAAATATCTCATCACACTTAAGATAAGACAGAATCACCTTTTCAGTGAGATATAAGAACTGATTTTTAGACAATAGATCTGGAACATCTTACTTTAAGAAATCTTACCTTTTTTTTTTTTTTTTTCTTTTTTGCTTGAATTAAGCAAAAACTCTTGAATTAAGCAAAAAAAAAAATCTGCCAATGGAACAAGTGAAAATTATCTTTGCAAGATTTCTTGAAATCAGACTTTCCAGATCTATTGTCTAAAAATCAGTTCTTATATCTCACTGAAAAGTTCCTCTTTCAGTGATTGTGTCTTATCTTAAGTGTGATGAGATATTTGGACTAGAAAAGAGAAAAATACACTTGATCAGATTTAGATTTTTGCAGTGTGACACTGCACATTTGGAGCTGTTTTAAACCAGACTCTTAAACTTATTTACAGACACCAACAGAATCCTCCAGGGGTAAACTCTTGGTGACAGTGGAAGGAAAAGCTCCCTTTGAACAGACCCTCTGGTGGACTCTGGGCTAATCCACATCCTTTCTTCTTTTTCTGTGTTCAGACTGAATCACTGCCATTTGTCAGTGGTCGGCTGTTCTGATCTGGTCTCAGCTGTCAAGTCCAATCCCTCCCATCTGATCGACTTGCGTTTGAGTGGAAACGACCTCCAGGATTCAGGAGTCAATGATCTGTGTGACGTTCTGAAGAATCCACGTTGTGAGCTACAGGAGCTGAGGTCCGTTCACTGACCTGACCCTGCACCTCCACTGTCACTGGCAGCGGATCGGAATGGCGTTTACTTTTTGTCTTCATCTGAGCTGCCGCTACATGACAGATATGCAGTTTAAGATGAACCTGATCCAAGCATCACAGATAATAGTTTTTAGTTTATGGTTTAGTAAATATCGGTAAAGTTTTGTGCAAATGTCCGATGGAAAAGCGAGTAGTGTTGTTATACATTAGACAGTATTAGATGTAGACAACTATTTCTGTGAAACATCTGTAGTCGCTTTTCCACTGGACATCTGTGCAGAATTTATCGATATTTACTAAATATTGAAAAAACAGAAGTGCGTAATATTGATTCTTCCATTAAATCACAAATGTGATGATTTCTTTATATATTATCGCAAGAAGACACAAGAAGTAATTCCATAAACATGACGACGAACGAAAATATGGTGTTTATTTACAGATATATTCATTATTATTATATATTACCCCAGTATCTGGTACTAAATTAAAAAATGATTCAGTTTCCTGGTGTGTCCACACATACCGCACCATGTTTCTGTTAAAACTCTTCTTGTTGTAACGTCCGTCAACATCTGTTTTTTTTTTTTTTTTTTTTTTTAAATTCCCGTGACTCTAGTTGTGGAAAAAGTTCTTTCTGTTGCAGTTTTGTGTGATATACCATTTGCGCTATGCCTGAACAACCACCTCTTGCCAGCGCAAAAACATTTAATCGAAAAACAAGAGTTTTGCCGAAATATTCGTTTTTCCATTAGGTAAATTATATTTGCGCAATTTGAGAGTCAGTGGAAAAATGACTTGTGAAATGTAGACGTCTAATCTGATTGTTGTTCATATTTGAATCCTGAACACATCTGACTGGGTCATTAATGGACTTGATTCACTTCATTGTGTTCAGGTTGGACGGCTGCAGTTTATCAGGGATCAGCTGTTCTTCTCTGGCCTCAGCTCTGATGTCCAATCCTTCCCATATGACACGGTTGAGTCTGGGTGGAAACAACCTCCAGGATTCTGGACTGAAGGAGCTGTGTGTTTTTCTGCAGAGTCCACTTTGTAAACTAGAGGAACTGAGGTCAGTGGGCCTGTCTGTGAACTGACGGGTACAGACTGTAGATGTTTGAGCCTCAGCACAAATGAGATCAAACACAGGAAGAATCTAAAATAAAAATAAAATACCATTTCAGAGGGTAGTTATTTAAACTAGAGGTAATCGTCTGAGTGTCTGGACCCTCCACTCGTCCATAAATGGGCCTAAAATGACCCGTGGTCAAAACACTGTTTTTATGCCTCTTTTATCATTTTGTCTTGTTAAAAATAATCACTTGTTTTATATTTTGATCCACAAAAGAATTATTTCATATATGAAATATTTTTTCTTTTTCTTTTTTTTTTTTTAAACATTTGTAACAATTTTAAATGTTTTTTTATGAAATATTTTGAAAGTTTGAAAAGTAAAGTCTATATAGTATATAACATGTAGTATGTAGTATATAACAGCAATAGAACAATGTCAACATCCATTTAGTGAGCCTGTCTGTCTGTCCATCCATCCGTCTGTCTGTCTGTCTGTCCTTTGGTTTTGCTGTTGAATGAGTCAAAGGTTCAAATGAAATTCCGTTGTAAATGAATGTGGGTCATTTTTGACCGACTTACGGAAGCTTTGGGTAGTAACTCAACATAACCTGGTTACATTTGAAAACCCTTCAGCCTTCAATCCACACCAAAGTTTTTACACAGACAGACAGACAGACAGATGATGAACTGATGACAATACCCTGTGTCGAGGACCAAGGGTAAAAAACTACAACTTCATAAAATCTATAAAAGGTAAATTAAAAATTGAAATGACATGGAAACATGTTTTTTTTTTAAAGAAATATTTGGAATATGAAATAATACAAATACAAAGAAATTACAACAATCTCACTGGGTCTTTTTTGACCCACTTATGCATCTAAGGGTTAAATGATTAAAAAATACATTGTAAACCACAGTGTATGACTAGTCTATTACTAACATGGTTAATTCATTATAATTTACATTTCAACAGAATGCACTCCCATCAGTACAATAATATGAATTTAAAAATCAATATGTCAAAAAAAAAAAAAAAAAAGAATAGAGCGGAAATAAAACTACAAAAAACTAAAGTAAAATAAAATAAGAAAATAGAATAGAAAATTTTACAAAAAATAAAGTAGGAATAGAATTAAAAGTAGAATAAAATATGAATAGACACATTATTAACAGTATGTATATTTATGAACAGTCAATAAAAATAGTGCATTTATGTTTATAAATATTGCAGAGAGTACTGCATGAACTGCAGAGGATTATTGCACATAACTGACATTATTCAGAGTTCTTGTACATTATTGGAAGTGATTGCATGAGGATACAGAGCATATGGACACTACTGGAAACTACATCACAGCTGTGTTCTGCTTTCATATTTACTCCAATATTTACTTAATTCTTAGACATCATAATCTCCACCTAATAATGAGTGTTTAAGTTTTTGTCTTCAATACACCCCTTAAGTATTTAAAAATAGAATAAACACCTGATATATGCATCCAGCTGTGTTTGTGTTTTCATCGTACTGTGACTGACGTGTGTCTTCAGTCAGACTACTTCATCGTCGTTCAGGGAGGAGGAGCCACTGGGTGAAGTCAAGTTTGGTTGAAGTGTATTTTAACCTAAAGGTTGACTGATGTGTTCAGGTGCGTGTTCGTAAAGCACACTGTCAACATTTAGTAGAAAGTGGATTTGGAATGGAGAGTGAATGTGTAAAAAAAGACAAAAAAGACAAAAAAAGCTGTAATTTTCAATAAAGGGTATCATTTTGGACACAGCAAATAAATCCTAAACACGCTGGATTTGACTGTTTATAGATTTCAGTTTTGCTCCTTTTTTCTTTCTTCAGGTTGTGGGGCTGCGGTTTGTCCGAGGTCAGCTGTTCTTCTCTGGCCTCGGCGCTGACGTCCAATCCATCCCATCTCACTCAGCTTTACCTGAGCAACAACCACCTCCAGGATTCAGGAGTGAAGCTGTTGTGTGATTTTCTGCAGAGTCCACGTTGTAAACTGCAGATTCTGTGGTTAGTTCACCCTCTGTTTTTAAATTATGTTTACGTTATGATACAGTTTTCTGTAATTCAGTGTGACTTTCATCTGCTGTGTATCTGATCTGTTACAGACAGTTTGAACAGCACTAATCTGACCCAGACCACTTTCATATGTGGTCCTAAATCTGACCCAGACCACTTCCATATGTGGTCCTAAATCTGACCCAGACCACTTCCATATGTGGTCCTAAATCTGACCCAGACCACTTATATATACGGTCCTAAATCTGACCCAGACCACTTTTATATGTGGTCCTAAATCTGACCCAGACCACTTATATATGCGGTCCTAAATCTGACCCAGACCACTTTCATATGTGGTCCTAAATCTGACCCAGACCACTTATATATGCGGTCCTAAATCTGACCCAGACCACTTTCATATGTGGTCCTAAATCTGACCCAGACCACTTATATATGCGGTCCTAAATCTGACCCAGACCACTTTCATATGTGGTCCTAAATCTGACCCAGACCACTTTTATATGTGGTCCTAAATCTGACCCAGACCACTTTTATATGTGGTCCTAAATCTGACCCAGACCACTTTCATATGTGGTCCTAAATCCAATACATATCTGATATTTTCCAGTGTGACTTCAGTCTGAGCGTCCAGGTCGCATTTATCCAACCCTTAGATCATTGTAATGCGACAAACGTCACAGTTCTGCGTCCCAGGAGGAGGAGTGGAGGAAAACCATATTTCCTTCTGTAAACACAGTGTGTGTCTGCGTGGTCTTGTATTCCATCAGGACCTCTTTAGTGCATGTGGGTCACTTCAGGGTCACATTGAGTTCAGACTCAAAACTGATAGAAGTCGCGTTTAATGTGGAATATGAACCAACACACAAAAAAAATCAGATTTCACCCAAAAATCCAAATTGTGCTTTAAGACCTGCTGTGGGCGGAGCCTGTGTATACAGTCACCTACTTTACCAGACTGAGCTCATGAAATTGTGTTGTATGCCATGCCAGTTCTTATGGCATTTGGCGTGTTATATGTACGCATTTTCATTCTTTCACGTTTTATTCTACGCCATTTGATCATGTGTCAATTCATGCCAAGATCTCTGGTTTACATATCTGTAACCACTAATTCTAACCCTCACCACTAATTGTGTGGTATCTGAGGTGGTGTGAACCAAGGTTCAAATAGTTTTGGATTTTTCATTATAGTTTAGTTTTATTTAGTTTTGACTTTTTTTTCTTATCTCTAATTCACTTAGTTTTAATTAGTTTTTAGAGCAGGTTTGCTAGTTTTTTATTAGTTTTCATTATTTTCTAAATGCTTAGTTTTAGTTTAGTTTTAGTTTCTTTATATCTTTTCTCTTCTTCTCCATCGTATTCAAATAAATCCCAGACAGGACTCTGCTGCTTTCTCCCAACTTTAGTCTCCATGTTTCCAGGTAGAGTGAGGACCAGAAGACGACTGGAAACCACAAGTGAACACAAGTGATGGACCGTTAAATATCATATGGTGCCAGCAGCTAAAATTGCTTGAGGGAAATAAATCGCTTTCGTATCAATCCGACACTGACAAAGACGAAAACGAAGGGAATTTTATCCAGAATTTTTATGTTTTAGTTAGTTTTCTAAGCACACAATACAGTTTGAGTTAGTTATCGTTTTTTTCTTTTAATTATAGTTTTTATTTATTTCAGTTAACGAAAATGTTTTTACAATTCTAGTTTTCATCATTTCATTAGTTTTTGTTAACAATAATAATCTTGGTGTGAACATACATGCGGTAAGCTTATAATGTGTACAGATAATACACCAATTAAAAGTGGTGCGTATATTTACATGAGTCATGATATCACCTTGTATTTTACATAAAGTATTTTAAATAAATTGACAATAAGTTGTTGAAAGTTTTCACTTAGATGTTGCTGTTTTTTTTCTTTTTTATATTAACTGTGATTCCATTGATAAAATCATTCAAGAGGAAAACATCCAAAGGCTGTAGTTGTGATGAGCTGAATAATTATAAATATAATATAGGTGTACCCCGCCTTCGCCCCTATGTTGCTTGGATAGTCTCCAAGCGACCCCCGTGACCCTAGTGAGGATAAAGCGGGTTCAGAAAATGAATGAATATATAATATATAAATATAATATCAAACAACAACACATGTGATTGAGTTCTTCCATATTCCCCTTCATCATTTGTTTTTTTTTTTCAGGTTGATGGACTGCAGTTTGTCGAAGAGCAGCTGTTCTGTTCTGGCCTCAGCTCTGAAGTCCAATCCTTGTCATCTGATGGAACTGGATCTGGGTCAGAACCAACTCCGGGACTCAGACGTGGCGGAGCTGTGGGCTTTAGTGCTGTGTGCAGACTATAAACTGCAGACTCTGAGGTCAGTAGCATCAGTTCAGGACCCTGGTCAAGGTGGACCGCCCACTACTTTAGGATTCATAACTTGAATTCAAGAGGGTTTTTTTTTTTTTTTTTTTTTGCTTAATTCAAGCAAAAAAAAAAAAATCTTGAATTAAGCAAAAAAAAAAAAAAAAAAACTCTTGAATTCAAGTTATGAATCCTAAAGTAGTGGGCGGTCCATCTTGACCAAAAAAAATCTTGAATCAAGAAAAAAAAATCTGGCAATGGAACAAGTGAAAATGATTTTGGTAAGATTTCTTGAAATCAGATTTTCCAGATCTATTGTCTAAAAATCGTCAGACCTGAATTTGTCCATGATTGGAGTAGAAACTGTCGGCTCTTCTTTTATGCTGTGGAATGTCTGGTGTTAACTAGTTTTACAGCGCAATAACGCCCCCTAGTGTTGGAGCATATGAATGGACAACGCTCAGTCCATAAAAAATAAAACACAGGAGTGTGTGTGTGTGTATACACATATATGTATATTTTGTCTGTTGGCTTTTTTTTCCTCTCTCTCATGATTTTTGTCTGTTGCTTTGGTTTTTGTCTATTGTCATCTGTTAGGTTTATTAGTTTTTCCCTCGTGGCTATTGTCTTTATTTTTGTTTGTTTTGGTTTTTGCTTATTGTTTTTTTTTTTCTATTTCTGGTGACTTGTAGTTTCTTGTTGTTGTGATTTTGTAAGTCAAAATGAAAATGATTTTAAAAATAGTAAATAAATAAATAAATAAATAAATAAAATTAAATAAAATAAAAGACAGGATTGGTGTATTGGTATTCTTTTTTTCCCCAGACAAAGGCCCACGTTTAGAATCCCTGTTGTAGATCCGTGTGCATTCCCAGGAGACGACATTAAAAACTTCCTTGTCTGAGTATTTTCTTTATTTGTCACAACTACGGAAGGAAAATATAAAGTGTGTTTGTGTTGTTTCTTTTGTCAGTAAACACTTATTTCTGATCTCTAATTGTATTTTCTTCTTCCATCAGATGGATTTCCTTTCTGTGAGTGAACCGTCCCCATCATCAGGGCAGTGTGAGGATCAGCTGGATCCTGTTGATCTCCAGATGTAAAAGCAGCAGCAGCAGCAGATCATCCTCCTTTCATGTACAGTCAGTGAACCAGTGTGTTCTGTGGGTTACTGTGTGCTGCCACCCTGTGGACTAAAGGGGAAATACACCTCATTTATACCTGGAAACCAAAGAGGCGACGTCATCAGTTGTTACTTTACTTTATGTCTGTGTCTTCTCATTATATTGAACTTTAATCTGTTTTTTTAATGTTCTGATGAGTCCATTTATCTTTATTATTACTTTCAGTTCAGATGAATCCTAATGAAACAGAGTCAGTCAGAAAACATTCTCATGTATTTCATTTCTCATTTTAGTAGAAGGACGAGTTGTCAGATGTCAGTAAAGAGTTTCATATTTTCTTCCTTCACTTCCTTTGACCCACACAGATGCAGATGCAGATCAGTGACAAATCAAACCTTTCTGTTGTTTTGGTTTCATTGTATTAAGTCTGTCATTGTTTTATTGTAGAAATCTGTTTAAAGTACATTTTAGAGGCTGGACTTTGGATCACACTGAGACTAGAACAGAAAATATTGAGGTGAAAATCAGGTCAATTGCCCAGAATATAAAAGTGTTTTCTAATAAATGATCTGGTGTATGTTCCTTTTTCAGTGGTTATTGGAGAAATGTTTTCACTGATTGCAGTTCTTTGTTAATGCCTATTTTTCTTCCAGACTCTGAAATCCATGTGGTGAAACACTGTCCCAGCTCTGAGACAGACAGGGTGTCCTCATATGTGTCCTCGTATGTGTCCTCGTATGTGTCCTCGTATGTGTCCTCGTATGTGTCCTCATATGTGTCCTCATATGTGTCCTCATATGTGTCCTCGTATGTGTCCTCGTATGTGTCCTCGTATGTGTCCTCATATGTGTCCTCTTATGTGTCCTCGTATGTGTCCTCTTATGTGTCCTCGTATGTGTCCTCGTATGTGTCCTCGTATGTGTCCTCATATGTGTCCTCTTATGTGTCCTCGTATCTGTGTATCTGTATAAACAGATATTTCTCTGTTTTCAATACTAACACCATAAACACCAGATGGTTTTCATCAAACTCATTCTAGTTCAGGTTCCACATTCAGCCCAGTGTGATCTCAAACAGACTGGACCAGGAAAATAAGAACAGAATAACTTAAAAACAATGACAATGCCAAACTTTTCTCTGTCTTTTAAAGTGAAAAAAGTAAAATTACATGTAGAAAATGTTTACATTTACAAACTATTCTTTAAAAATCTGAATAACACGAACAAGCTGAAATTTCTCTAGAAAAATAAGTGTTGTTTTACGATGTACAGATCCCAGTGGATCTACAAAGACACCAAACATTTAATAACAGGCAGAACATTGATAAAATTAGACTAAAGTTTCTTAAGACATTTCATGTTGTTCGTATTTGTTTATTTTACTCCATTTTGTGTGAAAGGACAGTTTGTAAATGCAAATATTTTCATGTAATTTTACTTTTTCACACTAAAACAAAGAGAAACATTTGTATTTGTCATTATTTGTAGGTTTTTCTGTTCTTATTGTACTGGTTGGACCCACTTTAGAACGTATTGGTCTGAATGTAGAACCTGAACTAACATGAGTTTGACAGTTACATTAAAGTGTAAAAACATTTGGATTCATCGTAAAACAGATGGAACATGTGGACGAGTGTTGACTTCAAACACGCTGAACAAACGCTGGAATAATCTGGACCAGAACGATGCACAAATACAACAACACACACACACACACCACTGGAAAAGACAAACGGGTTCAGATCCTGGCCCTGGTTGTTGGATCCTAGCAGACGCTCATATGGTCACATGACCGACGGCGCTGCTGTTTTCTAAATGACGTCCAGTTCATCTGTTTGTTGTGTTTGTGCTCGTTCTCAGACACATGATTATATTTACAGATATGTGGAATCTGACAACAGACACAGAAGTAAAGCACATGAAACGGTGTCATAGTCACATTAACCCTTTCATGCAGGAATCAAACTAAACGGATTATTTTTGCCAAAAAAGACTTAAATGTAGATAACAAACTCCAAGGCACTCTCTTTAAGTATTAAACTGCCTTTTTTTTTTTTAATCACGGCATGGTCGTATAGACCTTAAAAACACTTCAACACGTTTGGACTTCAACCCTTCATCAGGAAGTCAAACAGTTGTGACTTAATCAGAGCCTTGGAGTTTTCCTCTGGTTTGTCGACTTTATGAATTCCTTTTCCAAAGAGAACCTCAAAAAACAAATTTTTTAATTTTTTTTTTTTTTTGGAGTCCTAGAAACATTCCATCCCATGATTTAAAGATTTAAATGTCGGATTGTATTAACGAGTGAGATTCACTATATGAACAGAAGTATTAAACTTAAAAGGAAATATTAAACCATATGGACAAAAGTATTGGGACACATCATGTCTACAGCTGAACCATGTTCTGTTCACGAGGATTTAACACAAAAACATCAATATTTCCTTTAAGTTTAATGCCAGATTTTTCTTCCTCACTAGTCCCTTTTCCATTTGACCCTCAAACTGCTCGAATATAACTATAATGCAGATATATAAATATAAGCGCAGAAATATTTGTCTAATGGAAAATCAACAATTTTGCCAAAACTCATTTTTCGATTAAAGTTTTTGCGCTTCCCAGAGATGTTTCTTTTTTGGACGTAAAACAAACGTGTCAGTATGTGTGGACACACCAGGAAACTGAGTCATTTTTTTATTTAATATGAGATAGAGGGGAAATATATAATAATAATAATAATAATAATAATAATAATAATGAATATATCTGTAAATCAACATGTAATAACTTTATGAGACAAAGACTTAATATTGATAAAAAATATCTGTGTTTTCTGTGAAGTTGAAATTGAATCTTTAGAACACAGGTGTCAAACATGTGGCCCGGGGGCCAAATCCGGCCCACCAAAGGATCCAATCTGGCCCGTAGGATGGATTTGTGAAATACAAAAATTATACTGAAGATATTAACAATCGAGGATGTCAAAATCATTTTAATTCAGATTCCACATACAGACCAATTAGATCTTAAGTAGGTCAGAACCAGTAAAATACTATCATACTAAACCTGGAAATAATGAAAACAGCAAATTTTCTGTGCTAAAATTACATGAAAATGTTTATATTAAAAAAACTGTTATTTTACAAAAAATGTGAATACCCTGAAACGTCTTAAGATAAGTAAATGCAATTGTACCAGTATTCTGCCTGTTATTAAATGGTTTGTGTATTTGTAATTGTAATGTAAGTTGTAAAGCATGTGTAAATGATAAACTGAGGCAGAATATTGTTAAAATTGCTGTTGTATTTCGTAAGACGTTTCCAGTTGTTCATGTTATTCCGATTTTAGTAGATGGTAACATTTTCATAATTTAATTGTACTTTTTTCACTGTTCTTATTTGACTGGTCCGGCCCACTTCAGATCCTTTTGGGCTGAATGTGGAACTGAACTAAAATGAGTTTGACAGTCCTGACTTAGAACATTTATTTTTTGACTGCTCATACACCAGGACATTTTGGATGGCATTTCAAGAACGGACATGAGAGAAGGACAGTCAGTGGGCTCTATGCACAGCCCCACTACTTCCTGAACTTCAGGTGGCTCCTTTATTTCCTGTCTTTTCTTATTGGACACACTGATTAGTCCAGGTGTGTCTGCTACTTCTTGTTGTGATACTGATTAATTAGACACACCTGGATTAATCAGTGTGTCCAATAAGAAAAGACAGGAAATAAAGGAGCCACCTGAAGTTCAGGAAGTAGTGGGGCTGTGCATAGAGTCCATCGCCCAAACTGGAGTATAAAGACGGAATTCAGAATTATAATGAAAAATAAAAAAGAAAAGAAACGAGAAATTATGTTCAGCACTTTAATTATTTTTGCTAAACAATTTATCCACAGATGTAGATTTATGAAGAGCCACCCACTGTTCTCAATTTATATAAATGAAATAACAAACTTCAAAACAACACTGAAACATGTAAAAACCAAACAAGCCTTGGTTGTGTCTGTGCTGCCCCCTGGTGGACACAGGTAATTCACTTTGGGTTTGCGCTTTTTGTCTGTTCAGAGCTACCGTAGTTGTTTTACTGCTAGAGAAGTCTGGTCATTTATTTATTTACAGTTACAGACCAGTTACCTGTTTTTGGCCCTACAAAAACATCTGTCTGTAAGTATTGTTATATATTAAGATGTTCAAACACTGTACTTAGTCAGCTGAGGCTCCTTGTGTTGCTTAATACTTTTATTTTTGTGCATTAACGGAAGACGCTAATAGCGTTAGCATACATGTGGGATTTTCCTTGGATTTTAGCAACGTGCTAATCACCACCATTAACTGCCTTTTTTTTTCTTTTAATGTATTTTGGAACTGTAGCTCATTATAAGTGAATGTTGTGTATGAATTACATATAGAAAGCACTGGTAGATTGTGTTTTAATGTTCTCCACATGTTTTTGGCTCATAAAAAATGAAAGTATACATGATCGTAACATATATTTTGTTTTTGTATGTACAGTTTTACAGTCATAAACTAGAAGCACTCGGAGAGCGCAGACCTCCGCCAAGGCTGATCAGTGGCCCCCCCCGTGGGACCCCCCATGCCAAGGAGGTTATGTTTTTGCCAGGGTTTGTTTGTCTGTCTGTTTGTTTGTTTGTCTGTCCGTTAGTGTGCAACATAACTCAAAAAGTTATGGACAGATTTTGATGAAATTTTCTGGTCTGCGCCTCCCCCCCATGGGCCCCCCCACCCCCGATCACCACCAAAATTTAATCATTTCTTCCTTATCCCATTTCCAACAAACCCTGAAAATTTCATCAAAATCTGTCCATAACTTTTTGAGTTATGTTGCACACTAACGGACAGACAAACAAACAGACAAACAAACAAACCCTGGCAAAAACATAACCTCCTTGGCGGAGGTAAAAAAAGAAAAAAAAAAACAAAAAACAGTTTTACAGTCATCAAGTAAATATCCTTTATATATATATACCTTTCTTAAGTGATTTATCACCATTTATTATATTATCCTCTGTTTTTTGCATTTTTCACTGTAAATCATGTATTTTTCTGTATTGAATTTCCTTTATTTTATTTCTATGTTCATGAAAACTCAGAGGAAATTGAAAGGTAATTACATCAAAACAGAGGAAAGTGAAGAAAAAGAGATTTTTGGGACAATGTATGTCATTAATATATCATTTATTAAACGTAAACCCAGTGTGTCCATCCACTGTCATTGATCCAACTCCATGGGTTTTACTGGTGAATCAATGTTGGAGAAGATGACGGTGTTTCCATGGTAACTACAGAGCCCCTGAACGTCCAAATGGGTCATATCTGATGACCATGAAAAGATGAAGAACTGTATTTTACACCAATTATTGACATGTATTGATAGAATTAATGGATCAGCAGGCATTAAACAGTTTAGATCAGTAGATAGTTTTGGTTAAAGGTGGACGTTTGAGTGTTTAAGAGTGAACGAATGAAGAATTTAGAACCAAACCGAACATTTACAGTTTATGTAAACCACAGGGAAATGTTGGAAAATGCAGAATTCCATTTTAAGAAAAGGTAAATATCACTTCTTTAAGTGAAGTGTGAGTGAAAGGATTAATGTCACATGAGAAAATGAATCATCTGAGCCAGTGTTTTACAATTTTACATCCATTAAACGTCTGTGGTGTAAATATACTGTATAGAATTAAATGTATATAATAAAATGTCACGTTTTCAGCATCTGTTTTAGAACTGAAGTTAATTGAATGTTTTTTTCCTGTTGTTTCAGCTCAGACAGATGAGAAACTGGGTGAGCAGTTTAAGTTCTAATGCACGGATCAGGTTCTGTTGGTTATTATGGGATGTATTAGGTCATTCTCTCATAGTGTGTTTGCGATTGTGTTTCAGGTTCTAATCTGGGCTGGATTCTGGGCTGTAATCGGAGTCGTGGATGTAAACGCTGTCCGCCGTCTGAAGGTAAACAGGACGCTCACGTACGCCAGATTCTTTGACCAGGGGTTTGTTTGTTCAGCATCAGTCCAGACCGGGTACCGTGAGAAAGTTCCCTCTGTGGTTCCACTCAGAAACAAAGCCACAACATCCACCCGGAGTTTATCACGAGCATCTGCATCTTCAGTTTCACCCAGTTCAAACATCTGACCCCAACTTCATCTGTCGGACTCGAAAAAAGGCTCCGAAATGTGGATCGAAAACAGAAAGAGAGCGCAATGTTTAGATGTTTCAGATACGTGGACTTTAGCGTCATTCAACACAAATATCTGATTTTCATACATTTATACACACATTTATCAGGGATGTTCAACTCATTTCAGCTCAGGTTCCACATTCAGCTTAATATGGTCTGAAGCAGGTGAAAATGAACCAAATAACAAAGAAAATGAATAAAAATATGCAGAAACATCAACAAAATTAACAAAAATTAAGAAGAATATGAATAAAATGAACAAAATAATGAACCAAAATGATTAAAAAATACACAGAAACAACAAAATTAGCAAAATTTAGAAGATTATGAATAAAATTAACAAAAAAATTAAACAAAATGAATAAAAATATACAGAAACATCAACAAAATTAACAAAAAATAAGAAAATTATGAAGAAAATGAAGAAAAAAAATGAACAAAATGAACAGAAATGTACAAAATAAGCAAAATGAATAAAAATATACAGAAACATCAACTAAATTAACAAAAATTAAGATTATGAATAAACAGAACTAAATAATGAAAAAAATAACAAAATGAATAAAAATATACAAAAACATTCACAAAATGAACAAAAATTAAGATTATTAATGAAATGAACAAAATAATGGAAAAAAAAATAAAATGAATAAAAATATACAGAAATATCAACAAAAATAACAAAAATTAAGAAGATTATGAATAAAATGAACAAAATGAAAAAATAACATAATTTTCCAAAATAAACAAAATGAATAAAAATATACAAAAACATTATCAAAATTAACAAAAATTAAGAAAATTATGAATAAAATGAACTAAATAATGAAAAAATTAACAAAATAAAAAAATATACAAAAGCATCAATAAAATCAACAAAAATTTAGAAGATTATGAATAAAATGAACTAAATAATGGAAAAAAATTAACAAAATGAATAAAAAATATACAAAAATATCAACAATATTAAAAAAAATTTAGAAGATTATGAATAAAATGAACTAAATGAACATGATTAACAGAAATGTACAAAATAACAAACAAAATGAATAAAAATATGAACAAATGAACAAATGAACAAAACATCAACAAAATTAACAAAAATTAAGAAGATTATGAATAACATGAACAAAATGAATAAAAAATATACAAAAACATCAAGAAAATTAACAAAAATTAAGATTAGGAATTAAATTAACTAAATAATAAACAAAAATTAACAAAATGACTGAAAATATACAAAACGGTCAATTAAATGTAGACTTAATGAATGTACATACATTACACATCATTAATGACATTAATAGAACAAAGTCAATCAAAATGAGTAAAAATGACAATATTAAGAAAATGTACAAAAGATGTAAAAATGAACAAAAAAGTACATATGAAATGAACCAAAATTAAAGAAATGTTAAAGTTAAATAAATAAATAAACCAAATAAAGTAAAATCAAACTCTGAAAATTATTGAAGCGAGATCAGACGAAGAGTTGGATTCAGTTTGAATGGATTGATTTGACTTTATTGATTATTTCTTTGATTTTGGTTCATTTTGTGTGTTGAAGCTGGTTCACTGTTAAAGAAACCACAGATGTTGGTGTGTTGTTGTGCGTTGCTGTTGTGTGTTGTTGTTGTGCGTTGCCGTTATGCATTGGTGTTGTGTGTTGCTGTTGTGCGCTGCTTTTGTGCATTGCTGTTGTGCGTTGCCGTTGTGTTGTTGTTGTGCTGTGTGGACTATTTCACTGCTAAATAAACCACAGACGTTGGTGTGTTGTTGTGTGTTGCTGTTGTGCATTGCTGTTGCATGTTGCCATTATGTGTTGCCGTTGGGTGTTGCCGTTGTGTTGTGGTGCTGTGTGGACTATTTCACTGTTAAATAAACCACATATGTTGGTGTGTTGTTGTGTGTTGCTGTTGTATGTTGGCGTTATGCATTGCTGTTGTATGTTGCTGTTGTGCATTGCCGTTATGCATTGCTGTTGTGTTGTTGTTGTGCTGTGTGGACTATTTCACTGTTAAATAAACCACAGACGTTGGTGTGTTGTTGTGTGTTGCCGTTATGCGTTGCCATTGTGCGTTACCATTGTGCGTTGCCGTTGTGGTATTGTGTGGACTATTTCACTGTTAAATAAACCACAGATGTTGGTGTGTTGTTGTGCGTTGCTGTTGTGTGTTGCTGTTGTGCGTTGCTGTTGTGCGTTGCTGTTATGTGTTGCCGTTGTGTTGTTGTTGTGCTGTGTGGACTATTTCACTGTTAAATAAACCACAGATGGTGTGTTGTTGTGTGTTGCTGTTGTGTGTTGCCGTTATGCATTGCTGTTGTATGTTGCTGTTGTGCGTTGCCATTATGCATTGCTGTTGTGCGTTGTTGTTGTGGTGCTGTGTGGACTATTTTACTGTTAAATAAACCACAGATGGTGTGTTGTTGTGTGTTGCTGTTGTGTGTTGCCGTTATGCATTGCTGTTGTATGTTGCTGTTGTGCGTTGCCATTATGGATTGCTGTTGTGCGTTGTTGTTGTGGTGCTGTGTGGACTATTTCACTGTTAAATAAACCACAGATGGTGTGTTGTTGTGTGTTGCTGTTGTGTGTTGCCGTTATGCATTGCTGTTGTATGTTGCTGTTGTGCGTTGCCATTATGCATTGCTGTTGTGCGTTGTTGTTGTGGTGCTGTGTGGACTATTTCACTGCTAAATAAATCACAGATGTTGGTGTGTTATTGTGCGTTGCCGTTGTGCGTTGCTGTTGTGCGTTGCCGTTGTGTTGTTGTGCTGTGTGGACTATTTCACTGTTAAATAAACCACAGATGTTGGTGTGTTGTTGTGTGTTGCTGTTGTGTGTTGCCGTTATGCATTGCTGTTGTATGTTGCTGTTGTGCGTTGCCATCATGCATTGCTGTTGTGCGTTGTTGTTGTGGTGCTGTGTGGACTATTTCACTGCTAAATAAATCACAGATGTTGGTGTGTTATTGTGCGTTGCCGTTGTGCGTTGCTGTTGTGCGTTGCCGTTGTGTTGTGGTGCTGTGTGGACTATTTCACTGCTAAATAAATCACAGATGTTGGTGTGTTATTGTGCGTTGCCGTTGTGCGTTGCTGTTGTGCGTTGCCGTTGTGTTGTGGTGCTGTGTGGACTATTTCACTGCTAAATAAATCACAGATGTTGGTGTGTTATTGTGCGTTGCCGTTGTGCGTTGCTGTTGTGCGTTGCCGTTGTGTTGTGGTGCTGTGTGGACTATTTCACTGCTAAATAAATCACAGATGTTGGTGTGTTATTGTGCGTTGCCGTTGTGCGTTGCTGTTGTGCGTTGCCGTTGTGTTGTTGTGGTGCTGTGTGGACTATTTCTCTGCTAAATAAACCTGGTTTCGCCTGCAGTTCGTCCACGCTGATGCAAATGTCTCGACCTTAGCGCTGAAAGAGCAGAAGCTCATGAATAATCATCGAACATTAACGGTTCTGTCTCTGACCTCCTTTAACTTCCTTTATTTTTTATTTATTTATTTATTTTTGACCTCCTTTAACTTTACCTTGAATCCAGACCTTTAACCCGAAGGCGAAGCTCCGAAAGGAAAATGAAGAAAATGGAGAAAAATGCACAAAATGAGGAAGAAAATGAAGAAAAATGAACAAAATAAGGAAGAAAAAGGAGAAAATGAGCAAAATAAGGAACCAAATAAAGAAAAAATGAATAAAATAAGAAGCAAAATGAGCAATATAAGGAAGAAAATGATGAAAAATGAATAGAATAAGGAACAAAATTAAGAAAAATGAACAAAATAAGAAAGAAAATAAAGAAAATAAGGAAGAAAATGAAAAAAATAAGGAACCAAATAAAGAAAAATGAACAAAATAAGAAACAAAATGAGCAATATAAAAAAAAGAAAATGATGAAAAATGAACAAAATAGGGAACAAAATTTAGAAAAATGAACAAAATAAGGAAGAAAATGAAGAAAAATGAACAAAATAAGGAATAAAATGAACAAAACAAGGAAGAAAATGAACAAAAATGAACAAAATAAGAAACAAAATGAGCAATATAAGGGAGAAGAGGATAGAAAATGAACAAAATAATGAACAAAATTAAGAAAAATGAACAAAATAAGTAAGAAAATGGAGAAAAATGAACATTATAAGGAAGAAAATTAACAAAATAAGGAAAATGAGAAAATAAGGAATCAAATAAAGAAAAGTGAACAAAATTTGAAACAAAATGAGCGATATAAAAAAGAAAATGATGAAAAATGAACAAAATAAGGAACAAAATTAACAAAACTGAACAAAATAAGCAACAAAATTAACAAAATAAGGAAGACAATGGAGAGAACTAAAACAAGGAAGAAAAATGAAGAAAATGAGGAAGAAAATAGAGAAAAATGAACAAAATAAAAGACAAAATGAACAAACTAAGGCCCAAACGTGTCTTTAAATGTGTTTGTTGTTGTTTTGAAGTTTCTAAATCTCCAGCCCCTCCTCCTTTTGGCTGTTTTCCCAGCATTCATGGCTGTTTATTTTTTGGCTAACTCCGCCGCGGCTTCACTTGGTCGTCGTATATAGTTTTTGTGCGGCGCAGGACGGCCCTTGTTCGTCTAAGTCCAGCTGAAGAAACACAGGAACAGTTGGATGCACATCATCATTTATTTGTCACTGACACTGTGGGACTGAACACACGACATGAAGCCCAAGTACCTGCAGGTTTGATCAGACGGACAAACGGACGACACCAGACAGACAGACAGACATGCACAGATAGAGCAGCCAAACGGGCGACAGGTGTTCAAAGACATGCCTGAGAAGACGAACAACGGCCGTACGTCGCACATGGAACTGAGCACGTGCAGCCGAAATGTCAATATTTGAGATTCTTTGGTTCAGAAAAAGACCATTTGAAGAGTTTCACTGCATAGAAGAAGAAGAAACATGAACAGGAAGTGATGTCAAAGCTGCCACTAAGTTTAGTTTAACTGGTGCTAGTGTAAAAAAAACAAAAACAATCTGTGGTTACGTATATATCAAATACAATAAAAATGGGTGGAGTCTTTTCTATAACCCACCACTGGCAGATTTATGGGTTTTATTATTTTAATCAGTGTCATTTTTGAACTGTTATTTACAGTTAAATGCAGGTTTGTTTGTGTTTATAATGTGAACATCCTACACGGCTGCAGGTCTTTTAAAGTCCATCATGAATTATTATTTCATTATTATTAATGAATGGCAACAGCACAGACATAAGAAACAAAATAACATAACAAAACAAAATGAATATAAATGAACAAAATAAGAAACAAAATAAAATCAAACAAAATGAGTATAAATGAACAAAAGAAACAAAATAAAATCAAACTAAATGAGTATAACTGAACAAAATAAAATAAAACAAAATGAACAAAATAAAATAACAAAACAAAATGAATATGAACAAAATAAGAAACTAAATAAAATAAAACAAAATGAATAAACATGAACAAAATAAACAAAATAAAATAACAAAACAAAATGAGTATAAATGAACAAAATAAGAAAGAAAATAACAGAACCCAATGAATATAAATGAATAAAATAAGAAAAAAGAAAAGTAAAGAAAATGAATAAAAATGAACAAAATAAGAAACAAACTGAACAAAAGTAGCCAAAGTAATCAATAAAATAAACAGAATTAATTTTAAAAATGTACAAAATAAGTAACATGAACAAAATAAGAAACAAAGTAAACAATATTAGAAACAAAAGGAACAAAATAAGAAAAAAACAAAACAAAACAATGAAATAAGAAGCAAAATGAACAGAAATACCAAAAAAGACTTCACAAAATAAGTAACAGAAACAAAATAAGAAACAAAATGAACTAAATAAGAAACAAAGAGAACAAAATGAGAAACAGAAGGAACAAAAAAGAACAAAATAAGAAACAAATCTGACATGAACTCTGGAAAACTTTCACAAATATTGATGTGAATTATCTGTTTCTTATAAACTGGTTTGTCGTGTGTCCAACAGGTGGCGCTGTAGGCTGCGTTACATGGATCTAAAAAAAAACAGTAGAAGAAGAAAGTTCTGTTGGTTTAATCTAAATCTGATGTTACCGATGGATTCTCATCATCACAACCTGTTGGACCAGATATGTTTAATACTTGAACAAAACGACAAAAACAGCTGATTGATCACATGACTTAGATGGACGCTTTGTCACAGTTTAATAAAAAAAAGGTTTTTCTTTCTGTTTCCTCTAAAGCCTCTTTTCCACCACAGGAACTTTTACCATTTACTTTGAATTCTGCGTTTCCACAGGAATTACCTGGTAAAAAACTGTCCCTGATAAAAGTTCTTAGAAGTGGGGATTGGACTTTTCAGATTACCCAGAATGCTTGGGGGCGGGGCCAATTCATACAAGTGTACTGTAATAATCTGTCGAGGAAAAAGACGGAACAAGATGAAGAAATATAGTCCTTCAGTCTCACAAAATGAGTTTTTCTTAACTTGGGTTTTTATTTTGTTGTACGCTTAACTTTAATAACTTGAATCTGAGAGAATCTGCAAATATTTTACTTTAATTTCAGAGAATATCCACATTTTTTAACATAACTTTTTATCATCAGGAAGTCCAGGTTTTTATCATTAGTTTATTATTTTAATTTCAGTTTTTCTGGTATTTATTTTTCTTCATATGCTCATAGTTTTGTTCTGATAAATGTTTTTCTCATGCACTTCTGACTTTATTCTCATAAAATCTGAGTATTTTTTCTAGTTTATTCTCAAGTATTTGTTTTTTTTCTGGGTCCAACTCCCTCTAGTGGTCACATGTTCATCTGGTTCGTCCAAGGTCGTTGGAATAATCTGTGTCTGTCTGAATCCAGTTTGGAAAATAAACCTGGACCTCAAACAACAGATTTATAGAATACGACCAAAAGACATTCAGCAGAATTTGACTGGAAATGAGTCTGATCTGAAAACTTTTCCAGGAACTTTGAGGTGGAAACACGGAAGAAGGTTAGGGCCACTGGAAAAAAAAAAGTCCAATTTTTATTATTATTATTATTATTATTCTGAGAAAAAGGTTTGTTTTCTCAGAATTCTGACTTTTTTCTCAGAATAATAAAAAAATATATACCTTGGACCTTATTTAATTTTTTTTTTTCCAGTGTCCTTAATCCTGTTCCGTAAAACACAAACCACACAGATTAACAGGAATTCTTTTACCAGGGAAATAAATTCCTGGAAATAAAAGTTCTTTTTGGTGGAAAAGGGGCTTTTGTTTCTACATAATCAAACTTTATTCCCACTTCATCTGCAAATGGAATGACTGATTGGTGTAAATCAGACCCATTAAATCCACAGTTCACAAAAAGGGCACATTAATTAACATTATTTAATGCAGTTACAAGCAT
Organism: Sphaeramia orbicularis; assembly: GCF_902148855.1. NCBI lineage: Eukaryota > Metazoa > Chordata > Actinopteri > Kurtiformes > Apogonidae > Sphaeramia > Sphaeramia orbicularis. The sequence goes on along the minus strand of NC_043969.1, from coordinate 48,823,497 downwards.
TAACTATTTGGACCTTAATTATTCAGTCATGTCTAGTCATTCATGTTTACTTACATATGTCTTTAATTTTATGAAGATGCAATAGTAAATATAACAAATATTCTCTAATTTAAACAGTTAATATATCATTTATTAATGTTTCATCTGTTCCTTCAACCTAATCTGTGTTCATTTTCTCCTATTTACCAAATTTAAAGCTTAGAACTGAGGAGTCACGAGGAGAAACTGAATCAACTCACCTCATTTAACGGTAAGAACCTCTAGTTTCAGAACATTTTTAGTATGTGGTTAAAATGTAACCTGAACCACACCAGGTTAACCCTTTCATGCACGAATTAGGAACAAAAGTATCTAGATTTTCTTTCAGATGGATTGTATTTCTCCAAATTAGGCTAAAATTGAAATGCATCTTTTTTTTTTTTTTTTTAATATGGTTTTATTCAGAACATATTTAACCCCCTGAAACCCAGGAAAGTACACTTTTTAGCTTTTTTTGATGCAGCAGTTTTTTCAGATGCATTTTTATTTATTTATTTATTGTTTGAATGTCCTCTGCGGTGGACAGTTTTGGGTTGTTTTTTTTTTTTTTGTATAAAGCTGTGAAACTCTCATAGCTGGGTCTGAGGAGTTTAACTTTAGCAGACCACAGATCAGTCCACATTGTAAAAGTCAGATCTTCCTTTAGTTCATTGTACTACTGAGAGTCTACAGACACCGCCCCCATGTGGTTTGGAGAATATTACCTTTAGAGCCTTTGAGTGAGTTAAACTATGTGTCCATAAATGTGGACGTCATGCATGAAAGGGTTAAATTTAGTTGAAATGTTTTGGGTTTTTTATCCACTTTAGAGCAGGAATGTAATTAATGATGGAATGGACCAGTCATGTGACCAGTCATGGGACCTCATGACACCAAACAGATAGGCCAGTTTTGATCAATATCCAGGTGATTCTTTGACTAACGATGTTTTGGTGTTTAGTTGCACTGTAAAATAAACTCAGAGACTCAACTGTGGAGAATCTTAGCTTCGTAACATGAATATATATGGCACAGGTGTGAAACACGCGGCCTGGGGGCCAAATCCGGCCCGCCAAAGGGTCCAGTCTGGCCCCTGGGATGAATTTGTGAAATGCAAAAATTACACTTAAGATGTTAACTGTCATTTTAGTTCAGGTTCCACATTCAGACCAATTCAATCTCAAGTGGGTCATAATAACCTATAAATACTCACAAGTCCAAATTTTTCTCTTGGTAAATGTAAATGTTTTCATGTATTTACACTAAAACAAAGTATAATATTGCAAAATATCTGAATAACCTGAATAAATATGAATGACCTGAAATGTCTTAAGAGAAGTAAGTGCAATTTTAATAATATTCCATGTGTTACTAAATATTTGTGTGTTTGTAGATCCACTGTGATCTGTAAGTTGTAATGTACATGTGGAAATGATAAACTGAAGCATAAATTGTTAAAATTACACATTTTTTTTTCAGTTTGTTTATATTATTCACATTATTTGAAAGGATAGTTTGTAAATGCAAACATTTTCATAATATAATTTTACTTTTTTCGCTCTTAAACATACAGAAAAGTTTGGAGTTGACATTATTTATATATTGTTATATTATAATTCTACTGGTCCGGCCCACTTCAGATCAAATTTAGCTGAATGTGGAACTGAACTAAAATGAGTTTGACAGCCCTGATGTAAGACAAGTTTTATTGTAGAAACTCTAATGTATTTAATCCAAAATGGCGACTGAATCATTATTGATCAGTTGGGAATAAAGGGATTAATAAGGTATTTATAGATTATTTCATATCCTTTTAACATTAGTATATTACTGAAAAATGACCTAGAAAAGATTCAGAAATTGTATTGATATTATAATTAGTAATTAGTGTGTCTTGTGAACACTTACTAAGGGTTTAAATGCTAATTAGTAAAAGGTTGATTCAAATGCTAATGACCATGTATATCATAAAATTTGTGAAAACATAAATGAAAGCTGTTTTTAATATTTACTCATATAAGTGAATATTAATTCACAGGTGTGATGATTGTTTTTTTCCATTAAGACACATTATTTAAGTGTTAAATAACTGTTTAATCTGTTTGATAATGCTTATTACTGCAGGAACTACTGTTAACTAATACACACTTATTGTAAAATGTTGTCAAAATTACACCAATATTCCAGAGATTTGTTGCACATGGACATTTTTTTGACTAAAATATTTTGATTTCCACTTCTGGGAAGCCTTTCACAACCTGTTATCAGACCTAGATTCTAGTTATTTTTCATACTGTAAAAAAAACACACACATAAAATAACCACATGGCACACATTACATATGACACAGAAGCATTGTGCTGTCACAGTTTACAAACTGAGGTACTCCAAAAGGCTTCATTTACCTTCAAAACTCTAATGAAATGGCAAAGACACTTGAGCAAGCATTACAAACAGTTTCTGACCAGTGACGTACAATCCTATGTTTATTCTACAGTGGGTCTCCATCAGACGTTTGACCAGACGGCTCAGCGGAACGTCTCCAGCCAAACAAACTCCAGTAAATAACTCCTCTTAAATATTCAAGAAAATGGTCAATGATGGCTGGCACAAAGGGACGTCTGAAAAACTGTCCAAAGTAAAGAAAAAAAAAAAAAAAAAATCCATGTTATGTTTGACATAATCCTTGTGAACCACGTGTATGTGGGCGGGTCTCAGTCTGGTTCGATGTTCATGCGCTGCATTTGAACTCCGAGGTGAAAACTGAGCAAAGTTGAACCAAAATAACACAAGGTGAGTCTGCGTTGTCCCAAAATAACCTCCTCCAAAGGCGCCTTCAGGGACAAACTTCACTTTTCTGGCTCATTCGCTCCCATTTGTCTCCAACACCATCCTGGAACACTACCGTTCAGAAACCACATTCATATGCAACCAAATAAGAGCTGCTTTTTCAACATATCTTAGTATTTAATTATGATTTATTAGAACTTAGCAATTCTGTCGTAATGTAACATATGTCATTGAACTAGTTTCAACATCACTGAACTTTTTATGGGTTGGTTCAAATATTAATGTCAGTCAAGGCTGAAGGGAAAGTACTGTGGTTTGGTTTAAACAGGAAGATTTAATCATGAAAAACAACTCAGACACTAAACTGTGATCCTTACCGACCTAAACACGTTTAACTGCCCAACTGTATAATTAACCCTATAACACCAAACGTATTGTATTTGATACATGAGTTTTGAAGCCCTCTATATGATCAGTGTGATATTTTTTTACTTGAAAAACCTGATGTTTACAATTAGACACATGCAATACACAGATAATCCACCAGGGGGAGGAGTTCAGTCACCAGAGGCCTTTCCAGTGACACTACCAGACTGTCATTAATGAGGAAGGAGGAAGAACTGGGACCATCTAGAAAAGGAATTAACAATTTGCTCAACATGTTTGTGTTATATTATGTTTTTGTTTGTTCAAAAATATTAACATTTGAGCATTGAGACCCGATGTATCAAATATGATGCAAAACTGAAACTCATACATGGAAATTGATATTTGGGAAAAAAAACACACATAAAAGCATATTTTTGGTTGCTCAGAAGGACCAATAAAGGCTTCAGTTTCAAAGAACTGGAATTTTCTGTCAATGATTTAATGGTTCAGGCTTTACAGGGTTAGACTTTGTGTGGTTACTTTCACTTTTCTACTCTGGTGACACTTGATAAGAGTTAAAAACAAACACCAGGGTTTAGTTTAACCCAGAAAAATTCACAAATATGTGACAGAAAATGGCTCATATTGTGTTTATTAATATTAAAACTAAACCGCAGTCTTTTCCAAACCCTGACAGAAGTCTTCTACTGCATAAAACTAAATACGACAGGAGTCAGGATCGATAGGACTGACCTCCACTCCACCCTCAACCCAATCCCAAACTGGGAAAGTCAAAGAATTGACATTGACTTCAGTGATCAGTGATGTTTTCTTGCAGCAAATGTTCAGAGACACATTTAGTTTTGCCGTTCAGTTGCATATGAAGGTCATTTCTGTGAGACCACATTGATGGCGGACATTTCTAGAAGGTCTTGGACCCATTAGCAGGAGCTACCGCTTCCTGTACTTCACGCTAATTTACCTTTGTTGTACCGAATTCTACCTCCTGCCAAAAACTGCATTGTACTGCAGCTGCCTTAAACAGCCCCCCCTTCCTACGTCAGCCATGAGGAGGACAATGTGTACCAGATTCACCCAGTTACACCAGAAAAGCTCCAAAATGGAGCTGTTAAAGTCATCTCACTCCTTTGGCTTTGAAAGCTTTTTCTGAAGGAGGATGCAGTTTTCACGAGTATCTGGTGCCAAATTCTGCTCCCTGACGAAAACGGCATCCCCAGCTGCAGGTGATGTTGTTTTCGGTAGTATCTATATTTTGTGTGTTGTGTATTTAAGATTTAACTTTTGACCATTTTGCATAGCTTACAATTTGCACATTCTTTAGTTTAAATTAATAAAAAACAAAAGTGTAATATCTTGCAATATTACGAATTACTTAACTCAGTGGTTCCCAAGCTTTTTTGGCTTGTGACCCCATTTTAACATCACAAATTTCTGGCGATCCCAGACATTCAAAACGGAGACATTTTTTGGCTAAAATCGATTTGTTTTTGATCATGTAATAGTTTGCTATACTATGTTGCAAATAAATGTTAATTTTAGATGACATTTAGTCTATATAATGTATATTATTCTGGACGGAGGCAGAAAAGCCAGGTGTAGATTACTGCACAAAGTGAGAATTTTATTTTCCAGTCAGTCCAGCTGTGATTTACAAGGCTGCAAATTAATACTGAACAAACAAGAACTCAAACTATGAATTATGAAAGAGCTGCAGCATCTGAAACTGACCACAATGAACATTTGACAGAAAAACAGAACCACAGTGCTGTAGTTTCAGCTTCAGAGTTTGTCATGTCTTTTATGCATTGTGATTGTCTGTCTCAACTCACCATATGCTTTTTATTAGTAAGTTGTAGTTTAGTTTAGTTTTTTATCAATCACTAGAAATTTCAGGTGACCCCATTTGAATTCCAGGCGACCCCACGTGGGGTCCCGACCCCAAGGTTGAAAAACATTGACTTAATTGCGTCACAGCAATGATGGTGTTAAGAGGTTCAGTAATTCACAATTAATTTCATACCCTACAGTCAGAAAAGAAAAAAAAATTAATCAGCCAGGGGGAGCACGGAGCATTTCTCAGGAAGTTGTGACAGGGTGAATTTGGTGAATACCGTCTGCTTAATGACCGACTTAGGAGGGTGGGGCAATTTTCAGCAGGAAGAAGAATTCGGCACAACAACCGTTACCAACCCGATCCTGTTCTTAGTTCCGCTGAAGTGCCGAGTGTTGCCGAGCGTTGTCGACCGTCTGGTGGTGTTGGGTCTCGTTCCGCCCACTGACCTGGACAGTTTTGGGTCATTGCGGGTCATTTCCTCACACTGAGGATGGTCATCTGCAGACACTCCTCCTTCAGAGCCACCAGCTCCGTCTTGTAGCTGCTCGTTTTGCTCCCGTCAGTATATACACAAGGCTGCTTCTTTGCCGACAACGGCGTTTCCATGGTAACCGAGCCAGCGTTGAGCATGTCCGCGTGCGACGGCGACGTGGACGAGCCCTTGTAACAGGCCGCTGACAGCAACGCCGACAGGGCTCGTCCGACGTCATGCCGAGCTCCCTCGTTGACGAAACAGTACAAAATAGGGTCAGCGACACAGTTGAGGCTGGTGAGCGCCAATGACACATGGTAGGCAGCGAACAGGCTTTCCTCCGAGCTACAGTCGCACGGTTTCCTCAGAAACATGACGCTCCGCACCAGGAGGAGGACGTGGTACGGTCCAAAGCACAACAAAACAATCAGAATTAAACTCAAAGCTAAACGCTGGATTTTGGCCTTTTCCTGGCGTTCCGTGGAAACGTTGCAGTGAACTGCCGCCAGGATCCCACGGTAGGCGACCAACATGGCCGTCCACGGAGCCAGGAAACCCAGAAAGGTCCTGTAGAGGTTCATCCCTGCCACCCAGTCCTGCATGGGATATTTCTCAAAGCAAAAGGTGTGGTTGAACCGGTCCTGGAAGAGTTCATCATGGAAGAGAGGAGCGGAGTTGGCCACGACCTCGATGATCCAAACCACGGCGCTGACCAGGATCGCTACAGGAAGGTCAACAGAGGACAGAGGTCAGTGGTCATCAGACTGGGGTGAGCCGGGTTGGGAATAGGGGTTTTTCATGCATGACCCAGAAACGGTTTGAAATGACCGACTTCGTATCACTTCTTCCGTTTTACTTGTCAACAGTGGCTGAGGCCACATCGGAGTGTCACTGCTGTGTGTCCCAAAGCACATCTAATAAACAAAGGCAACTATATTTAAGTTTTCATGGTTTTCCTTCAGATTTAATTGAGAAGAAGAAATGGGTCGTTGCAATTCATCAAGATGAAGGGCTGAACTTCAGAATCCAATCAGGAAGTATGTTCGTGTGCAGCCAGCATTTGTGGGAAGCATCAGTGGTATTACGAAGAGAATCAAGAGGACCCATTTCTTCTTCTCAACTAAATCTGAAGGCAAACCATGAAAACTTAAAAATAGTTGCCTTTGTTTATTGGATGTACGTTGGGGCACAGAGCAGTGATACTTCGACGTGGCCTCAGACACTGTTGACAGTAAACCGGAAGAAGCGGTACACAAAATGAGTCATTGCAAACCGTTTCCAGCTCATATGTGAAAACCCCTATTGTTAAGAGTTTAGTCATTCCAGTTCTATTACTTATTGATTCTCATTGGTTTAGAGAGTAAACTGTAGAACAAATGGCTTTGCTCAAATTAACTCTTTACTGTCAAATACTATCAAATACTAACATTTTACATGGATTGGAACAAACCACAGGTGGGTAATCCCAGCTCCATAGAGTCGAAGTCCTGTCATGTATCGGTTCTACCTGTTCACTGAACACAGGTGATTCCACTAATTATCCTTCTACCTGGATGAGGAGATGATCTCATCAACATGGGCTGGTTAAGTGAATGGTCGGAACTAATATGTGGGTCGGACTTCTAGTCTCTGGAGCAGGGTTACCCACCTCTCTTGAATCTCTCTCTAGATAGTCCTACCCACATATTAGTTCCAACCATTCACTGAACCAGCTGTTTTTCATGAGGTCGACTCCTCATCCAGGTAGATGGATAATTAGTGGAATCATCTGTGTTCCGTGAACAGGTAGAATCAGTACATGACAGGTCTTTGACTATGGAGCTGGGATTACCCACCTCTGGAACAAACCTCATAGAAGGTAACAAAGGTGAAGTTAAAGGAGTGTTAGATCTACCATCTGCAGCCTCTGAACCTGATTGTCATGGAGATTATTCATAAACAATAGTAAAGCAAGTTGACAGTGAAACAACACTAACATTAACAGTATCAATAGAACTAAGAGGAGTTTATTGTTAGCGGCTGCTAAACCTACACATCCAATCAGAGACGTTCCATTAGTGCAGTTTAATTGGAAGCTGTGGTTGAATGTTTGTAGGTGTTTAACCCTTTGTTGTAATGGAAGCTCTGAAGTGTCAACTTTACTGATGAAATACTGACTTTAGAGGATTCTGAAGCAAAATACAGAAAAGACCTGATGACACATTTGATGTGAGGACGTTGCGGAACTGAAAAATGGAATCCTTAAGCAAGAAGACTAACGATTCCATTCATGTTTGTTGGTTGTTTGATTGATTGATGACCTGGTGGATGTTGCAGAGCTGCCATCCTTTACCTACACACCTGTTTTGATTCGTCGGACCTTGGCGAAACGCAGAGGAAAGGCCACGGCCAGGTACCGGTCCAGGGATATGCAGCAGAGGAAGGCGATGCTGACGTAGATGTTGGTGTAGAAGATGAAGCCAAACAGTTTGCAGCTCTCCTGGCCGTGGATCCAGTCGTCGTGCTGCAGGAAGTAGTCGATCCACAGAGGAAGAGTGGTGATGTAGAGGAGGTCGGCCACGGACAGGTTGATCAGGTAGATGCCCAGTTCATTCCGCTGACGCACCTGAAACCACCAGCACCAGCAGCTTATGGACACCATTTAGAAGATCCAGAGTAGATAAAAATAGTTCCAGTGTCCCTGTACGTCAGCGTCATGTTCTATCAAGAATCAGTCCCAGTTGAATGTGTGAGGTTGTCAGGTAGTGTTCTGTGTTCCAGTCCTGTGGTCTGGATGCACATCAATCTAACTATAGAAGTGGGCGGGACTTTCACTGGAGGAGAACTCAACTAATTTAATCAAAGTCCATATATGACTTCTATCAGTGATCAGTAGGAACTATATTGACATTTGGAACCATTTATATGTTATAAACCATCAAAATATGAACCATTAGGCATTATGACTTGCACAGTTCCTAAGGACCCCAAGTTTTTTTAGCATGGACTGCTACCTGGAGATGTATTAGAGAAAGAAGACAAATTCCTCTTTAAAATTCTTATAATTGCTTCCAACAAGGTCATTACCAGGAACTGGCTCAAAACTGATGCACCCAGTGAGGATCAATGGGTATAACAGAGGAAATCTACTCTATGGAAAGATTAACTTACTACCTACAGCTCAAGGAACACATTTTCATAAAGCACTGGAGAAAATGGCTGGACAATAAACAAAACAATGCATAATTACTACTGCGTCATTTATATATTTTGTGTTCAACCAGTGACCCTTAGTTTCTGTGTTGTGTTGTCTGTTGATAAAATAAATAAAAAATAAAGTGTGTGTGTGTGTATATACACATACATATATATATATATATATATATATATATATATATATATATATATATATATATATATATATATGTATATGGAAAATTATAAGGAAAGTTCATCAAAAATTCAAAATTTCCCAAAACTGTGAACAGACTTTGTAGACATTGTCCTAAGGATGATACATAGGAAATTTGAAGTGAATCCGACCCCTATGACCCGTCGTAGTTTCGTCAGTTCGTGGCCAGTCTGTCGGTGAGCTGCTAAAAAACTAAACAAAGACAGAACTTGCAGGAAACCAACGACAACCATTAGATCTGTCATGATCAGACAGAAATCCTCATCATGGAGCTTCATCACGGTGTCGGATGTTCTCAACAGTGTTCTATTTAAATGTCAACTTTTAATAGACGGTAACATCTGCATAAGTTTGCGTCTTGTGAAACAGGTGGTAAATGTGTTTCATTGGCTCATTAGCTCATGTCAATATGTTCCTCAGCGTCAGACTCTAATGATTATTTTTCCTGCTTTAAAAAGAATCGTGCGTTTGGTCAAATGCAGCTGATCACAGATGTTCCAGTGCTACATCTATTGGTATTATTTACTTATACGCTACAGTGTTGTCATGGTAACCACAGTTACCCCACTGAGGAGACTGAACCTTCCTGAATGACACAACTAGTCCGTTGTGTATTTAGTTTAATATATTTCTTTAAATATTTTATTCATTAGAAGTGTAAGCCAGCGTTCACCAGCACTGCATCAACAAGGTTTTTTTTTTTAACTTTTTCACATCTCACTGCAAAAAATGTCCCGCTAGAAATAAGCCTAATATTCCTAAATCTGGTCAGACTGTCTTATAATGAGCAAAGAAATCTGCCAACTGGGTCAGAAAAAAATTCTTGGCTAGAATTCTTAAAACAAGCAAAAAAAAAAAAGTCTATCAACTAAAAAAAACCCACAGTGTGTCTTAAAACTAGACAAAAACGCTAGAATTTGAGCAAACAGTGCTTAGTACAAGAAAAAAAATCACACTAATTTAAGACAGAATGACTTTAAGGAATTTTAGTCTGTGACTGAACTGGAGAGAAGAGTTTAAGTCTGAAAAAAAGAAGAACATTTACCGGAGGAGTGAATGAGAGAAAACATTCAGCTTTGGTTCATGTCTCTACAACATTCTACTTGACGAAGGAATGTTTCGGTCATTTTTCAGATGAGACGCAGGTCATTTTTGTCATGTTTTAAGCCTGTAAAAAGCAATAAATGATTAAAAAAATGTTAGATGCTGTAATTTCGTAAGATTCTTAAATGAGAAGTTGTTCCAGTGGTTTCAGTCTAAAATAAGAAAAACAATCAAACCTTTGCTTCGATCATTTACAAAATATTGCCAAACCTTCGTACTAGTAAAATCCAACTTGATATTAGCTGGAAAGTCTTATTCAGAAAAAGTTTGATATATATTTTTTAAATAAGAATATTTTTATGTAAAAATTTCTTGGGAAGCTTTTTTCTATTTAGATGAAAAATAAGACAAATGTTCTAAAAATAAGGCTTTTTTCACTGTCTTAGAAATACTTTTTTGCAGTGAGTTTTTTTTTACCACCCACCCCCCCCGAGCCAATGAGCCCGTTTACATGACCATAAATACCCAATAACTGAAAATAATCACATAATTGTAATAATCAGATGTAATGCGTTTACGTGCACTTCAGAAATACGATAATCTGTAAACCCTGGTTTAGTCATTTCAGTCCAATACTGGATTAGTGACGGTAGAATCAAACTTCCTGTTATCGTCTAAAGCTCATATTTGACTTCGTCACTTCTGTTTGTACAATTTTAATTATTTTTCCACATGTGCAGATGTAAAAGAACCAGGTCTGTCGATATTAACACAGATTAATCCATCATCATGATTAACCTGATTGAAATTTTATAATCATTTGACAGCACTAAAAAGAACAAAATAAATCAGATTAACCTGTTCACATGCAGGAAGACTCTGGGTATCGGGGACAAATCCATGGGTCTTTATCGAGCAAGTGACTATTTTTGGTAATTTCCTCAAACATTAAATATGGGTCCAGTCCTGTTCCTCAGTGAAGTCCAGAAACATGTTGGTTTGTATGAAACTACACAGTCATTCAGACGGATTTTATAGACATTTTGAAGCCGTAAATAGTGGCTATGACCTTATAACAGCTGTTTTATTACATGTTTACTTTTTAGCAAATGCTGCTCAGATGTTTTACAGTAAGAGGAGGGCACTGTTGTCATGGCAACCGACTTAGGTGACCACGTCCAATAAGTATCATCATTTCCTGAAAATTTCATCAAAATCCTTTCATAACTTTGTGAGTTATCTTGCTAACAAACAAAAAATCTGCCCCCCCCCCCCCATCACCATCAAAATTTCATCATTTGTTCCATGTGCCAGTATTAATATTTCCTGAAAATTTTAGTTATCTTGCTAACAGACAGACAGACAAACAAACAGACAAACCCCGATGAAAACATAACCTCTGCCGTTCCTTGGCAGAGGTAAAAAGGTTGAAGTTTTGAAAATCAGACTATTGTCCTCTAAAGGGTTAATCTGATAACTCATAATCAGATTACTGCTGTTATTTGATTAATCAGATTCTACTGCTTACATGATCAATAATAATCCAATAACTCCACAAATCGGATAATGATCAGAGTATTAGTGTGAATCCACTTCTTCTTCCACAAGTAAAACGGACTTTTATTCGTAAATACCTTACATTTGTGTCAAGACTCAGTCTGTTTCACTGCTAAAAACCTTTTGCTAAAACTGTAAAGAATCCAATCAGCACCAATTAACTGATCTGTCTTTAACAGATTCGTCAATCACTGTTTGAGATCTATGGTTTCATGACAGTTTTACCCTGAGGACAATGAACTGAGCGGAAAAGCCGAATGTCTGAGTCACTCATGTTAAATGAGCTTTTTTCTCCTCAGTTTCTGAACTTGCTTGAATGAAAAGTCAATAATACTCTTTCCTGTCGCTGCCAAAGCAAACTGAAGCTCTGTGGGAAACAGTGGGAGCGGCTGACGCTGGATGGGAAAACCTCCACAGTTCCATGGATTTAACATGTTACTGCTAAGAAATGACACCGTCACTTCACTTTCATTTACTGGTTTAGATCCACAACAGGCTTCAGCAGCTGTTTCAGACACAGAATCAGCCCAAATGAGACACAAATGGAAAGTAGAGTTCACATAGACTGGAATTCAACTCAGGCAGACAGCATGGAAATCTGTGGTTTTGGTATTGATTGTTGTTTGATTTGTTTATGTTTTCATTTTTGTTCAATTTGTTGATTGCCTTCTTCTTTTTGTTAATAATTTTGTTCATTTTGTTGGTTGTTTTGGTCATTTTACCTCCTTTTGTAGATTATTTTATTCATTTTATGATTAAGTGGTTCAATTTGGTCATTTTTTTTGGTTATTTTGTTCATTTTGATGATTGTTTTATTCATTTTGGTAATAACTGGTTCATTTTTGCAAATTTTTTTGCTTATTTTGTTGATTTTGTTGGTTGTTTTGGTCATTTTACCTCATTTTACAGATTATTTTATTAATTTTGTGATAAATTGGTTTATTTTTGCTCAGTTTTTTTGGTTATTTTGTTAATTTTGGTTATTTTGTTGATGTTTTTTCTTCTCATATTTGTTTTGAAGTTGATTATTGTCTTCAATTTGTGGCTTGCTTTGTTTATTTTTGTCGAGTTTGTTACTGGCATAAAACATCAGTAAATTAATGCCATAAATTTCAGATTGTCTGAACCGAAGGGTTAAAGACATGTTAAGGTCAAAGGGAGGTCACACTAAATATGACCGCTTTGGTTTATAGAAGCTGATTTTCCCTGATACTGTAGTTTTTCCTGCTGTTCGTATTTTAGATATATCAGATTGGATCTAAATACAGACAAATAAATATGTTTGGACGTTAGGACTAAACCAACAAACAGAATATTGGACTTTAACAGATGTCTGAATAAGACACATATGATTGTCTCTGATCTCGGTGCTGCTGAAGGTCAGGAGCTGGTCCCTAAATGCCTTCAGTGGCAGTCCAGATGTGCTAATGCTAATGCTACAGTCACAGAAAAAATTATTAGACCACCCTTGTTTTCTTCAGTTTCTTGTTCATTTTAATGCCTGGTCCAACTAAAGGTGAATTTGTTTGAACAAATATAATGAGAACAACAAAAATAGCTCATAGTAGTTCATTTCAGAGCTGATATCTATCCATTTAACATGTTTTCTTGATAATAAACAAATTCACTTCAGTTCTTACATCAATATCTGTGGCATTGTACTGACAAAAACAGTGCTTTTAGACATTCCATGTGTTCTTTTCTGTCTGTTTTAGTCACATGACACACACAGGAGTTAGGACTGGATTACATAAACATTGTTTTTGATGACTTTTGATGGTTTAATAATTTTTTTCCACGACTAGGTACTGTGTGTTTTATGGGTAAAATGCAGACTGGTTATACATTATATATACTAACCCAACAAACAGAATATTGGACTTTAACAGACGACTGAATAAGACACATATGAAGTTGCTTTTCCATTGGAAATCTGCGCAAAACTTTACCGATATTTACTAAATGTCAAAAAAAACAGAAGTGCGTAATGTCGGTTTACCCATTAAATCACAAATGTGATGATTTATTTATTTGTTATCACGAGATGACATGAGTAGTCATTCCATAAACATGGCGATGAATGTAAATATGATGTTGATTTACAGATATATTCATTATTATTATATATCACCCCTCTATGTCATACTAAATTAAAAAATGATTCAGTTTCCTGGTGTGTCCATACATGCCACAATTAACTACATACCACACAGTTACCCCCACCCCTACCTGATTTCTCCACACCAAAGACAGTGACATTCCCTAAACACATTTGCTTCCCCTTGTGGAATGATCTGTCCACTGATCAGTGTCTCTCTATTCCCATTCAGATCACTAACAGACATTATAATTATTAGAATCATCATCATATTTGGGCATCCCACACCTTCACCACTAGAGTAGCAGACTCACCACCCCACGGCCCCTGCACTCCCCATCCCCACCGGAGAGGGGTGAATCTGAGTAACCTGCGGCCGCTGAGTCAGCCCCCCAGACTCCTGATGGCACGGAGCCGCCGGTTCCTGCCAGGATTGGTCTGGTAAACGCTAGATCACTGGCGAACAAAACTTTTGCTCTTAAGGATTTCTTCACGTCCCCAGGTTTAGACTTTCTCTGTGTGACTGACACCTGGTTGAGTGTTGGGGACTCCAGCGCTTTCACTGAACTGTTGACCAAAACTGCTGCTATTTGAACTCCCCACGTACGTCAGGCTGAGGTGGAGGAACTGAAACTGTTTTGAAGAGTCAGTACAAATGTAAGCAGCTATCTTTACCATCCTCGTTCACCAGGTTTGACCTGTGCCTGTTTGAACTGTGTTCCTCTCACACTGTGTTGTGTGCAGTGGTTTATCACCCTCCCAAATACAATAAGGACTTTTTAAATGACTTCTCTGATTTCCTTGCTGAAATCATGCCTAAGTATGATCGTGTCCTTATTGTTGGGGATTTTAATGTTCATGCGTGTTTTCCTGATAAGCCAATGACAAAGGACTTTTTAAGCCTCACTGACTCTTTTAATCTTGTGCAGTCTGTGTCTGGTCCCACACAAGAACACAAACACACACTTGATCTGGTTTTATCTTTTGGTTTGCCTGTTTTTAACTTAGAAGTTTGTGATGCAGTGTTGTCTGATCATATGCCTGTACTATTTGAAGCTGCTCTTGCCTGTAACCCAGCTAAACCTCGCACTGCAGCCTGACGCTGTCGCATCATTAACCCCTCCACTGCTGCTCAGTTCTCACAGGTTTTCAGTCAGACTTGTAACTGTGTCACTGAGTCTATGGACAAAGATACGGATAAAGTGAGTTAACCTTTATCGTTGGAACATTTCTGACTATGTCATCCCAGTGGAAGGTTAACTTCTCCTTCTCCAGACGTCCTCAGGTCATTGTAATCCTGTGTGAAGGTGGACTCATGACTTTAGTTTGATCAGAAAAGGCTTATTTAAGGACTCACCTGCATGTAGGCCGCCCACAGGGCCATGCAGTTGGTAGGAAGACCCAGAACGATGACTATGATGTAGAGCGTGGGCTGGAAGAACTGGTCCACCTTACTGTCCACATCACAGAAGGAGATGTTGCACATTGTCCTCTGTCCGTCCGTCCGTCTCAGCTTTGCATGTCCATCTGTGGTTTCGGCAGATTTCAGCGAGACGACGAGTCCGTTCACATGACCATAAAAATCCAATAACTGTTAATAATCAGATCATTCTAATAATTGGATCTGATGCATTTACATGCACTCGTTTAGTCGTTTCAGTCCATTATTGGATTTCTTTGGGAGCTCGTACATAAGTAGTGACGGTAGAGTCAAACGTCCTGTTATTGTCTTCAGCTCATGTTCATGTTCGACTACATCACTTCTGTTTATTTTTTTTACACATGCACAGAAATAAATCAGATTAACCTGTGTACATGCAGGAAGACGAATCCAGGTGTGTTAATCTGATTTGTCATAATCAGATTACTGCTGTTATCTGACAAAACAAATCAGATTACACTGTTTACATGATCAATAGTATTCAGATACTGATCAGAGTATTAGTGTGGACGTAAACGGACTCATTGACACGCTGACTCTGGAGTCCCGCTCACCGACCACACTGATGTCATTTCTGGGACATTTCATAGTTCCTGCTTCTTAAACCTCTGTCCCCGTCGCCTGGTGGGTCTTGGGGGGTCATAATCCCCCCCTCCTCCCGCCTCTCTCAGCCCTCAGAGTCTTTCAGTAAAAGCTGAAGAGGAGAGGATCCGAGGATCTGAGGATATAAAATGATGAAATGAAAGCTGCCTTATCGGCGCCGCTCCAGGCCTGATGCACCTGAACAGGACCTCATCAATCTTTCAGGGCTCGGACTGGTGCCAGGTCCATGTGATGCTGATCATCAGGGCGTGAACGGCTGCATCTCAAGGTCCTGATGACACGTGAAACCCCCCAGAGACGCAGCAGAAAATGGATTTTCCACAGCTTCAGCAGTCAGGATCTGCCGGTGGGTGAGTTACTCTGAACCCTGAACATCTGCAGAGACGAAGAGAAGGAAAAATAATCACCTCTTTGTTTCATGGTGATTCGTAGTGAGACAGATTTCACCTTAATTTCCCCTTTTTCCACCGCAGCAACTTTACCAGGAACTTTGACAAACCTGGGTGTGTTCCCACCAAAATTACCTGGTAAAAAAACTTTCCCTCGACCCCAAACTTTCCCTGATAATAGTTCCAAGGAGGTGGATTGGATTTTTCTGATTCCCCAGAATTCTTGGGGGCGGGGCTGTGTGATAAAGAACTCTGATTGGTGGATTGGTTTAATCCAGGCACGTCTGTGAATGTGTTTATTCTGTTTCTACGAGATTCACTTCATTTGTGTTTTGGAAAAAGAGAAAAGAGAGAGAAGTAGACGATGATGACGACTGTTTAATGAAAACACTCTGTATTTTGGTCTGCGTATGATAATCTGTCATGGAAACAGATGGAACGAGGCCAAGATGAAGAAAGTTTGGTTTTTATTTTGTTGTAAATTCCACTTTAATAATTTTAATCTAAGAGAATCTGCCAATATTTTACTTTAATTTCAGAGAATATCAACATTTTTTAACATAAATTTCCCTTTTTATCATCAGACAATCCAGATTTTATCATTAGTTTATTCCTTTAGTTTCAGTTTTTCTGGTAACTATTTGTTTTTCTTCTTAAACTCGTTTTGTTTGTTGTGATACATGAGTTTTATCTCATGCATTTTACGACTTTATTCTCATAAAGTCTGACTATTTTTTTTTTTGTGAATCTATAGTATATGTTTAATGTCTAGAATTTGAGTTTTTTTCTAGGTTCAACTCCCTCTAGTGGTGATTATTGTAATTGTAATAGTAATCCTTCCTACTTTATAATGCACGTTCTGTGTCCGTCCGTTCGATCGATGTTGCAGCATAGGATGGCGTTTGTACGGGTATTCCTCAGCCTTCACAGGCCTAATCACCACCAAACTCACCAAATGAACAGAAACACCTGACTATCTACTAGGCATAATTTTATGTCCGTATTCAAATGTTGTGAGGTATGCTGGGCGATTGTAGCCTCTCATGCTATCATACAATGGCACCGTAGGTACAGTGCCGCTAGTTGTAATAATCTGTGTGTTTATCTGAATCCACTCTGGGTAATAAACCTGAACCTCGAACAACGTATTTACAGAATACGATCAAATTCAATTCAGCAGAACTTCAAGTCGACGACTGGAAACGAGTCTGATCTGAATAAACTTCCTGTAACTTTTAAATGGAAACACAAACCACACATTAGGAATTCTTTTTACCAGGTAAATCCATTCCTCATAATAAAAGTTCCTGTGAATGTTTGTGGAAAAAGGGTTGAATTATGTTTTAAGTCAATAAAAAGTTCCCACAATATTTAAGTTGCCAACATTCCTTTTATTTGGAGCAGAAGTCCTGTTTGATTTTAGTTTATGGCTGAATTATCATCAAACATCAGTTTATGGATCCCATGGTGGACGCTTCAGTAGTATCTGGAAACTAACGGTTTCATGGGATTAAACAATGTTTGGCTGAACTGGATGAGTTTGAAATGACTCGTCCACCAGGAGCCGACATGACGACCCCGAACACAGATCACAGAGGTGGTTCTGGTCCAAACATAGAAACATAAGATCAGCCACAGATTTACCACAAGAAGAAGAAAATGACAATGAAAAGAAAATGAAATGAAGGGTTTAGGAATGAACTAAAAACTAAAACAGACAAAACTGATCACTTTTAAAGCCTGAATGGGCCTGGCCCCCAGCTATATAGATGAGATGCTAGTTGGCTACAAGCCAGTACGCAGCCTTAGATCCGCGGGGGGTGGGGGGGTTCCTGGCAGTTCCAAAGTCCAGGCTTAAATCGAAAGTTGCCCGGGCCTTTTCCATCAGGGCCCCTCCTCTTTGGAACGTCTTGCCCCAGGAGATGAGGCTGTGGAATCAGTGACATC
Source organism: Sphaeramia orbicularis (assembly GCF_902148855.1). NCBI lineage: Eukaryota > Metazoa > Chordata > Actinopteri > Kurtiformes > Apogonidae > Sphaeramia > Sphaeramia orbicularis. Next base: position 48,805,523 of record NC_043969.1, on the reverse strand, counting down.
TTTTAAATCACTTCCTAAAACACATTTTTATAAACTTGCCTTTATGTGATGTCTGTCCCTTTTTAATTTTTATTTTTTTTAAATTTGAATTTTATCCTGTTTGGTTATTAATTTATAGTCTCATACATGATGTTTTATCTCACTCCTTCATTTTTACATTGATTTGACAGCATCATGTTACGTTCTCCCGGCCCTCTTTACTCCAATTCACTTAATTTATTCGAAGTGTCATGCTTTTGCATTTGTTGTACACATCTCTCTTATTGTGTTCCTTCTGTTTTAGTGTCTTTACTTGCATCTTGTATCCTGCTGTTGTGCCCTTTTGCTTTGTTTGTCAAAGCACTTTGTAAACTTCGGTTTTAAAGGTGCTATAGAAAAAAGCTATTATTAAAACCTGGAAGGAAAACACATGACGAACTGTGTGAACGGGAGTTCAAATCCTAATCAGAAACAGCAGAAACACAACGAAGTTTGCATTTTCTAGGGACTTTCACACAAAACCTACAGCAACGGAAAGTAACAAACTACAAATAGTTCATTACTGAACTTCAAGGTTTCAGGACGATTTTCTACTTTTACTTTTGATTTCAGCGTCTGTCCACAAAATGGAATTATTACTTCAGTTATTTTATAAAACATCACCAGCACATTGACTGACTTAGAGCTGACTTTTTGGATGTTTGTCTATATTTTAAGTACTGACATAAGAATTATTTGGTAAATTATTCTTTAAAATTTAAATGACAATTAATAAATTAAAACTGATATCTAGGGACTAAAGTTAGTAAATGCGCCGTTCCTGTTTTTCATTCTATTCCAAAAAATAACAGCTTCAGCTCAATTTAACCAGATGTATAAACCATCAAAATATGGACCATTATAAGTAAAGGCACGTTTTTAATATTTCCAAAAAACTGTCAAAAATTCAAAAACCTAAAAATCTCAAAACTGTGAACAAACTTTGTAGACATTGTCCCAAAGAAGACACATTTGAAATTTGAAATGAATCCGAACTGTAGTTTTGTCTGAGATGTTTGAAGAAATTGCTAACGAAGACGATAAAGACGATGAAGATGATGAAAACACATTCCAACATTATGTAAAAACCCAGACTTTAAGGCCGGACTCCCCTGTTGCTGGAGTACCGGGTCACAGGAGGGGGTGGTGGTGCTGGGGTTCAGCCTCTTTTGGACGTAGACGTGGTGTCCAGCTCAGCTCCAGTGAAAACAGCAGAAGTGCTTATTTGTGCAGCTGCCATCTGAACTCTGGCTGACCAGCAGGTTCGTCTATTTAAAGAAAAGGCACTTGGAGTCCGACGGGTTTCCTGGCCCGTTCCGAGATCTGCGGAGGAAACGGCCTCGGCGGCGCAGAACGGCGTCCCAGCCTCACCTTGTCAAATCACTCATTGTTGGAGGAAACGTGTTGATACGCTGAGTCACAACCGGGTCAAAACTGCACTCATCTGTTTTCAGTGACAGGGATCCATGAGGTCTATCAGTGTCACCGGATCTGGATCTGGATCTTCAGGGCTGATGTGAAGGATATTAGTTTGGAAAAAGATGAAGGATGCGTGGAAAAATAGGCCAAACTGTAACCTTTGGGGGGCCGGTTTTGGCCCACGGGCCGTATGTTTGACCCCCTAGTTGTTGATCCACGGTTCAGACTAAACTGTGACAGTTCGGACTTTGTTTGTTGGATTCAAACAAAACTTTAGGTTTATTTCTAGAGCACATTTCATGTACTAGACAATTCAAAGTGCTTTACATAAAACATTAAAAGCATTACAGCAGGGAAGCAACACAAAGTATAGGCATGAGAAACAAACAAACAACCAAAAACAGATAAAACAGATAAAAACTTGAAGCTTAAAGAAAGTGCAGATGTGAACTGATGGATACAAAGTCTGTTCACATGAGAACAGGGGGGTCTGAAACCTGGATTTAAATAAACTCTTCTTTACTTCAGTTATTGACGACACAAACCCGACAGAAAACACAGGTGAGACGTGGGTTTTACCCTCGGCCACGTCATCAGTTGTCCATCCATCTGTCCATCTGTCTGTCTGTCAGTTTGTGCAAAACTTTGGCATGCACCAGTGGTTCTCAGCTGGGGGGGATAGTCAACTACACATTCGCTGTTTCACAACTTTATCGACCTGTCCTCTACGTACAGGTGACATCTGTCGCATTACGTGTAGAACTAGCTATTGGGGTCCGGTACATCATCCGTCTATATGTGCAAAACTTTGGCGTGGACTAAAGGCCGAGGGTTTTCAAGTGCACACGTTATGTTACTGTGGCTGTTTTCCATCTAAAAACAGAGCTAAGCTAACAGAGCTAAGCTAACAGCTATAATGTAAACTATCAGTGGATGCAGCATGTGATGATTACTGTTAAAATAATCATCTATAAGTTTATTTTGAAGAAGAAAACTTGACGATACCATAATACAGATGTGTGGAAACAGTTTTAGTTTGTTTTATCAACCTTTTAGTTGAGTCTTTTATGCTAGTTTTACCAGCTTTTAGTCTAATTAAACCATCACTTACTTTGGTTTTACTGTACTTTAGTTTAACCATCTTTAAGTCAGATTTAACCATTAAATAGTTTGGTTTTACACTCTTTTAGACTTGTTTTACCAAGTTTTAGTCTGTTTTAACAAATTTTAGTTTAGTTTTACTGTCTTTTATACAGGCTTTACCCATAAACTTTGTCCTTTATTCAGTGACTGATAGTCTGTGGATACATGGCATTGGTTCTTTGGTGGTTTTGGTCATTGTGAGTCTGTTCTGGTCCCAGACTGACCCCTGCTGGTCACAGTCTGGAACATCAGTTCTGCATAGAAACACAGTCAGGAGAATTCCAGTCCTGTTTATTCGTGAAAAGCTGCACAGTCATGGTTTTCCTTGGTCCGACAGTGTTCGAGTGTCTGGTTTACAGGTATGTGGTCCGTCCTCATTTCCTCCACGTTCGACCACTGCTCTTATCTTAGTCCACACCGTCACCAGAAATGTGTTTTGTTCATCCATTACAGATGTTTATCTGGTAGCGCGCACGCAACCATCTGAGGGAGTTTCCTGTCATATGATGAGGCGTTTACGGTCACTTCACCTGTTACTGAGTCAGTCCAACAGCTTCACCCACTTTAGAACATTAACAAAAATGTTACAACATGATCGAGGAGAAAATGCTTTTGTCATTGCTGAATCTTTTGTAAAGTTTTTGTCTTTTTCCATCTTTTATGTCATTTCATCCTGTTGCATCTGTTCCATTATTTTGTTCTTGTTTTGTGTTTTTATGTTTTGTTGAATCTGTTACAAAATCTTCGTCTTTTTGCGTCTTTTCTAAATCAGTTGCATTAATGCCTTTGTATCAAATCTGGTCTCGTTTGTTTTAGTTTTTGTTTTGTTGCATCTTTTGTTTGTTTTCATCTTGTTGCAACTTTTAGTTTTTCATTTTGTTGCGTCTTGTTTTTAACTTGTTGCATCTTTTTCGATCTGTTTGTTTTGTTGCATTTTTTATTTTTTTCCATTTTGTTACAACCTTTAATTTGTTTTTGTTTCATTGCATGTTTTAGTTTTTTGTTTTGCTGCGTCTTGTTTTTATCTTTTTCAATGTGTTTGTTTTGTTGCATTTTTTTAGTTTGTTTTCCTTTTAGTGACAACTTTCACTTTGTTTTTGTTTTGTTGCATCCTTTAGGTTGTTTTCTCTTTTTTTTTTTTTCATTTTGGTTGTTTTGTTTCATTGCATCTCATTTTCATCTTGTTGCTTCTTTTTTGCTGTGTTTGTTTTGTTGCATTTTTTTTGTTTTTTATTTTGTTACGACCTTTAGTTTGTTTTTGTTTCTTTGCTTCTTTTAGTTTTTTGTTTTGTTGTGTCCTGTTTTTTATCTTGTTTTTATCTTTGTCAATCTGTTTGTTTTGTTGCCTTTTTTAGTTTGTTTTCCTTTTAGTGACAACTGTCAGTTTGTTTTTGTTGCATCCTTTAGGTTGTTTTCTTTTTTTTTTTCATTTTAGTTTTTTGTTTCGTTGCATCTTGTTTTTATCTCATTGCTTCTTTTTCGCTCTGTTTATTTTGTTGTAAAGTTGTTGCATCGTTTGTGAATACTTTCAAACCACCCATAACCATCTGGTTTCTTGTATTTTCACTCATTATTCCGGATCAGCCTTTAAACTTACTGCTTGTCCATGGACCGTGTTAGTGTTTGTTGTCATCGGTTCAGTCTGCTGTAACGTGTCCATCTGTGGTTTATTGGAGGTCAACAGGTTTACTGTTTTTTATACAATAGACGCCTACATCAACCTGTTGTGCGTCTTCCGGTTCAAGTCGACGCCGTTTGATCTTCTGCCAGAGGAGATTAGGTCAAAGCAGTCGCACACAAACTGGGTTTTCCAACAAACCACACACTGCCACACAGGTTTAGCCACATTCGACCTCAAACCCAGCGGTGTCGAATCAGAGTCAGTTTATGGTTTGATAAAGATCTGAGATTAACTGAGTCCGACCCCTCCCACTTTAATCTGCACATTCCACAACAAAGGCGACCTGGAGACCCACAACAGGTGTTTATACGGAGTCGACAACCGACAACACACAACAATGACACGATGAGTGGAGTCATGGAAGGAGAACGAAGGGAAACAAAAGAAAGACACGAAATACAAATGAGTTCAAAGACACAAAAACACAAACTACAACTGAACTAAAAGTAACGTGATATCATGAATTGCGTACAGAAAACACATCACTTTTAATTGGTGAGTTTTCTGTACGCAGTTTAAGCTTTCTGCGTGTATGTTCACCACGTGTAAAATACCACACAATTAGCAATTAGCGAAATTTGCAGTTAGGGTTCGTGGTTAGCGCAATTAGCGAATAGTGGTTAGGGTTAGGGCAGTGTTTTTCAACCTTGGGGTTGGGACCCTGTGTAAGGGAGTTAAAGTATGTAGTGTGTGAGTCCACTTGCCATCTCTCGCACTGTTATTGTATTAATTATGTGTGTTGTGTCCTATTGTTTTATGCATGTTTATGGTACCTGATTGACCTGTTTTTTTTTTTTAATCTTATAATATAATCATCCTTTTAGATGTAAAGCACTTTGGGCTTCACTATGCTGTTGTAAAGTGCTATAGAAATCAACTTTGATTTGATTTGAACTTTGATTACAATTTTATGAAGAGAATATCATAAAATGGTATGGTATTCTGTTCATGCTTTCTTTTCTTATATTCATCATTTAATAGATCTTATGTATTTTATTGTAGTTTTGTTTGTTTTGGGGTTTTTTCTGTCTCTTCTGCCCAGTTTACTCAGTTCTGGTTGTAGTTATTGTTACCATTATAATTATCACCATGGTTGTTACTGTTTGTATTGTTGATATTTCTTGTGAGGGTCTTCGCCACCTTCTTCTTTCTTGCTCTCTCCCCTTCACCCACCCACCCACGTGAGGTCCGGCATCGAAATGTGGTTCAACAAAACTCATAATAAGGACAATAGAATATCAAGGGGAGCTCCATATACTTTATGAAGTTTCCCTTGTCAAAGCAAATTTGTTCAGCACCAAAAGACAGCCGGACCATCATTCTACTGTTATGATGCTGGATAAGACAAGTTAGAAAAAAAAAAAAAAAAAAAATTACAATTTTATTTGATGGGCATTGAACGCCACACCCCTGCAGACTAGGGTGGTGCACCCCAGTTCTGCTGTGCTGTTTACCTGGTGAGGACACACACTGTCAGTCCTGTCATTATTTTACTTTTTTAAAATTTTAATTTCATATCTAAGTGGTTGTTTTACACCATTAAATTTGTGTAACACTTAACTCCCTGTCGGCCGAGCATAATATTGAGGGAAAATGACGATGTTTGTAATTATTTGTTCATAGCATGATTAGCATGTGGTGTGTTAGCTAACTTTGACTGTTTTTTTATTTTAGCTTAGCAGTGTGAGGACATGTTCAGGTGTTACTAATGAGACTGACTGTATATTTTTCTGCCAGGAATAAACGGTAAGTGTTCAAAGAAGGTCGGTTTTGTCATATCTAACACAGTGCACGAATACAACGGCTACACCTACATGGGGTCACCTGGAATTTCTAGTAATTGAATTAAAAATAAAAATAAAAACTTACTAATAAAACATCTCTGAGTTAACAGAGACAACCCCAATCCATAAAAGACAAACTGAGTGTGAAACTGCAGCACTGTGGTTCTGTTTATCTGTCAAATGTTCATTGTGGTCAGTTTCAGATGCTGCAGCTCTTTCATAATTCATAGTTTGAGTTCTTGTTTGTTCAGTATTAACTGTCAGCCTTGAAAATCACAGCTGGACTGACTGTACATATCCTGACCAAGGAAAATAAAATTTTCCCTTTGTGCAGTAATCTACACCTGGATTTACTGCCTCTGTCCGCAATAATATACATTATATAGACTAAATGTCATCTAAAATTAACCTGTATTTGTAACATAGTATAGCAAATTATTACATGATCAGAAACAAATTAATTTTGGCCAAAAAAAAAAAAAGTCTTTGTTTTGAATGTCTGGGGTCTCTAGAAATGTGTGACGTTAAAATGGGGTCAGGAGCCGAAAAAGGTTGGAACCACTGGGTTAGGTTTGGTTTGTTTATTTTGAATATAACATTAACCCTTTCATGCACGAATTATGAGAACCTTGATCAAAATTTATTTTCATGAGTGTTTTTATTCCTCTTCAGGCATGAAAAAAAAATGCGATTGAAAATTTTGTTATGAATCTATTTTTCATGGAGTTCAAAAAATGTCCACTCAGTTTGACACCATGGATTTAATTTTTGTAGCAAAGAAGCATGTATTTACTGATAGATCATGTGAAAACTATGAAATAACACTTTTAATGCAGCTAATCTGATGTTTTCTCACATTTTAACGTACTCTAATACTAGTCATTACTCACTTCATGGAGATAGTATGCAAAAAACCCACTTTATGTAAAAAAAAAAAAAAAAAAAAAAAAAAAAAAAACAACCCAAAAACCCAGAACTGTTTAATAATAATGACAAGCAATTGATTTACACTCAAACATGTTACTGCAGATCCGGTTTATCAAGAACAGCAAAGTTACTGTAATAGTGTGAATTGCAGTGTATGGGATGGTGCAAACGTGTCCACTGTGTTGGCTGATATGCAACTAAAACAACAAAGCCCATGAATATATAAGACAACAGCTGTAGAATAACTGTCCACTGTAGTGACCACTGTGCATGAAAGGGTTAAAACCAAACAACAAAAGGGTTTATATAAAAAGAAAAACATTCAAAAAGGAGCGAACTGAAGTGAAGGGTTGGTGTTAGCGGTTATGGATGTGTGAACCGGAGATGTTGGCGTACATTGACATGCAATCAAATGGCGTTTAATAACATGCGAAAGGATGAAACTGCGTACGTATAGCACGCCAAATGGAATAAGAACTGGAGTGGCATACAACGCGATTTCATGAGATCAGTCGGACAAAAGGACACAAGACAAACTAAAATAGAAAAATAATTCAAATGACAATACAGTGATCTATCTATCTATCTGATGTGAACTTTCAGTGCTGAAGTGAATGTTCTTTGTCTTTTTTCACCTCTATCTCTGTCCTGGATGAACTCAAACTAAAATATTATGTGAGTAAATCATCTGTTCAGGAGCTGTGATAAGTCAGCGCCGTGGCCTCCAGTTGTTGGTTTTGTGGAAAAGCCAGAGTCAGGAGATACTGTGGATCCAGACACGAACTGACCTGAGTCTGCTGCTGTTTTTTATTTTTATCTCCAGGAGCTGTTTTTTTGGGAACACTTTGTCTCTGGTTTCTGGAAAAAGCCCGAGCAGCGACAGGTTGGTCCATAACTCCCATGACTAATGACGCCATTGTACGAGTTCTTCCTCTGCTCCGGAATGCGACGACCAGGATGAAACGCGATGAAGTACGGGGAGGTTTAAAGGTCAAAGGTCATCGGCGTCATTCAACAGGTGAGGACGACGCGTTAAAGTCAGTTTATAGTTTGATAAAGAGTCCACCGCCTCCCAATTTAATCTGCACATTCCAACATAAAGACAAACTGGAGACCCATAACTGGTGTGTACACTGAGTCCACAAACACACAACAGTGACAAGATGAGTGGAGTCATGGAAGGACAACGAGATGAAAACCAAAGATACAAAACACAAATGACTTAAAAGATGCAAAAACACAAACTAAAACAAGACAGAAACAAAACTAAAATATGAAAATGATGCAAAAGACACACAACCCACAACATATAACAAAGTGAAAGTGGCTTAAAAACACTGAGTTTATTTTAGTTGTCTTTAGGGGTGTTAGAAAATATCGGTTCTCCAATATATCGCGATATTTCATGTCACAATACTGTATTAAAAAGTACTGTATCGATATTTTTATTTTTATTCAAATGCAGATATGGCGCAGGTTCATTTTTGTTTTTTGCTTTTCTTTATTGTTAATATCTTTAATATTATTTAACACTGTTTTATTCAATAATAGTTATTTGAAGCATCTTAAAAGCACTTTTTACTGTCTGAGAGGCAGATGTTAGTTCCTTTGTTGGGATTGAACTAAAATACTGTTCTGATGTTCTGAACTAATAGAATATGAACATTTGAACCGGACCTTAAACTGTAATGTCTGTAAAATATAATTTCAGTTTGAACACAGGAACATTCTGTGATATAACATTAGATCCTGTTGTGATCAAATAAAAATGTGTTTAGTATTTGTGCAGATTTCTGGTGAAATTCAGTTCTTCCAGGAAATAATCATTTTTAAAAAAGAAACAAAATTTTTTTAACAGTATCGTGATCCTAGTATTGTGATTTGTATCATATCACCAGATTGTTGCCAGTACACAGCCCTAGTTGTCTTTAACTTTTTGCATCATTGTGTCATTTTCAACACAAAGGCCCTCGCTTGACCCCTCCCCCTCCATTTTGCACATGCACGCGCTGGGAAAAATACAAATCTTACCAAGTGTATTTTTCTCATTTTTAGTCCAAATATGTCATCACACTTCAAATCAGACAGAATCACCTAAAGAGGAACTTTTCAGTGCGATATAAGAACGGAGTTATAAACAGTAGATTTGAAAAATCTGATTTCAAGAAATCTGACCAAGATCATTTTCACTTGTTCCATTGGCAGATTTTTTTTTTTTTTTTTTTTTTTTTTTTTTTTTTTGCTTAATTCAAGATTTTTTTGATTAATTCAAGGACAGAGCAGCACAGCCAACAACCTGGAGGGGGCGGGGCCTGAAGTGGCTCATGTGCATTTAAAGGGCCAGTGCTCCAAACCACCTTTCTGGTGTCATTACTCAGAAATAGGGTTGAAGATGGACCTGTGGAGCAAGGTTATGATAGTTTTGGATTTTTCATTATAGTTTAGTTTTATTTAGTTTTGACTTTTTTTCTCTAATTCAGTTAGTGTTATTTAGTTTTTAGAGCAGGTTTGGTAGTTTTTATTGGTTTTCGTTTGCTTGTAAATGCTTAGTTTTAGTTTAGTTTTATTTTTTCACATCTTCTCCGTCGTATTCAAATAAATCCCAGACAGGAATCTGCTGCTTTCTCCCAACTTTAGTCTCCATGTTGCAGGTAGAGTGGGGACCAGAAGACGACTCTAAACAAAGGACGAGAAGTACCGACCTGGAAGTACCGCACGGTGCCATCAGCTAAAATTGTTCAAGTGAAATACATCGATTTCGTATCAATCCGACATCGACAAAGACGGAAAGAAAGGGAATTTTATCCATAAATTTTATACGTTTTAGTTACTTTTGTAAGCACACAATACAGTTTCAGTCAGTTATTGTGTTTTTTTCTTTTAATTATAGTTTTTATTTATCTCAGTTAATGAAAATGTTTCTTCACTTCTAGTTTTCGTCATTTTGTTAGTTTTCGTTAACGGTAATAACCTTGCTGTGGAGTTGAATTAATGAAGAATTCAGACCCAAGCAGAGCATTTACAGTTTATGGAGACCACAGGAAAATGTGGGAAAATGAAGAATTACATTTAAAAAAGACAAATGTCACTGCTTTAAGGGATGTTTCACTGACTCTGAGGCAGCGTCTGTTCTGTTTCAGCTCCTCATCACTGACTTGAACAAACTCTTTCTGTTTTTTCTTAGTTTTTTTGTCGTTCGTGGTTGTGGCCGATGTCCATTCTCAGTGTCGGTGACATGTGAAGGTCGACCCCTGGGGTGTCATCACGCCTTCAGGTCACTTTCTTTGGCATCGAACACGACGGAAATGTTTCCGCCTCCGTAGGTTTGTTTAGATCCACGACGATTAGAGGGTCAGAACCGAGCCCATCACGGACCCGTTTGGGAATTGGCTTTTAATTGGACGATTATTCTGCATGAGAAAGGACCTCAGCGGGGTCGGACCGCCCCCGGGTCGGACCGTCCCAGTCCGAAACATTTAGACAGTTTGAATAGTTTTATCAGTTTGACCCGATTGGCCCAGTTTCAGATGAACATTCAGTTGTTTACTGTTGAAGGACTGGGACTCAGATGTCACATAAACACGACTTCACTTCAACCACACACTTCAGCTGATTATAAACACTGACACATGTTTCTGAGCCGTGAACAGAACCCAACCTAACCAAACGGAACAGAACAGAACCCAGTGGAACCAAACGCAACAGAACAGAACCCAATGGAACCAAACAGAACACAACCCAGTGGAACCAAACGGAATAGAACAGAACCCAACAGAACCAAACAGAACCCAACGGAACCAAACGGAACAGAACACAACCCAGTGGAAACAAACGGAACAGAACAGAATGGAACCCAACGGAACAGAACAGAACCAAACAGAACAGAACTCAAAGGAACCAAATGGAACAGAACCCAAAGGAACCAAATGGAACAGAACCCAAAGGAACCAAATGGAACAGAACAGAACCCAACAGAACAGAACCCGACGGACCTGAACAGAACAGAGCCCAACAATTTAAAACATCTGACAGTTATGTCAAATACACAACATTCAGTCACTGGAACAAAGGTTTTACTAAACTTTTTTACGTACTTTTCATGTTATTTATAATTTTGTAAATGTTTTAGTCGTTTTGTTCTTTTAATTTATTATTGTAATTATTGTTCATTTTGTTGTTACTGTTTCTTTTCTTTCTAATTGGGCTGTTTTTGTTAATTTTGGAGCTTTTTTTTTTTTTTTGCTTAATTTTCCTAAAATTTTTTTTGCTCATTTTCTTCACATTATTTATTGTTTAGTAATTATTTTTATTTATATTATTTTTTATGTATTATTTAATATATATAAACCCAGTGTGTCCATCCACTGCCACTGATCCAACTCCACGGGTTTTACTGGTGAATCAATGTTGTAGAAGATGACAGTGTTTCCATGGTAACTACGGAGCCTCTGAACGTCCAAATGGGTCATATCTGATGACCATGAAAAGATGAAGAACTGTATTTTACACCATTTATTGACATGTATTGATAGAATTAGTGGATCAACAGGTATTAAACAGTTTAGATCAGTAGATGGTTCTGGTTTCTGTGTAGGACTTTGAGAGTTAAGAGAGTTTAGGTCCTTCTTGAAAAGATGAAAACATTCTTAATATCTCAGACACTGAACATGTAGGTCATTTTGTCCTGTTGTGCTTATGCTAATGCTAATGCTAATGCTAGGTGCTGTGTGTAGTGGCTAAATTTCCCCACAACCAGAGGGTTAATAAAGTGATTTAATCTTTAACTTTTTCATATTCGTACTCTGTTAAATAGAATTTTCAGTTCTTTTTCGTTTCAAGATAATTACACGTTTCATATTTTTATTTGTTAAAGTTTTGTTTCAGGGTCTGGTTGAGTTTATTTGCATTAGCAAAAAGCAACTTTGGATGTTCTATTTTTTGCATTTTTGTTCCTTTTATTGATAATTTTATTAATTTTTTGTTAAATTCTATTTATCATTCTGTTATTTTATGTAATTTTATTTATCATCTGTTCTGTTTTGTTTGTATTGTTAATCAATTGGTTCACTATTTCTCCATTTTATCGATTTTTTTTTTGTCATTTTAAAATCAATAAAATGAACAAAAAATTTAAAAAAACAAAATTAAATGAACCAAACATTTGATAAACAAAATAATAGACAAAATGAAAGAAGTGAGCAAAATAGTACAAATATGAACAAAAAACAAACAAATAAATGAACAAATGAGACCCTCTGTGAAGGCAACCATGGGCGTCCACTTTAGCAACAGATTATTTTGTCGTTCTCATGCCATAACTTGTACGACTCAGCTCTTAATTGCTGTGAAATAAGTAACTTCCATGTTTCTAACCGTCTGTGTTTTTGCATCTGCAAGAACATGACGCTTCACAGTCGTCGCCGGCGGCAACATTTGTCTGGGAACTCGACCGGGTCACATGACCTCAATCTGTGTCCGTTAACCTCAATCAGATGTTCCACAGATCAACACGTCCCACAAAATAATACATGAACTGAACAGAAATGAGCAAATTCACCAACAAAATGAACAAATATGAAAAAAAAAAAAAAATCAACTAAATATTTGATAAAAACAAACAGAAAAGAACAAAAATGAAAGGAAAAATGAAAATATGGACTAAAATGAGCAAAAAAAAATTGCAAATGAATTAATAAAGCAAAACAAAAACAATGAGCAAAACAATAAATAAAATGAAGTGAAATGTACAAATTCATCAACAAAATGAACAAATATGAAAAAATAAATATTTTATAAAAATGAACAGAAAAGAACAAAATAACAAAAGGAAAACTAGCAAAAATATCTAATAAAGGTAACAAAAAATTTGCAGATGAATCAATAAAATGAACAAAATAACTAAAATGAAAAGAAATGAACGAATTCATAAACAAAAAACCAAATAGTTGAGTAAATGAACAGAACAGGAAAAAATAATAAACAAAATGAAAAAAGTGAGTAAAATATTGAATAAAATTAACAAAAAGTGAACAAATTAATCCATTAAATCAACGAAATAATAAAATTAATTGAAATCAACAAATGAACCAACAAAAATGAGCAAAATTAAATGTAAAATGAACACAAACCAAATCCCTGATGTGAATCTTTAACTGAATCAGTGTCATTTGTCTTTTTTAACATCATTTCAGTTTTTCTTTTTCTCTAAATTCAGTTGGACTTTGTTCCGCTGGTGGATGTTGTGAACCTGAATGTGATGAACCTCGTGTCACCACCCGGACCAGGACGTAGCCACATTCATTTGTGGAATTAGACGGAGCCGGGATGCCTGGCTGATTGTGTTAGAGTGAAATCAGAGCCGCTCACTTTGATCTGCTGCTATTTTTACCTCCGTAAAGAACCGTAACTAAACACTGAAGAACTGATGTCGAGTCTCAAATTACACCAGGCTTTTGTTTCTACGTTTGTCCACTCCAACAAGTTAAACAATCAATAAAATGAGCAAAAGAAACAAAAACAGTCAATCTCATCAATAAAATGAACAGTAATATATAATACATCAACAAAATAATTAGTAATATGAACAAAATAAGCCACAAACTGAACAAAATTGAAGAAAAAAATAATACAATGGACAACAAAATGAACAAAACAAATAATAAATAAAATGGAATATTTAGTAATATATAGTTTAAATTTATTTCAGGTTCTGGTTGAGTTTATTTGCGTTGTCCAAGCAAAAATGTATCTTTGGATTTTCTTTTTTTTTTTTTTTTTTTTTTTTTACATTTTTGTTAATTTTATTGATAATTTTATTGTTTATTTATTTTATTTATTATATTTATTTATTATTTATTTATACTTTTTTTATGTATCATTTGTTCTGTTTTGTTTGTATTGTTAATCAATTGGTTCATTATTTCTTAATTTTATTGATTTTTTTTTTGTCATTTTAAAATAATCAATAAAACGAACAAATATTAAAAAAATCTAAATGAACCAAACATTTGATAAACAAAATAATACACAAAATGAAAAAAAGTGAGCAAAATATTATAAATATGAACAGAAAACAAACAAATTAATCAACAAATGAGACAAATAAACAAAGTAATAAATGAAATGAAATATCTAGTGTTGTTATTTACATTATTAAAGTATAAATATGGAGAAAGCAATCATATTCATTCATTCATTCATTCATTCATCAACTCCTTTATTTCCGTGTATTTCTTTCTTATTGCTTATCGATGCGTTGTTGTACCATTGCTGCTGTTTTAAAGGAAACATCTGGAGTGTTTTTGTGTATTAAACCGTCTCTGGACTTTTACCGACAACCTCTATGGAAATGAAAACATCAGTTCTTTTACGTCTTTACGACAGACCTTCCTTCATCCACTCAACGCAGCAGTAAAGATAACGGACGCAGTAGATAAGATGTGACCACTGTCGCCGTGGGAACACTGAGCCGCTCCAACTACACACCAACGCACGAATGGAAACAGAGGATTTAACCGAAGCTTTGACAGGTTTATACACAGATAAAACCAGTGAGAACACGGAAGGAGACGGAAAGAGACGAAAGGAGACGGAAAGAGACGAAAGGAGAAGGAATGAGACGGAAAGAGACAGGAGGAGAAACTGTGATGGAATGTTTCCATCCATTCACTATGTTTCTGAACCTGTTTACACTGACATTAACATCCAATAACTGGAATAGAATAGAATAGAATAGAATAGAATAGAATAGAATAGAATAGAATAGAACTCCTTCCCAAGTGAGCTCTTCTGAAGGATAATGTCTGGTATCTATGGTCTGAGGGTAGTGGGATGAGGTACTGAGTGTGTCCTGTTCTATTGAGTGCAAAGCGTCTTCTGGATGTGTTGTTGAGTTCTGGGAGCTTAGGCGTGGGAAGACCTATGATTTTGATTGCAAGGTGTGTGATGTGTGTTAGTTTTGTCCGGTTAGTGACTGAGATCATGGAAAAGAAGCATGTGGAACAGTAGAGGAGGACCGCTTGGATGATGCTCTTGTAGAGAAGTAGCAGTAGATGTGGGGCGACACGGAGTGCTTTCAGTTTTCTGATTGCAGACAGTCGTCGTTGGCTTCTTTTCTGAATGTCTGTGATGCTGTGATCAAAACTGAGTTTGTCTAATGTTATTGCCAGGTATTTAAGACTGTCCACGGTTTCAACTGTCTGGTTATCAATGATGATGGGATGTTGAGGTGAGGGGGGGATGAACACTATCTCTTTGGCTTTATTGACATTGATTTGAAGATGGTTGTCAAAGCACCACTGGGTGAAATGTGTGACTGTGTTGTGATAGTCCAGAGTAGAGGTGGTGTCAGAAAGAAGGGCGAGGATGGCTGTGTCATCTGAATATTTGAGCTGTGTGACAGTAGGCGATGGGCTTATACAGTCATTGGTGTATAGAGTGTACAGGAAAGAGTTCAGCACACACAGAACAGAATAAAATAGAAGAGAACAGAAAAGAGTTGAACAGAATAGAACAGAGTAGAATGCTGGTACCAACTGGGTGCAGATGCTGGAACTCTAAAGAACCTCTGCATAGGATGAGTACGACCGCACTGTAAAAATCTAAATCTTAACCAAGTGTATTTTTCTCATTTCTAGTCCAAATATCTCATCACACTTAAAATCAGACATAATCACCTAAAAAGGAACTTTTCAATGAGATATAAGAACTGATTTATAGACAATAGATCTGGAAAATCTGATTTCAAGAAATCTTACCATGAAAATTTTCACTGGTTCCATTGGCAGATTTTTTGGCTTAATTCAGTCAGCCAAGTCTGTATGAAAATAGTCCATTTATATTTGATAAATGTTGCATTGTTATTACAGAACAGTAATAATCAGATGTGATGCGTTTACATGCACTTAGGAAATCTTCATTTTGTCTGAACCTTCAAAAATCACAAAAAAAACTTTAGGAAATGAGCTACACAGTGTTTACATCTTTTGCAAGTTTTCATCTTTTTTTATATGTAATTTCCATTTTGCTTTTGTCTCTTAAAACAATGTCCATCGCGAGTCATTATCATTGAAACAAAGCTGAATAAATGCGCTTTAGAACGTCAAAACCATCGTACAGACGTCAGCGATCACCTACGTGTACGTTACCTCCGACAGTTACATCATTTAACTCAGCCTCGACATTTCACCACTTCTGTTGAAGTTGGTGTGTAGAAATTCTTCCAAACACTATTTTTAGCAATAAAATGAATCCACATCATCCTATAATTGTGTCTTTTAGAAACTCATAGGAAACTTCAATAATGGATGAAATCGATCTGAAAGTTGTGGTTCATCCTCAGTTTGTTGGATCTGATTAGATGGTAGTGAGGAGGCGAGGGGCGGGGCTTCCATCAACAGGAGTCAACTCCCAGAGGAATGATGGGAAAAATACCAACATCATCCTGTTAAAGGTCAAAACAATAAACACACAGAGGAGCAGAGGACGATGCAGTGCACAGACATAACAGACCGACCCTGTGACGACGCCACGCTGTTTAATGGAAACAAGTGGGAGGAGTCAGAGAGTCCGAGGATTTTTATGAAACCGTAGTGATGACGTAATCATCTCTAAACCATTAGTCTGACTGTTCTGATGGACCTGAATCACTTCCCTCACAGTGAACACCTTCGTAGATGACTCCATCACAAACACAGTCCGCTCGTTTACAGAACAAACCCAAACGTCACTCGGGCCTTTTCGGAAATTTTGTTGCCAAGTGCATTGTGGGAATTCCAAGTGAAAGCGGTTTTTCACAGATTCAGCAAAAAAATTAGCCAGATCACTACAACGTAAAGTTATACAGTCCACCAGGGTTGTTTTAAAGAAGGAGTAATTAATTATTATTAATATTATTATTAATGTATTTCATTATCACAAGAAAACGATCTTTGTTATCTCAAAATAGCAAAGTTCATTTTCTCTTAGTTACTGTAACTTACCGCTAACTGTTGTTGAAGGTGTGTTCTGCTCTGTACAGTGTGTGTTAATTAATAATAACAATTAAAACAATCTTTATTATCTCATGATTCATTATCACAAAATAACGACCACAAACTAATATGTATGTATCTATGGCTGTTCTCGGTTCCATAGAAACAGGTTGAACTGAGCTGGAGGTAAACAGTGGGTTCAAATTAACTGGTCTATGAATAAAAGGCTTTTCCACAGAAGAGTTACTGGATAAATGATGCACAAATCTGCCACATTAGAACTATTTACCCACAGCAAATGAGAGGAAATAAAAGAATAAGAAGCAGCAGGATGAACAAACAGGAGGTCTGTCATTGAGTGATTAATCTGCTCCTCTGACGAACTGAAACAGGAGGAAGAAGAGAAGTGTGGAAGGGTTCAGAGAAGAGGAGTAAAGAAAGGATGGAGGTGAAGAGGACGGACACTAGGACGGAGGTGAAGAGGACGGACACCAGGAACTAAAAGCAGCTCCAACAGGAAACGCTGCATTTGTTTGATGCCAAATGTACACGACTCCACGTAGGATCAGGACAGTTCAACAGGAAACTGTGGATTTACTCAAATATTTAGGGATCATTTCACTTCAGTTTGTAATTAAATGTAAAGTTAAACATCTGAATCAATAGTCACTTTTCTTTTGGACATCTGCACAAAACTTTACCCATATTTACTAAATGTCAAAAAACAGAAATGTGTAATGTCAGTTTTTCCATTAAATCACAAATGCGATGATCTGTTTATTTATTATCATGTCAGTAGAAGTCATTCCATAAACATAAATATATGTTGTTAAGAATCTAGAATGTTCGCTACCCCTCTATCTCCACCTCTTCCCAGTGCAAAAACTTTTCATCAAAAAACGAGTTTTGGCGAAATTGTTTTTCCATTAGGCAAATTTATATGCACAAGTTATATTCACGCAATTTGAGGGTTAATGGAAAAGTGACCCTTAACTGACACATCAAACACTTTGTGTTTCATAAAGTGATTTTCAGCTGTTTTTATTCGTATTACAAATGCATTATCTACACTGAACAAAAATATAAATCCACAACTTTTGTTTTTGCTCCCATTTTTCATGAGCTGAATGCAAAGATCTAAAACTTTTTCTATGTACACAAAAGGCCTATTTCTCTCCAATATTGTTCATAAATTTGTCTAAATCTGTGTTAGTGAGCACTTCTCCTTTGTCCTTTGCTGAGATAATCCATCCACCTCACAGGTGTGGCATATCAAGATGCTGATTAAGACAGCAGGATTATTGCACAGGTGTGACTTAGGCTGGCCACAATAAAAGGCCACTCTAAAATGTGCACTTTTACTGTACTGGGTGGTCCAGGGGGGTCAGAAAACCAGTCAGTATTTGGTGTGACCACCATTTTCCTCGAACAGTCTTCTTCATGAATTCTCTGAAACAGCTTTGGAGATGGCTGATGGTAGAGAAATGAACATTCAGTTCACAGGCAAAAGCTCTGGTGGAGATTCCTGAAGTCAGCATGCCAATTTCATATTCCCTCAAAACTTGTGACATCTGTGGTATTGTGCTGTGTGATAAAACTGCACATTTTAGAGTGGCTTTTTATTGTGGCCAGCCTAAGGCACACCTGTGCAAAAATCATGCTGTCTAATCAGCATCTTGATATGCCACACCTGTGAGGTGGATGGATTATCTCAGCAAAGAAGAAGTGTTCACTAACACAAATTTTGACAGATTTGTGAGCAATATTTGAGAGAAATAAACCTTGTGTGTACACAGAAAAAGTTTGAGATCTTTGAGTTCAGCTCATGAAAAATGGGAGCAAAAACAAAAGTCGTGCATTTATATTTTTGTTCAGTATAGTTAAAACTCACCCTATTATTCCTATTCTGTGTCTTTGAGTAAAGCAGTGGAACTGTGACGTCTGAACTGTGACATGGGCTTTTTGGAGCTGGAAGTGACCATATTTGGACCAAAGGGGAGGAGCATGACGGTCATGGGTGAGTTAATCAGCCTGTCCCAGGGCGGCTGTGGTTACTGATGTAGTTTACCTCCACCAGAGTGGGACTGAGAGAGCGAATGAAAAATGGAGCAACTATGTAAAGTGCTTTGGGTGAGTTAAAAACCACTAAAGAAATCTAATCCATTATTATTATTAATAATAATAATAATGCTAAGCGCTAGCCTTCAGTAAAATGATGCGTTAACAAAGTAATTTTACCGTGTTTTTGGATGAATTTTAGTGAAGAAGCTGTGAAAGTCCAGGACGATGAATCCAATTATAAAAAATCTTGTTAATAATAGAATTTACACATGGACAAGATCAATGACAGACTGTATTTTTACAGAGTGGTTCAGTGTAAGTCTATGGGAGCTTTATGGAGGCGCCTCTAGTGGCCGTCAGTGGTATTACAGCTTAGCCAAAATAAAGAACTGGCTTCATTTCGGGGCTGAAGTCAGTGACCTTTGACCTTTGACCTGCCCTGTATTAATGAATCTGGGTGTTGTTTACCGTTAAATATCAACAAATAACTCAGATAATGTGTAACTGATGTATAATTGTATCCATTTTCAGGACTTTTTTCTATGTGGTTGCGCTAATCTTTCCGTTATTTTGAGGGGATTTTATTTTGGTGATTTGTGCTTACATCATGTGACCTCTGACCTTTTGGAACCATCATTTCCTGTAGATTTGCACCACTCAGTGCTGACATTAGTACGTGTTCGTGATTATAGCGTCAAAATGCATTAAAAATACTTATCTTAGAGGAGCGTATTTAACTAGCATGTTGTACAGTGTCGCTGCGTTAAATCGGAGGATATTTATTTATTTTATTTATTTATTTCCGATTGCTAGCTAAGCTAATGTAGCATGGTGTCACTGTTTCATTCAGTTTGATGTGCTTTGTTCCTGGTCATGAGACGTTTCTGAACTGGATTTCATGTGCGTTTCTTTTATGTTTTAACTAAAAACTGCCACTGACAGGATGTAAAATAATCCTTAAATGAATCATTAATGTTACTGTACGATCTGAAGGAGATGCATTTAGTTTTATTCACTAGTTTGACCTATTTTATTGCTTCACTGATTTAAAGACAGTAATTTAATATAATACAAATGTTCACTTGTTTCCAAGGAAATAAATTCCAAGGTCGTTATTATTTCCCACCGTCCTCAAACACAACACAGACTGTGAACACATCACACACTGGTTACAAACACACAGGAAGTTTAGCATCTATAGTTTTGAATTAAAGACAAAACGGTCGAACAGTTGAGTCTTCTGCTGCAGTTTTCTGTTCGTTCATGTGACGTCTGTGCGTTAACGTCTGGACTGAAACCAAATGTCTGACGTGTTGTTTCATTTTCCTTCAGACTTAGGAGACTCATAAACAGTTTTCTCTGTAATTCCACTGAGCATTAACAGAAGCGATGCACCAGTAAATGGTCTTTTAACCCTTTAAGGACCACAGAACACATCTACACACTGATACATGTTCTACTGACACTTTATGGAACATTTTAATTTCATATACATTAAAAAAAACAGATTTGATTCATATCTAGGTCATAAGTTCATACTAGATAAAGAATGTAATAAAGTGCAATAAACCACACATATATATTATTTTTAAATGCATCTATTTTAGTTGTTTCCCTCAAAATTGTAAACATAAAAAGATGCACTAAATCCTTTTAAACCTCAGAAAACATGTTTAACCCTTAAAGACTCAGTGTTAGTTTTATGTCAGTTCCCAAATGAAATGTTTTTTCTATTTAACCTTTCCTGAGTGATTTATCACCATTTATTGATTATAATGTTATCCTCTGTATTTTTTATTTTATTTGTATAAATCATGTATTTTCCTGTATTTAATTCACTGATCATGTAGATGTTCATTAAAGCTCAGATTACAGTTAAAGGGTATTATATAAAATAAAAAAAAAACCAGAAAACTGCAGAAAAAGTGACTTTTTCAGTCAAATTAATCATTGACTGAACATAAACCCAGTGTGTCCATCCACTGTCATGGAATTTTTCTCTTTATTTAACCTTTCTTTAGTGATTTATTGTCATTTATTATAATATTATTCTCTGTATTTTGCATTATTTCGGTCAAAATCATATATTTTCCTGTATTTAATTACTGATCATGTTGATGTTCATTAAAGATCAGATTACAGTTGATGGTTATTATATCAAAAAACAGAGAAAACTGCAGAAGAAGTGACTTTTTCAGTCAAATTAATCATTAACTGAACATAAACCCAATGTCTCCATCCACTGTCATTGAATTATTCTCTCTATTTAACTTTTTTTTAGTGATTTATCATTCATTATATTATCCTCTGCATTCTGCATTTTTCACTGTAAAGCATATATTTCTTTTTTAGATGCTCATGAAGACTCAGAGTAAATTCAAAGGTTATTCCATCAAAACAGAGAAAACTGAAGAAAAAGTGACTTTCTGCAAAGATATCAATAACTGAACACAGAATATGTACATTTGACTACCAGTGAAAATCCACTAGTGGAACCCTTTAACCCATAACGACCCCTGACGACTTTAGTGTCAGTTCCCAGATGAATTTTTCTCTATATTTAACCATTCCTCAATTCAATTATTTATCGTGATTTATTATAATATGATCCTCTGTATTTTGTTTTTTCAGTGAAAATCAGGTATTTTCCCCAAATGTAATTTACTGATGGTGTAGATGTTCATCTTTTTATTTGTTGAAATAAAATATTCCTTCATCCTAAAACTATTATTGATGTATTTGAGTTGTTTGCAGTCATAGCGACATCGAAAACACAAATGAACCCATGTGACCGATCTGAGTTCGAATCTTATCTACGTGGGTGAAAGTTGACTTATTGTCAAGTTCTGCCTCATTGAATTCTGGGTATTTTTGTGTCAGACCAGTCGTATGAGTCGTGTTTTATGCTCAGGTTTTGTACAGAAGGAGAGTCGAGTGTTCTTCAAACACCTGGAAAAGGTGGTTTTTCTCATATTTATTCACATCCATAAACGTGTGTTTTTTATTCATGTCCAAAACTGGAACCAACGCCTTCATTACTGTTCAATTTTATATATTTTGCTCATTTTGTTGCATTTATTGTTTATTATCTTGCACATTTTGTCCATTTTGACGCGTGTTTTGTCCATTTTGTTGTTTCATATGTTCATTTTTGTTCACTTTGTTGCTTATTTTGTTCATTTTTCTTCATTTTGTTGTGTATTTTGTTCATTATATTGCTTATTGTGCTCATTTTGTCCCTTTTCTTTCTTGTATTTATTCATTTTGTTGCATGTATTGTTAATTATCTTGCACATTTTGAACATTTTAATGCTTGTTTTGTCCATTTTATTGTTTCTTATGTTCACTTTAGTTCATTTTGATGCTTATTTTGTTCAGTTTTATTCATCTTATTGTGCATTTTGTTCATTGTGGTGCGTTTTTTGTTAGTTTTTGTGTATGTTGCTCATAATGCATGTTTAATATAGTTTTTACACATGTCGATGCTTTTTCTGTTCATTTTGATGTTCATTTTGTTCCTTTTTTATACATTTTGTTGTGTTTTTTGCTCATTGTAATGCATGTTTTGTTTAGTTTTTGCACATTTTGATGTTTACTTTTGTTCATTTTGATGCTTATTTTGTTCATTTTTACTCATCTTGTGCATTTTGTTCATTGTGTTGTAATTCATTGCTAGTTTTTGTGTATTTTGCTCATTGTAATGCATGTTTCCTTCAGTTTTTTCACATTTTGATGGTTTTTCTGTCCATGTTGATGCTCATTTTGTCCCTTTTTTATTCATTATGTTGTGTATTTTGTTCATTCTTTGTCCATTTTCTTTCTTGCATTTGTTCATTTTGTTGCATTTATTATGTTGCACATTTTGAACATTTTGATGCTTGTTTTGTCCATTTTATTGTTTCTTATGTTCATTTTTTTTTCATAATGATGCTTGTTTTCTTAATTTTTGTTCATTCTGAAGCCTGTTTTGTCCATTTTTATGCTTTATGATTATTTATTTTTCTCATGGTTGTTCATTTTCTTGTGTATTTTGTTCATTGTCCTCATTCTTTTTTTTTCGTCCCTTTTTTGTTTCTTACATTTATGGGATGGATTTTCTACAGCCTGGACGAGATACAGAATGGGTTTTTCGTTTTTTTTTATCCACTCAGATCATGTGAATTAAAATAAACTGCAGATAAATGTGGAATTTCTGCCTAATGATGTTAAAACATGACCAAACGCTGCAGCTTTAATGGTGCGTTCAGTGCTAATCTGATGTTTCGCTTCTACGTTCAAGGCCCACGGGGTAAAGTGTGATGGAAAACAGAAGTGGGTATGTTTTTATTGTGTGAACGGACAGCGTTTCCACATGGACCAGAAACCAGAAAACAGGCCGTAAAGCATCTGACAAATCGGATTTACAGACGTCGGGATAATGACGTT
Source organism: Sphaeramia orbicularis (assembly GCF_902148855.1). Taxonomy (NCBI): domain Eukaryota; kingdom Metazoa; phylum Chordata; class Actinopteri; order Kurtiformes; family Apogonidae; genus Sphaeramia; species Sphaeramia orbicularis. Next base: position 48,782,094 of record NC_043969.1, on the reverse strand, counting down.
ACTCCTGTAGCAGATGATATCGACCCCAGTAAAACCCCAGTAAAACCAGTTTAATGCACAACTGAGGCTGGATTTAAGATGGAAAATACATGATCATAATGTGTTTTTACCATATTCAACAATACATGGTTATGACGATATATAATCAGATGATTTTTCACGTAGATGTTTGTGTTTTTCAACGTGAAAATACGAAACAAATATGAACCTTCCAGAACAGATTACTGAATTTACCAGATGTTCTTGAATGCATCAGTATTAGTGTCTGTTCATTTCCCAGTTCAAAACAACAGATTTCAGAGTTTATGAGGGTCATTGAACGCAATATGAAACAGAAGCAGCACAGTCGTTTGTTTTGTGTATTTTTTTAGCATTTATTGTTGATTCATTAATTTTTGCTCATAATGATGTTTTTTTTTTCATTTTTGTTCATTTTTAGTTTTTGTTTTTTTTTTGCTGATTTATGAGCTTGTCCTGTTCATTTTTTATTTGTTTTGTTTATTTGGTTAATTTTACTGATCTGTTTTGTTGCCTGTTTTGTTCATTGTATTTATGTTAATTTTTGTGTCCATTTGGTTTTTTATATTCATTTTTATTGTATATTTTGTTGCATGTCAGGTTCATTTTTGTTAATTTTTTGCTTTTTTTGTTCATTTTTAAGATTTCCCTGTTCATTTATTTGTTTTGCTTGTTTTGGTAATTTTACAGATATTTTTGCTCATGGTTTATTTTGTTCATTATGTTTATTATGTTAATTTTTTTTTCTCCATTTTGTTTCTTATATTCATTTTTATTGTGTATTTTGTTGCATGTTTGGTTCATTTTTGTTCATTTTTAGTCTTTTTTTTTTTTTGGTCATTTTTAAGATCTTGTTCATTTTTTTTTTTGTTTTTGTTTATTTTGTTAATTTTACTGATTTTTTTTTTTTTATTATTATTTTGCTCATGGTTGTTTGTCTTTTTTGTTCATTATATTTATTATTTAAATTTTTTGTCCATTTTGTTTCTTATATTCATTTTTATTGTGTATTTTGCTGCATGTTTGGTTCATTTTTGTTCATTTCGATGCTGGTTTTGTTTTTTTGTTTATTTTGTTGGAGGTTACAGGCATGTGCACATATTCTTTTTGTTTCCGTGGATAAACAAGGCGATTCTTATCACGTGTTGTCCTGGTGAATCATCATTTCCACAGTGATGTTTTTTTTTTTTTTCCCAGAAACGGAACTCGGGTTCAGGTTTAGATTCAGAGTTTGTTGAACCTCCTTCCTGATCCAGGTCCCAGTGGACCTCCAGGATCTGGGTCAGGGAGGTGTTCTGGTTGATCCTGGTGCAGGTTCTGGTTCTGTTCACAGACACTATCACTGTTATTACAGCGTCCGTCGTGCCCATGTGAGTCAGAACAGACGCTGACTTCAGACCAGATTAAGACGGAGCTGAAAACAACCACAGGGTGTCATTAGAACGTCTGGAGCACCGTCACCACGGCAACAGAACCAGAACCAGACCAAGTCATTAGAACGTCTGGAGCACTGTCACCACGGCAACAGAACCAGGATAAAACCAGAATCACAGGGTGTCATTAGAACGTCTGGAGCTCCGTCACCATGGCAACAGAACCAGAAGCCGGCCAGAAAAAGACTATCGTTAGAACATCTGGAGCACCGTCACCAGTGCAACAGAACCAGAACTGGTCCAGAACCAAACTGTATCATTAAAACAACTGGAACACCGTCACCATGGCAACAGAGGCAGACTATCACTAGTACGTCTGGAGCACTGTCACCACAGCAAGAGAACCGGTCCAGAACCAGACTGTATTATTAGAACATCTGGAACACCGTCACCACAGCAACAGAACCAGACCGTACCATAAGAACGTCCGGAGCATCGTCACCACGGCAACAGAACCAGACCAGAGCCAGACCGTATCTTAAGAACGTCTGGAGCACCGTCACCACGGCAACAGAACCAGACCAGAACCAGACTGTATCATGAGAATGTCTGGAGCACCATCACCATGGCAACAGAACCAGAACCGGGCCAGAAAAAGACTATCATTAGAACATCTGGAGCACTGTCACCATGGCAACAGAAGGAGACTGTATCATTAGAACGTCTGGATCATTGTCACCACGGCAACAGAACCAGAACCGGTCCAGAACCAGGCTGTATCATTAGAATGTCTGGAGCACTGTCACCAATGCAACAGAACCACAACCACAGGGTGTCATTAGAACGCCTGGAGCGCCGTCACCATGGCAACAGAACCAGACTGTATCATTAGAACGTCAGGGTCCCCCTGAAGAAGGCGCTGCCGAGGGAAATGTTTGAAAATGCATAATTCCATTTAAAAACACAAAATATCACTTCTGTATGTCGTTGAAATGCGACAAACGTCACAGTTCTTCGTCCCAGGAGGATGAGCGGAGGGAAACCAGACCTCCTCCTGTAAACCCAGTGTGTGTCTGCGTGGTCACGTTTACGTCAGGACCTGTTTAGTGCATGTGGGTCACTTCAGGGTCACATTCAGTTCAGACTCAAAACTGATAGAAGTCGCATTTAATGTGGAATATGAACCAACACACCAGAAAAATCAGATTTCATCAAACAAACAAAATAATCCAAACTGTGCATTAAAACCTGTGAACAGAGCCTGAGTCAAACACAGACTCAGTGCTTAATGTTTGTAGCAATCATCGATCATTAGAAAATTGACTCTGATGCAAATTCTGGGGGAAGGCAAAATGCAAAAGTGTCTGATGATGGTTTATTAGAAGGAAATAAATGGACTGATTTTACTACCGACACATTTTCCTACACACACACACACACACACACACACACACACACACACACAGTGTCAACAAGAGGCTGAACAGGTGGGGTTTAACGGATGAATAATAACGATAGAGTGGAACAAGAAAACAGATAAATCAGTTGAATCTGTGACTTCACTCCTCACATTGAATGAACCAATCAGCAATGAGACACTGGACTGTCTGTCCATCTGTCCATTTAACCCAAATACAGCACTTTTTTCTAACCCTTTTTATTGAAATTAGCACAATGACATTATAAAAAAGTCATATGTAGTATCGAATATACTGTATGTGATGTCAGAACAAGAACACTACACCTGCACTCACATGTACATACACATTTTTTTTTAAAATGGAGGAAGGATCTGCCTACTTACTTAATATTAAAATAATCTATAAATGGCTGGCAAACTGAATAACATAACTTTACATTATCTTTTAGTCAAAATTAGATTTTCTGCAAATATAATTGTTGCATAATGTCTTTCAATGGAACCTGATGAGTATGAGGAGTTTTGTTCTTCCACTTTAACAGAAGAAGGCATCTGGACAGTAGTGTCACAAACTTCTATATGCAAATACAGCACATTTTAACCAGAATATTTCACACAGAATAGATCTTGGTAAAACTAGAAAATGGTCTGAATCAGTAATGATAAAATAAGCCAAAAATGGAAGAAGATGGAACAAAATGAACAAAAACTATAAATAAAATGAGCAAAAATAATAAATAACATGGAGGAAAGAAGCAACAAAAAGAACAAAAACAAAGTAATCAATAAAATAAAACCGAAAAAAAAAGAAGAAAAAAAAGGCACAAGAACAAAAGAAGCCACAAACTGAACAAAATTGAAGATGATGGACCAAAACGAGCAAAGAAAACCGTAAAAAAATGAACCAAATCATAAATAAAGGGGGAAAACGCACCTAAAAGAACAAAAACAGTCAAAGTAATCAATAAAATAAACAAAAATGAATTTAAAAAAAGCTTCAAGAACATAATAAGCCACAAACTGAACAAAATTGAAGATGAAACAAAATGATCAAAAAGAAAGAAAATGATAAAATGAACAGAAATTTACAAGAAAATTTACAGAATAATAAAAAAAAACATGGAGGAAAGAAGCAATAAAACAAACAATAACAGCTAAAGTAATTTAAAAAAATTAATTTTAATAAAAAATGAACAAAAAAAACCTACAATAACAAAATAAGCCCCAAAAAAGTGTCATTTAAATGGTTCAGATCCTGAAAATGATTGAACATGTGGTCGTTCTGAGCGATGCTTTAACGGTTTAAGACATTTATGCAGAAAAAATACTGATACATGAAGGTTTTTATGTTGGTTTTTTTGTGCAGGTCCATGTTTGGGTCTAGGTTCAGTCAATTAAACGGATCCACCAGGGTTCAGATAAATAAACGTGTGCTGGAACCATGGATCCAGAACCGGTACCGGACTGTTCCATGACTATTCTCCCACCTTCAGTGGAACCAAAGGAGGTCGTCTTAATCCTGTTCATTTCCTGCTGGAGCGGCTCAAAGTCTGTTCGGTGTTTCAAAGGCTCCGAGCCGACGTCCTGCCGACAAAATTAATGACTTCAACTAAAGCACAGATTCTCCTGCAACCTGTCCCTGCGTCCATATTCAATGGACCCATTCAGACTTAGTGGAAGTGGTTACTGTTGGACTGGACTGGAACAAACCGAGTAAAGTAGAAGAGAGTAGAATAGAATAGAATAGAATAGAATAGAATAGAATAGAATAGAATAGAATAGAATAGAATAGAATGGAGTAGAGTAGGTACAGTAGAGTAGATAGAATAGAGTAGTGGAGTAGAGTAGGTAGAATGGAACAGAGTAGAGTAGAATAGAGTAGAGTAGAATAAAATAGAATAGAGTAGAATGGAGTAGAGTAGATGGAGTGGAGTAGTAGAATGGAATAGAGTAGAGTAGAATAGAGTAGATGGAGTGGAGTAGAATGGAGTAGTGTAGTAGAATGGAATAGAGTAGTAGAATAGAATGGAGTAGAGTAGATGGAGTAGAGTAGATAGAATAGAAAAGAATAGATCAGATTAAATAGAATAGAGTGGTGGTTTATATGTTTTTGCGTCTTTTTTGCAGCAGGTTGTTTCTGGTTTCTGTGTTTTTGCGTCTTTTTTGCAGCAGGTTGTTTCTGGTTTCTGTGTTTTTGCGTCTTTTTTGCAGCAGGTTGTTTCTGGTTTCTGTGTTTTTGCGTCTTTTTTGAAGCAGGTTGTTTCTGGTTTCTGTGTTTTTTCGTCTTTTTTGCAGCAGGTTGTTTCTGGTTTCTGTGTTTTTGCGTCTTTTTTGCAGCAGGTTGTTTCTGGTTTCTGTGTTTTTGCGTCTTTTTTGCAGCAGGTTGTTTCTGGTTTCTGTGTTTTTGCGTCTTTTTTGCAGCAGGTTGTTTCTGGTTTCTGTGTTTTTGCGTCTTTTTTGCAGCAGGTTGTTTCTGGTTTCTGTGTTTTTGCGTCTTTTTTGCAGCAGGTTGTTTCTGGTTTCTGTGTTTTTGCGTCTTTTTTGCAGCAGGTTGTTTCTGGTTTCTGTGTTTTTGCGTCTTTTTTGCAGCAGGTTGTTTCTGGTTTCTGTGTTTTTGCGTCTTTTTTGCAGCAGGTTGTTTCTGGTTTCTGTGTTTTTGCGTCTTTTTTGAAGCAGGTTGTTTCTGGTTTCTGTGTTTTTGCGTCTTTTTTGCAGCAGGTTGTTTCTGGTTTCTGTGTTTTTGCGTCTTTTTTGCAGCAGGTTGTTTCTGGTTTCTGTGTTTTTGCGTCTTTTTTGCAGCAGGTTGTTTCTGGTTTCTGTGTTTTTGCGTCTTTTTTGCAGCAGGTTGTTTCTGGTTTCTGTGTTTTTGCGTCTTTTTTGCAGCAGGTTGTTTCTGGTTTCTGTGTTTTTGCGTCTTTTTTGCAGCAGGTTGTTTCTGGTTTGTGTTGTTTTTGCGGTGTTTCACAGCCCCTCGCCGTGACACAGCGCTTTGTGGGCCTCAGACAGATGATATTCCAGTGGAGGTCTGGATGTGGATGTCAGCACATTTAATAATGACAGGCTGCAGAAAAAACCTCCCCTCATTTGGGCGCCGTCGCCTGCCAGACTAATCCCCATGGGGGGGTCGCAGCGTCGCCGTGGACGTTGAAGCGTCACCGTGGAGACGCAGACAGACTCGGTCTGTTTGTAGATTTACTGCGTCATCTGGATTCAACAGCGTTTTCACCACCTGGTTCATCATCCAATCACATCGTTCAGGGGACCAGATGTCACTTCCTGTTCGGTGTGTAAATAAACCTGTTCATCTACAGAAACATGAGCAGGTTTTCATTCAACCTCATCCTCAGAATATTCCTGTAGTGTCTTCACAGATGGTTCATTTCAGTTGAAGATAATTCAAGTGTGTGTATTTGTGTGTATTTGTGATGAACTTGTGTTATTTTGGATTGAATAAGCGTCGTTATTTGTGAGTCTGAGTCTAAATCGCCGCTGCCGGTCTAATGTCAGGATGCGGCTGCTTCCTGTGCCACTTCCTGTTTTGTCGTCTGGCTCCTGATTGGTCGGTTCTATTCTGGTGACTCGTGTCGACTGACATGAAAACGCAGCTTTGATCAACCATAACGCAAAGTCTGATATGAATCTGCATTAAAAAAAAAAACAAAAAACACACACATAAAGGAGCCCATGTATTCCAGCTGACCTGGTTCTGTGTTCGTTTTCACATCCATTAAACTAAACAAAACCACGAACTCCACAGAATCGTCAACTTTCACAAAAACATTTATTTCTGAAGGAGACAAATGAAAACCATTTTAGAGTTTAAACTTTTAAAAATGTTCATAAATGCACAAAAAATGAGAAAAGAGAAGAGAAAATGTTGCCTAATGGAAGAGTTTGACCTCTAGTCTCTATGACGACAGCAGCTGAGACTCATGGGTAACGTAGTATAAAAAAAAAAATTACAATAAAAGAAAAAACTAAAATGACAGTTGTGATCTGTTTGAAGTATATTACACAAGTTCTTTTCATTTGAATATAATAAGGTTTTACAGTTACTGTCCTGACACTGATTTAATAAATTATTTTTAAAATTACATTTAAAACATTAAAACTGGTGTTTATCACTTCATGACGTATTTCATCCAATTGGAGCCGTTATCAAGTTCAGACTTTTCCAAAATAAAAGTTACAGTAACTTTAACCTGTGGAAACTCAGATCTGCTGTGTTCATCCATTCATTCAGGTGAACTTTAATGGAACTGTTACCGACCAATGGATAAAACACCTTTGAATACAGATTCACAGTCGATGCATCTAAAAACATCTGCATCTCCTACACCTGATCATTTTCGATAAAACCCGAGAAAATGGCCAACTTTCACTAAAACATTTATTTCTGAGCATAATCTTCAACTTATGTCATTTTTTGTTTTAATATTTTCATCTTTATGATTTTTTTATTAAGTATTTTTTCATCTTTTATGCTTTTACAGTTTCATAATTCTTGTTTTTGCACAATATATTTTTTTTGTTGCTTCATTTTTATTTTCATCTTTTATGCTGTTTTCATCTTTATGTCATTTGCATCTTATTACATCATTTTTCGTCTTTTTATTATTATGTAATTTTCTTCTCGTTATATCGTTTTCATCCTGTTGCAACTTGTGTAATTGTTTTGTTTTAATATTTTTGTCTTCTTTAGGGTTTTTTTAAATTATGTGTATTTTTTTTAATCTTGTAATGTTTTCATCTTTTATGCCACTTATGCTCCTACTCGTTTTCTTGTGTTTGAATATTTCCGTCGGTTTAAACATATTCACAGTTGTAATGGATGGATTTAGTTTGTCGTTCTGCAGCTGAGGTTCAACTTTTTCCTCTGTGGGTCATTAAACTTTCATCTGCTCGTCTTCATGACTCCACCGGTCGATATCGGCAGCAGAGTCAAACAGACGCTTCAACATTTCATCATGTCTTCAGTTTATCGAGCGGATCGTCCCGTTGTCGGTTAAAAATCACCGAACGCACCAGCAGACGTGAGAAAACGCCGTCTTCAGATGACGACAGCCTCATTTACTTCAGCTGCTTCTGTGTTCGCAAAGTAATGAGGTTTTCCAGCAGAGTCACAGTCAGTCTGAGTTTAACCCAGAAAGACCCAGTTCTTATTTTCTCTATTTAACATTATTTTAAGTGATTTATCACCATTTATTATAATATTATCCTCTGTATTTGGGATTTTTTAGTGAAAATCATGTATTTTCCTATATTTAATCCACTCATCATGTAGATGTTTATAAAAGCTCAGAGTAAAGTTAAGGGTTATTATATATTAAAAAAATTAAAAAAAAAAAAAAAAACAGAAAAAAAGTGACTTTTTCAAATGCACAATGTTCAGTCATTAAGGTCCAATATATATTTTTTACGAATATTCTGAGGAAAAAGTCAGAATTCTGACCTCAGTCTCAGAATTCTGTTTTAAATGCTTTTTTTTTTTTTTTTTTTTTTTTTATTGAGATTAAAGTCAGAATTATGAGATTTAAATCAGAATTCTGGGGAAAAAAGTCTGAATTCTGACTTTAATTTTCAGAATTCTGACCTCAATGTCAGAATTCTGACTGTTTTAAATATTTTTTTTTTTTATCATTGTTCTGAGATTAAAGTCAGAATTCGGGGGGGGGGGTTAGGGTTAGGGTTGGGGGGGTTCTGAATTCTGACTTTTTTCTCGGAATTCTGACTTTAATTTCAGCGTTCTGACTTTTTTCTCTGAATAATAATTAAAAGAATATATTGGGCCTTAATTTAAATGTTTTTTTTTCCAGTGGCCCTAATCCTCTTCCATACCTTTCATCACATATCACTGAGGAAGAAAAATCTCTTAAACTTTAACGAAATATTGATGTATATAAACTATATGGACATAAATATTGGGACACATCATGTCTACAGCTGTAAGATGTCCTGTTCAAGAGGATCTGAGGTAAAAACAAAACCAAAAAAAAGGCATAAAGGACACAAATGGTGCAACAAAACAATATAAAATATGGAGGAAAAAAAAGAGAATTTAAAGATGTAAAAAGATGAAAATGACAGACAAATGGTGTAACAAAACTTAAAAAAAAACAAAATGAAAAGTTAGAGAAGTAAGGTTAAAATTATTAAAAGATAAAAATGACACTAATAATAATATGAAATTAAGAAACATGACATCTGAAAGATTCAACAAGATAAAACTAAACTGTAGCAAAACAGAAGCAAATTAAAAGATGTAACACTAAAAAATGACTTGAGATAAAAACACTATAGAAGTAAAATAAGAATAACTGACGATTCAGCTTAAAAGTATTAAAATTAAAGTCTGGAAAATGTGAGGAACAGGAAGTACATGTGTGTTAAAATATAGAAAAAGAAAATATAGATGCACAGACACCTGGAAAAGGACTGAACATAAAGACGAGACTAAACAACAAAAAGAAGCAGAAATCAGAGACGAGGCGAAGAGGAAAAGATATCGACCAATGGAAGGAAAACGAGTGGGAGGAGACGAGACGAATGTGAAGAGGCAAAGATATATTTAATCCAGGAGAAAGTGGGAGGATGAAAAATAAGAGCGAAAGAAGAGGTTAAGAGAAGAGAGACGACAGAGCATCGATCTGAGGAGAACGAGACGATTCATGGAAACAGAGGAAGAGGAATGGAGACGCTCAGACCGCCTGCGTCATCTGTGGACGTTAACGGGTCTACGGGATCTACTTCTACTGTAGAATGTTAGAAAAGGAGCTAAAATAATCTGTGTATCATTGGTTCTTTTCATATTCAACTGAGAAGCCACAATCGGAAGATGAAAAAAAGATTCTTTGTTTCATTATTCATGTACAAATCAAAAAACAAGTTTTTCATTCTTTCGATTGAATGCACAAATTAAAAATTGGAAATAAGCAAATGGACTAAATGTCAGGTTTCATGTTTGTGATTCATACGAATGATGGGTTTGTACGAATCTTCCATCTTCCAGCAAATACTTTATTCAGTGACTGATTCAGTCTGTGGATACATAGGGTTGATTGGCTGATTGATAAGTGTGTTCTGGCACCAGGTAGAAGTCAATGGAAGTGTGAAATCGACCACATGACGACCAAGGTTATCATCGTTAACGAAAACTAACGAAATGATGAAAACTACAATTGAAAAAACATTTTCGCTAACTGAAATAAATAAAAACTATAATTAAAAAAACAAACATAACTAACTGAAACTGTATTGTGTGCTTACAAAAGTAACTAAAATGGATAAAAATTATGGATAAAATTCCCTTTGTTTTCATCTTTGTCATTGTCGGATTGATACAAAATCGATTTATTTCTCTCTAGCAATTTTAGCTAGCAGCACCATACCGCACTTCACGATCCGTCACTTCTCGTCATTTGTCGTTGAGAGTCGCCTTCCCCCACTCTACCTGGAAACATGGAGACTAATGTTGGGAAAAAGCAGCAGAGTCCTGTCTGGGATTTATTTGAATATGACGGAGAAGAAGAGAAAAGAGATGACAAAACTCATACTAAACTAAAACTAAGCATTTAGAAAAAAAATAAAACTAATAAAAAATTAGCAAACCTGCTCTAAAAACAAATTAAAATTAACTGAATTAGAGAAAAAAAGTCAAAACTATATAAAACTGAACTATAATGAAAAATCCAAAACTTATAATCTTGATGATGACCAGGTGAGATCATTAACTTTAGTTGGAGGTGGTTTTGTTGGACCATGAACTTCCAAACACGAGACCAGACTTTGTTTCATGCAATTATTTCTCTCTTTGTCTTATTTTAACCCTTTGCCCTACACACACACACACATATATATATATGTATTTTTTTTAAATCAAATTTTGCCATTTCCATGAACATTTTCAACTGCAAAACTTCTAAATGTGCATCAGAACCAGAGCACAGAATCTGTAAAACCCAGTTTATTGTCACAGTTCACTGTTTGCAGACAGTGACTACAACGCCAATCTAATGTGTACAGGGAGTTCCACATATGGAATCCACATTAAAAACCCAGGGTTCTTGTAGAGACGAGGGAATAAACCAAGAGGAAGAGGGGCTTCTGTCAACAAACACATGGAGACCACAGGAAGAACGTGTTATTGTACGATCCAGGGTATTTACTCTATAGACAGACTATAGAGGCCTCCGTTTAAAGCATTTACTGGTAAAATAACATTAACACTATCTGGGCTGTTATCGCCACATAATGTACAATAGACGTTCCAAAAACACCCGCAGTACGGTCGTACAATCAGTAAAAACACAGCGGACCTGCAGTGAAAGCCGCCCATTGGATCGTATATTTCTACAAAACCCAATGACAGTGTCGTAAATGTAAGGAGGGAGAAACCTGAGAGTACGATGATGAACTGCATCCACAGGCTTGAACGTAGAAGCACAGGAAAGTCTATAAATTGCATCAACATAATCAATAACCCACAGAATGGAAGCTCCAACAATCCTCTCGCTACAAAACACGGGGCGTAGATCTATTTCTGTATAGAAAACCGATTCTACGCTGTGTTTTGCTGACGACTTTGGCTCTGTACGCAGCAGTTTGTCATCCATCAGAGGTTTTCAGATTCTGTAACTCAGACCTCCCCCCTGGGCTGCGAACGGTGGAAATGCAAGAAGTGTTTGTTGTTATTTTCTCTGGCTTTAGAGAACAACATAAACCTACACTTTTACAAACTTATAGTACAAGTTTAAGATGTTAACCCTATAACGCCAAACGTATCATATTTGATACATGAGTTGTGAAGCCCTCTACATGATCAGTGTGATATTTTTTGTCTTGAAAAATCTGATGTTTACACTTAGATACATGCAATATAATAATAATGGATTAGATTTATGTAGTTTTTTCTATGAACGCATACTCAAAGCGCATACAGTGGAACCATTATTCATTGGATGCGATTAGAGTTGGGTCTAAAGGGCAAATAAACTTGTGAAACAATGAGCAAAATATTGTGTTGTTTGAAAATTAAATTAATTTTAATTAAGTGGCAACAAATCCTTTACTCAGTGACTCACACTCTGGTGGTGGTCAACGACATATGCCCTGCAGCCTGACGGAAGTGTGGCTGACAGTTCACACCTACAGCCCCTCTGACCACCACCGAACATTCACACACCAGTGGGAGCAGCACCACTGGAGGCAGGGAGGGTGAAGTGTCCTGGCCAAGGACCAGGGTGACCAGGTGTTTACGAGCCACATGTGGGACCAGGAGTGTGTTTGTGTGGGACACATAACCGTAATGCTGGAACAAAGTCTAGATTTTTAAACAATGTCCATCTTATTGGCGAGCTTATAAATATGAATAACAACAGTTTGATTTGCTTGCACATAGTATACTTATTTTTGCACTGGGCATTTATTTTTTGCTTTTTTTGCACAGGTTTCAACAACTTTTTTTGCTTGTAAAAACAAAACAAAAAATCTACTTGTAAAAACTCAAAAGAGAAACATCAAGTTTCAAATATTGTAATTAAATACTTTTTGAAAATCAGCTTTTTTTCTTTCTTTTTTTATTTATTTTACTACAGGTTCTCAACCCTCAAAGGGAAAGTAATCTATGTGCAATAAAACAAAAAGGCCTAACTGACAACATTAGAACAGCTGTTTCCACTTCCAGTCAACCTAAAATTACTTGGACCCAAAACCTTTGTGCATCCAAACACAGAACATTTAGCATTCTAACAAAGTAAAAAAAAATAGAATAAGATAAAGTAAATATCCTGTGGAATTTTGTCTAAAAACAAATATCCACATACTTAACAAAAGCATATTTTGTCGCCTTAAGTCTCTCAGTTCAAACTCCAAATTAAAAAATAAGTAAAAGAGAATATGGATCAAATCTGACCAATCATATGCATGCAGTGTGTCGCTTCAAATAATACTCGCCTCTATGCGCGATGGAGAAATAAGTTTGACATAGTTGGCAGAGTACCCTCTGTGAATCATGCTCCACCTCTTTCACCCATGTTTAAACATTTTCCGCTTCTTTTCTGTAGTTGCATCTTCATTTTTTTTGCACGGAGTTTCCATGATTTCCGACAATATTTACATGTCGGTGTCTGAGACTTTTGCCTTTGTTTTTTGTGTGTCAGTGGGCGGAGCTCAGGAGGACACAGGTGATAGGTTGATGGACTCCTGACCCCACGTGTATGTTGGTTGATTGACAGCGGACACAGCCAATGGTGATAGTGCTGTCTCTGCTATAAAATGAAAGTCATGTTTGGAGGAAGGCGACTGTCCTGCACTTTGGACAGACACAGCCAATCAAATGCGGGACATTGTCTCAGTTTGCAGGATGTGGAAAAAATGGTCATAATCCTGCGCAGTCCCGCACAAAGTGGGACACCTGGTCACCCTACCAAGGACACAACAGCACATGACTAGGACAGAGTGGGATTCGAACCGCCAGCCTCCTAAGCCACCCACAGATAATCCACCAGGGGGAGGAGTTCATTCACCAGAGGCCTTTCCAGTGACACGACAAGACTGACATTAATGAGGAAGAACTGGGACCGTTTAGAAAAGGAGTTAACTATTGATTAGACATGTTCATGTCTTATTATGTTTTTGTTTGTTCAAAAATAATAATATTTGAGCATTGAGACTCGATGGATCCAATATATTGAAACTCACACATGGAAATTGATATTTGAAAAAATAAAGTTTTTGGTTGTTCAGAAGGACCAATAAAGGCTCCAGTTTCAAAGAACTGGGATTTTCTGTCAGTGATTTAATGGTTCAGGCTTTACAGGGTTAAACAAATGCTTCAGGCTGTACTCATCTGTCTGAACATCTATCGTATATGCAGATAAAGGCTGAACATAGGAGATCTGGGTCTTTTTGAGTCTATGTTTGTGTTGGCATCTGGTTGTTTGTTGATGCTAGTTGACTATTTTTAATCTAATGAGTATCAAATTTCCGTTTCTGCGGACAATAATGTTCTGTCTTATTTTGTCTTATGTTATCTTGTCTTATCTTGTGTTATCTTGTCTTATCTTATCTTGTCTTGTCTTCCAATTTACAATAGAAATAAAAGTGGCCCTAAAGGTGAGCCTTGTTGAACACCTTCCAGTAATAACTAGGTTAACTGAGCTGTAAACCAACAGATCACAATGGAAATGCTAAATCTGAATCCCTTAAAACACGTAAAAGCAAAGAACGGTCAATGCAAAGAGCAGCACAGTGTTGTGCTTCACTCTCAGGCTTTGGGAATATCATTCACACCCAAGACCGTGTTGAGGAATTCCTTGAGTTTGAGCTCATTTGGCTACAGAACCTGTGGTGTCACCAGACTTATCCTGCCCTGGGGAAGCAGTTCCTCCACTAAAGCCAGTGTATGTTGGTCTGAACAAACTAGAACCACCTGTTGTGAGTACAGGGTCATAGGGGACACGTCTGGACTGAGCAAAACCACCGGGACCAGATGGGTGGAAATAAGCTAAATGTGTTTACATTACACTTTTATGTTATACTTCTGTATCGAAGCATCTCAAAAACCACCTCATGAGTAGGGGTGTTAGAAAATATCAGTTCTGCAATAAATCATGACATTTCATTTCACAATACTGTATCGATATTAAAAAGTACTGTATCGGTATTTTTAGGTATTTATTCAAATGCAGGTATGGAGGAGGTTCATTTTTGTTTTTTGCTTTTCTTTATTGTTTATATTTTTATTTTTTTATTATTATTTAACACTGTTTTATTAAATAATGGTTATTTGAAGCATCCTAAAAGCCCTTTTTACTGTCTGAGAGGCAGATGGTAGTTCCTTTGTTGGGACTGAACTAAAATACTGTTCTGATGTTAGTTCTGAACTAATAGAATATGAACATTTGAACAGGATCTTAAACTGTAATATCTGTATAATATAATTGAAGTTTGAACACAGGAATATTTTGTGATATAGCATTAGATCCTATTGTGATCAAATAAAAATGTGTTTAGTATTTGTGCAGATTTCTGGTATAATTTAATTCTTCAAGGAAATAATCATTTTAAAAGAAGAAACAAACAAAAAAATTGCCTTTTTAACAGTTTCATGATATATTGTATCATGATCCCAGTATTGTGATTTGTATCGTACCGCCAGATTCTTACCAATACACACCCCTACTCATGAAAAACGTGTAAAAATGTTTGTGATCTTTGACAGTTTTTGCGACATTTCAGTGTTTCCATGACCAGTTTTCTTTTGTGCACTTTACATTTACATTTTTGAAGGTGATGGAAACCCGGCTGTAGTCGACAGAACTGTGACCTGAACATGTGACTATTTTGAACATAAAAGAAGGGAGTGAAAAGGACAAATGGATGGAGGTGATGGTTATCGTTTTTTTTTTTGTATCTTTTTCTGAATAAGGAGACCAAAGGTTGACGAAGGACGAGGGCGGTGTGACGGACAGAGGACAGGACGATAATAAAAGCATCTGGCGAGGACGCTGAATGAGGCAGAACAGGGTGGTGTAATTGCTCTCTGGAGGAGCAGTGATAAGCAGCACTTTGGAGCCTTTGTGGTTCAAGTAATCACAGTGATTAAAGAGCAGAGGCTAAGCTCTAACGGCAACACCACTGGAGGATCCACACCGGCTGCACTGCATTAGCACATTATACAGTACGATAACAACACCACTGTCATTTCACGGCTCTAATTCTGGAAAGCTGAGAGGTTTCTTTATTCCAGAGGTACAGCTGTCATTGAGTTGACTTCAGGCGCAGGTCAGAGCATGTTTTTGTGGTTTTAGTCTCCGTATGACTTCATTCTACGCCCTATGGAGGCACTATGGGAGGATGTAAAGACTGAGGATACACTGACAAAGAACCGATTCAATGTCAAAAAAAAGGTTTCTCATCTGATTCAGCAACACAAGAACCACTAACGTTCTTAACCCTTACAGGGCATTCATTGAAATACTCTGAATTTCAAAATTTCAA
Organism: Sphaeramia orbicularis; assembly: GCF_902148855.1. Lineage (NCBI taxonomy): Eukaryota > Metazoa > Chordata > Actinopteri > Kurtiformes > Apogonidae > Sphaeramia > Sphaeramia orbicularis. The sequence goes on along the minus strand of NC_043969.1, from coordinate 48,766,284 downwards.
CCTTAGTGTGTTATTGGACGTGGACATCTACCTCCTCTTACCTTAAACCACAGGTGTCAAACATGCGGCCCGGGGGCCAAAACCAGCCCACCAAAGGTCCCAATCTGGCCCATGGGATGAATTTACCAAGTGCAGAAGATACGAACAGTCAAGGGCGTCGAACTCGAAAATAACAGCGTAATAACCTAGAAATAATGACTCCAAATTTTCTTCTTGGTTTAATGTGAAAAAAATATGACATCATGCCTATAAATAATGGCAACACCACTTTTTTCTCTTTGATTTACTGCAAAGAACATTAAATTCTGATATTCTTTAACAATAAAACGTCAATAACCTGAACAAATATGAACAACCTGGAATGTCTAAAGAAAACTAAGTGCAGTTTAAACAATATTCTGCCTGTTTTGTGTCTTGGTAGATCTGATCTGTAATGCACATGTATTAATCATACGTTGAGGCAGAATATTGATCAAATTTTTCTTATTATTATTTCTTATTATTTTTCTTCAGATATTTCTGTTTTTTTTTTTAAGGTTATTCACATCTTTTTTTGTTTGGATAGTTTGTAAAATGTAGATGTTTTCATAAGTTAATGTTATTTTTTGCATTTAAAAGATTTGGAGTTGTCATTATTTATAGGTTATGATGCTATTATTTTACTGGTCTGGCCCACTGGAGATCAAATTGGGCTGAATGTGGCCCCTGAAAGAAAATGAGTTTGAGACCCGTGCCTTAAATCATCTGTGCAGACACTTGCTGCAAAGTAAACACATCCAATAAAACAAATACGATGCTTTTGTTGTTCCTACTGACGTCGGTCACTGCAGGTGTGTGTTATCGTCCAAATCAAAATGTGAAACAGACCACTTGTCTCTACCAATGATGCACCAGAGGGCTTTTATTTTGACAAGTTAAAGGTAGTTTGTTGAGTTTGTGTTAAAAGTAAAGCGGTACGTTTAACTTCGGAAACAGCAGTGGATCCAAGCCCAGTCTCACATGGAATATGATGATTTCGGTTTATTAACCCATAAAGAACCAAACATCCACCGATGTCCCAGGTTATCTACTGATCTAAAATGTTTAATAACTTCTGATCCACTAATCCCATCGATCCATGTCAATAATTGGTGTAAAATGCATTTTGTTGTCTTTCATGGTCATCAGATATGACCCATTTGGACGTTCAGAGGCTCCGTAGTTACCATGGAAACACCGTCATCTTCTACAACATTGATTCACCAGTAAAACCCATGGAGTTGGATCAGTGACAGTGGATGGACACACCCTCAATAACCCTCAACTTTAATGTGAGCTTTTATGAACATCTACATCAGAGGTGTCAAACTCATTTTCGTTCAGGGGCCACATACAGACTAATATGATCTGAAGTGGACCAGGCCCAGACCAATACAATAATATAAACGGTAGGATAAGAATTTATAAATAATGTCAACCTCAAACTTTTTTCTATGTTTTTGAGTGAAAAAAATAAGATTCGTGATGAAAATGTTTACATCTACGAACTGTACTTGAACATAACATAAACAAATATGAACAACCTGAAAATCAAGAAAAATAAGTGCAATTTTAACAATACTACGCCTTAGTTTTATCATTTATACATATACCTCACAACTTACAGATCACAGTGGATCTATAAATACACAAAACATGTAGTAACAGGCCGAATATTATTACAATTCCACATACTTCTCTTAGGACATTAATGTTGTTTGTATTTGTTCAGGTTATTCACATTTTTTGTAAAAGGCTAGTCCGTAACTGTAAACATTTTTGTGTAATTTGACTTATTTTTTACACTTAAAAAAAAGAAGAAAAAATTGTGCTTTTCATTATTTATAGTTTAGTATGATAGTATTTTAGTGGTCTGATCCACTTTAGATTGAATTGACCTAAAATGATTCTAACATCCTGGATTGTTAATATCTTCAGTGTAATTTTTGCATTTCATAAATTCATCCCACAGGCCAGATTGGAGCCTTTGGTGGGCCGGTTTTGGCCCCCCAGGCCGCATGTTTGACACCTGTGATCTACATGATCAGTAAGTTAACCGTTTCATGCATGAATTATGAGAACCTTAATCAAGATTTTTTTCCGGAGTGCTTTTATTCCTCTTTAGGCATGAAAAAAAAATTTGCTATGGATTTTTTTTTTATGAATCTATTTAATCTTGGAGTTACAAAAATGTTCACTCAGCTGGACACCGTACGTTTAATTTTAGAAGCAAAGAAACATGTATTTACTGATATGCTACATGAAAACTATGAAATAAAAACATTTTTAATGCTTCTAATCTGATGTTTTCTCACATTTTAACATACCTGCATGGAGATAATATGCAAAAAAAAAACTGACAACTTTCTGTTTAAAAAAAAAAAAAAACAAACCTGTTTATTACAGTCTAGTAACAATTAGCAATTTTTTTACACTCAAACACATTAAAGCAGATCAGGTTTATCTAGAACAGCAAAGTTACAGTAATGGTATGAATTGCAGCGTATGGGATGATGCACAAAACAATAAATCCATAAATATACAAGAAAACCCCTTTGATCTGCTGTCCACTGTAGTGACCACTATGCATGAAAGGGTTAAATATAGGAAAATACATGAGTATCACTGAAATAATGCCAAACACAAAGGGTAAAATTACAATAAATGGTGATATATCACTTAAAAAAGGATAGATTTGGAGAAAAAAAAATCATATGGGAACTGCCACAAAAGTAGCACTGGTTCTTTGTGGGTTAAGCAAGAAATGAAACATAAAGGCCTGATTGTAAAAGACGCCTCAGTGAAATAAAGGAGTGGAAAGTATTTCAAGCCAATCACTGTTGAGATCTTTAACTTCCTGTGAACTTGTTGAGGTTTGTCTGACTTTGTTCCTGTACAGACGGAGCTGATGGACTCTAAGGTCTATATATTTACACAGCGATGCTCCATACGCTTCTGTTTTGTGCTAATTTCATTCTCATACTTGGGGAAAGTGGCTCCTCTTTTCCACAAGGTCGAGAAACACCATCAGATTCCTCTATATTTAGTCTGAAGAGGAGAAGCTGCAAAGGGAAGCAGTGTTTAGACCAGGGCTGTCCAACTCATTTTCTTTCAGGTTCCACATTCAGCCCAGTTGGATCTGAACTGGGCCGGTCCAGTAAACATCATAACCTATAAATAATGACAACTTTTTCTCTTTTTTTTAGTTCAATAAAAAAAATATTAAATTGTGAAAATATTTACATTTACAAACTATCCTTCAACAAAAAGCATGTGAATAACTTGAAAAACTGAAATTTGTAAGAAAAATAAGTGCAGTTTTAACAATATTATGCCTCAGCTTCTCATTTCTACAGGTACATTATGGACAATGTTACACAAACATTTGGTAACAGGAGGAATATTGTTAAAAAATTTGGAGTTTGGAACTAAAATGAGAACATTTTCTTATTCAGTTTCTCATTTGTCCAAGTCATTGTTCTTCTTGGTAGTTCCTCGAAGTTCAATTGGACTAGGTTTGCTTCAAAAGAGCAAAACTAGTCCAGCTGAACCTTGAACCTAGAAAAATGGAGTTGTCAGTGTTTATAGGTTATTATGCTGTTTTACTTTAGATCAGGGCTGCCAAACTCACTTTAGATCAGTTCCACATTCAGCTAAATTTGGTCAGAAATGGGCCGAACCAGTAAAATAATAACATAATAATAATTACAACATAATTTTCTCTCTGTTTTAGAGTGAAAAAAGTCAAATTAAACAGTGAAAATGTTGACATCTACAAACTATCCTTTCAAACAATGTGAATAACATGAACAAACTGAAAAAATAAGTGTACTTTTAACAATATTAAGCCTCAGTTTATCATTTCCACATGTTCATTATAACTTACAGATCACTACAAATACACAAAACATTTAATATCAGGCAGAATATTGTTACAATTGTACTTACTTTTCTTAAAACATTTCAGGTTGTTCATATTTGTTCAGGTTATTCACATTTTTTGTGAAATTATACTTTGTTTTAGTGTAAATACATGAAAATATTTACATTTACAAAGAGAGAAATTTGGATTTGTGAGTATGTACAGATTATTATGATAGTATTTTACTGGTCTGACCCACCTGAGATTGATTTAGTCTGAATGTGGAACCTGAACTAAAAGGATTGTTTTATATCTTTATATCTCTCTACAAATTCATCCCAGGGCCGGTCTGGACCCTTTGGTGGGCCGGTTTTGGCCCCCGGGCCTCATGTTTGACACCTGTGGTTTAGAACATCTTCTGACGTTCCACTTCTATCTCTGCTGACATTACATCCAAAATCATGTCTCCAGTTGAAGAAGGTGAATAAAATTGCGACCTTTATGACAGTTGCGGACTGGCTGCTAATTGTGCGATTGTTGTGGACTCATGGAGGTTTGGGTCTGGTGTTAATTTCAGAGGATGATTCACTAGCGGGTTTGTTGGGTGGAGATGTCAGAGCTCGGTGAGTTTCTGTGGTCGCACGTTGAATTGTCGGAGTGAAGAGCTCATTTGCATCTGCGACCACATCCTCCTGCTTTGTTTTGTTGTCATGACGATAAGACACTACATCCTGGCATCAGTCTCTGGCTGTGAACTTCAGTAAAACTCTGCTGTGTTCAACTCAACCACTGAATGCACTCTGTTCCTGTTAGCAGGTCCATGATGGGACCAAGGCTAGAACAGTTTTGGATTTTTCATTCTACTTTAGTTTTATTTAGTTTTGATTTTTTTTCTCTAATTCAGTTTTAATTTATTTTTAGAGCAGGTTTGCTAGTTTTTATTAGTTTTCATTTTTTTCTAAATGCTTAGTTTTAGTTTCGTTATAGTATTGATTTTAGTTTTGTCGTATCTTTTCTCTTCTTCTCCGTCGTATTCAAATAAATCCCAGACAGGACTCTGCTGCTTTCTCCCAACTTTAGTCTCCATGTTTCCAGGTAGAGTGGGGACCAGAAGACGACTAAATGACAAGTGACGACAAGTGACGGACCATGAAGTGTCGTATGGGGCCGCTAGCTAAAATTGCTAGAGCAAAATAAATCAATTTCATATCAATCTGACATTGACAAAAATGAAAATGAAGGGAATTTTATCCATAACTTTTATTCATTTTATTTAGTTTTGTAAACACACAATACAGTTTCAGTTAGTTATCTTTTTTCTTTTAATTATAGTATTTATTTATTTCAGTTAACGAAAATGTTCTTTCAGTTGTAGTTTTCGTCATTTCGTTAGTTTTCATTAACGATAACAACTTTGGATGGGATACAAGTCATGACCCAAGCCTAATGAGTTCATGGTATTCATCCCAGTCAGAGGGTGAAGAACCTGCCTTTAATCTGCATTAACAGGTGAACATGAACCCGACCTGAACCCGGGGTCAGGTTGGACCGGGTCGACAAAAACTACAGAAGAACATTACAATGAAAGTGGGAATTCATCGTCATAAAACACAAGAAGAGATTCATGTTACCGATGATACTGGAGACAGAATCAACAGAGGTGAGCTTTAACCTGGACCGTGAAACCAGAGAACACTAGAGAACACTAGAGGACACTAGAGAACACTAGAGAACACCAGAGAACACCAGAGAACACCAGAGAACACTAGAGAACACTAGAGGACACCAGAGAACACTAGAGAACACCAGAGAACACCAGAGAACACTAGAGAACACCAGAGAACACTAGAGGACACCAGAGAACACTAGAGAACACCAGAGAACACTAGAGGACACCAGAGAACACTAGAGAACACTAGAGAACACCAGAGAACACTAGAGGACACCAGAGAACACTAGAGAACACCAGAGAACACTAGAGGACACCAGAGAACACTAGAGAACACCAGAGAACACTAGAGGACACCAGAGAACACTAGAGAACACCAGAGAACACTAGAGAACACCAGAGAACACTAGAGAACACTAGAGAACACCAGAGAACACCAGAGAACACCAGAGGACACTAGAGAACACCAGAGAACACTAGAGAACACCAGAGGACACTAGAGAACACCAGAGAACACTAGAGAACACCAGAGAACACTAGAGAACACCAGAGAACCTGTTGTGTAATGTTATGAAACCTGAGCTCAACCCTAACAAACAGGAATTACTACAACCTGCAGCCAGTGATGTCATCACCAGTCATCATCATCATCTCCTCATCATCATCATCTCCTCATCATCATCATCATCATCATGAAACTGTTCCTCTGGACATTTACAGACGGTCCATGTGTCACTGTGTACGATGACCTCATAGACACAGATGACTGTTCTATTCCACAACCCTGTTATTACAGTGAGATCACAGCAGCAACACAGCAGTTACTCAGCAGTAACAGAGTAGTATGGCAGGAGTAACAGAGTAGTAACAGAGAAGTAACAGAGTAGTATGACAGGAGTAATACAGTAGTAACAGAGTGGTAACAGGGCAGTAATAGAGTAGTATCACAGCAGCAAATGAGCTGTAACAGTATGATAACGCAGCAGTAACAGGACTGTCGGTCAGCGGTAACAGGGCTGTCGGTCAGCGGTAACAGGACTGTCGGTCAGCGGTAACAGAGCTGTCGGTCAGCGGTAACAGAGCTGTCGGTCAGCGGTAACAGGACTGTCAGTCAGTGGTAACAGGACCGTTGGTCAGCGGTAACAGGACCGTTGGTCAGCGGTAACAGGACTGTCGGTCAGCGGTAACAGGACTGTCGGTCAGCGGTAACAGAGCTGTCGGTCAGCGGTAACAGGACTGTCGGTCAGTGGTAACAGGACCGTTGGTCAGCGGTAACAGGACCGTTGGTCAGCGGTAACAGGACCGTTGGTCAGCGGTAACAGAGCTGTCGGTCAGCGGTAACAGGACCGTTGGTCAGTGGTAACAGGACCGTTGGTCAGCGGTAACAGGACCGTTGGTCAGTGGTAACAGGACCGTTGGTCAGCGGTAACAGGACCGTTGGTCAGCGGTAACAGGGCTGTCGGTCAGCGGTAACAGGACCGTTGGTCATGAAGTGTTTGTGTTCGTCATCCAGAACTGAAAACATTTTAGACCAGAGCAGTTTGAGGACGGAGTGTGTGTTTGCCTTTGTGAGTCATTGTGTGTCTGTGTGTGTGTTTGTGTGTCCTTGTGTGTTTGTGTGTGTCTTTGTGTGTTTGTGTGTTTTTTTTTGTGTGTGTGTGTGTGTGTCTGTGTGTGTCTTTGTGTGTTTGTTGTGTCTTTGTGTGTGTGTGTGTGTGTGTCTGTGTGTGTCTGTGTGTGTCTTTGTGTGTTTGTTGTGTCTTTGTGTGTGTGTGTGTGTGTGTGTGTGTGTGCACTCACAGGGCCCACAGTGTAAATAAACCTCTCAGTTTAACCACAGTTGTTGTTCAAGGTCGAACCTGAACTCAACAGATTATCTTTCATCAGGGTCAGAAATAGTTCAAGACGGCGGAGAACGGAGTGTGTGTGTGTGTGTGTGTGTGTGTGTGTGTGTGTGGGGGGGTAGCCAGGGTTTGATACAGGGCTTAATGCGGGCGGGTCCAGGGGTTGATGTGGGCGGGTCCAGGGTGGTTAATGTGGGTGGGTCCAGGGTGGTTAATATGGGTGGGTCCAGGGGTTGATGTGGGCGGGTCCAGGGGGGTTAATATGGGCGGGTCCAGGGGTTGATGTGGGCGGGTCCAGGGGGGTTAATATGGGCGGGTCCAGGGGTTGATGTGGGCAGGTCCAGGGTGGTTAATATGGGCGGGTCCAGGGGTTGATGTGGGCAGGTCCAGGGGGGTTAATATGGGCGGGTCCAGGGGTTGATGTGGGCAGGTCCAGGGGGGTTAATATGGGCGGGTCCAGGGGTTGATGTGGGCCTTTTTACTTGTTTTCCTTCCTTTGCTGCACGTCGTTTTTGTCATTTTCATTTTGTAGTGTCTGTTGCGTAACGTGCATCTTTCATATTGATTCCGTCTTTTGCATCTTTTAAGTCTTTTTTCTTGATTTCATTTTCATCTTGTTACGTCTTTTACTTCATTCTCATCTTTTCTGTTTTATGTCGCTTTGTTTCCGTCTTGTTTCGTCTTTTATTTTGTTTTTCTTTTTGTCTTTTATGTCATTTTCAACGTGTTACATGTTTTTCTTTCATCTTGATCGATCTTTGTTCGTCATTTTCATCTTTTTGCGTCTTTTACACGTTTCATTTTCATTCATTTGCTTTTTTCTTCCTTGTTACGTCTTTTTCATCATATACATTTTTTCCTCCCTATTTATTTTCCTTTTACGTATATTTTTTCTTTTACATGTCTGTCTTTTTGCTTCGTTTAAATCATTTCTTCTTTTTCTCATTTTTCTTGTTTTCATCAGTTTTTGTCTTTTACCTCATTGTCCTCATTTGTGTTTTAATTGCTTTAGTCTCTTTCTTTTTTGACATTGTTTTAATCATTTTCATCTTTGTCTTATACATAATTTTTGCCCATTGTTTTGTTCATTTTCTGCATCTTTTACATCATTTTCCTCTTCATGTTTTACATCTTTTTGTCATCACTTACATCATTTTGCATCATTTTTGTTGTTTGCAATGTTTCATTTTTATTTTCATTGATTTTTCTTGTTTCGTCTTTTACATTTCCATTTTTATTTGATCTTGTTAAACCGTTTAAGTCCTTCTTTATCATTGTCTTTTACCTCTCTTTTGTTTTTTCTGCATCTTTTTTACATTATCTGACCGTGTCTTTTTTCTGCGTTTCCTTTTGTTTTTGTCTTCTTCTGTCTTTTACCTCGTGGTAGTGGTGGTGGTGACTATCATCTGATCGCGAATGAAGAAAATAAATGAGAAGATTCTAGACAGAAGAGCAGTCTGAAGATGGAGAATAAAAGTCATGTGGACGGTTTGAAGACAGAGAAAAGACGCAGAGATTGGACTGATTCTTAACATGAGATCGGACAGAGGAGTCTCTGTGGCGAAGCTCGGTCCAAAAGGCAGCTCTTTCCCTGCAGCTCGATGCAGCGTGATGCCTTCAGGGACCTACATCAGCTCCTCCAGCCTGAGGAGCTTCACCTGATCAGATCTGAAACAGTGATAATCCACTGCGGGGGGGTCAAACACACGGCCCGTGGACCAAAACTGGCCCACCAAAGGGTCCAATCTGGCCCACGGGATGAATTTAGGAGAAGATATTAACAGTCATTTTAGTTCTGGTTCCACATTCAGACCAATATGATCTTTTCATTTATTTTATTTTATTTATTTTTAGACCAATATGATCTAAAGTGGGTCAGTTGAGAAAAAATTACTATATACTACAGGGTGGGGAAGCAAAATTTACAATGAACATTTAGTTGTTTTTTCTCAGCAGGCACTACATCAGTTGTTTTGAAACCAAACATATTGTTGTCATAATCATACCTAATCTGATTTGATCTAATCTGATCTGATCTGATCTAATCTAATATGATCAAATCTAATCTGATCTAAATGCAAAGATAAGGCATAAAATTGTTAAAATTGCACTATTTTTTTTTTTTTTAAATAAATTTCAATTTGTTCATGTTATTCCCATTTTTTTTTAACCCATATAGACCCAGAGCAAATTTTGTGGTAGTTCCCAAATGAATTTTCCCTCTATTTTTAACTTTTCTTAAGTGATTTATCACAATTTTTTTCTAATGTCATGCTCTGTATAAGTGAAAATCATGTATTTTCCTATATTTAATTCACTGATCATGTAGATGTTCATAAAAGCTCAAATTAAAGTTGAGGGTTATTATATGAAAAGCAGAGGAAACTGAAGGAAAAGTGTCTTTTTCAGTAAAATCTCTTATTTATTAAACATAAACCCAGTGTGTCCATCCACTGTCATTGATCCAACTCCATGGGTTTTACTGGAGAATCAATGTTGTAGAAGATGACGGTGTTTCCATGGTAACTACAGAGCCTCTGAACGTCCAAATGGGTCATATCTGATGACCATGAAAAGATGAAGAACTGTATTTTACACCAATTATTGACATGGATTAATAGAATTAGTGGATATTTAACTTTTTCTATCAGTGATCATGGTCACCAGTGCATGTTTGGGTTTTTATGGGTTAAAGGATAGTTTGTAGATGTAAATATTTTACTTTTTTCACTGTAAAACAAAGAAACATTTGTAGTTGTCATTATTTCTGTATGATCCTGGTTGTTATTGTCCTGGTTCTGATCCACTTCAGATCTTGCTGGTCTGAATGTGGAACCTGAACTCTAATCCCTGTGACGTCTGTGTTCTACTCTAAAGGCTCTGATGTGATAAAACTACGACTCAGAGGAGGAAACACGAACTGAGGCCGGTCCGAGGTCGGTGTCGGTTCTTCGGCTCCCACATTCGAACCCAGCGCTCCAGAGAACCCCGGTCCATGATGTGATTTGGTTGAAGTTGCGTTTTTATCTCTGCTGTATTCCATTTCACGCTCTGTTTCTGCTCGACGTTGGCTTTCAGACTCTGCCAGGAAATAATCCTTCAAAGACATGTCAGTGTGTAAACCCGATGGTGACGGCGACAGCGAGGCCGAGCCTTCACAAACACCACGAAGGGAAGTGAAAGTAGAGGCTGAGCTCCGAACATCTGGGCTTTTATGGTGTTTCTATTTTCAGAAGACGTCCTTTATTAGAACAGATACGGAAGTAGAAGTAGAACCCAGTCCACCACTGACCCCGTTTACATCCACACTAATACTCCGATCAGTGTCTGATTACGGCGTTATCACAATATTATTGATCATAAACATGTGTTTTATCAAAGTGAGAATGGGATCCCTCAGGGTAACGTCTTAGGCCCCATCATTTATATGTTTACATTCATGTATTTTCAGATGTAGGTCTACAGACGTACACCGATGACACTGAACCAGTTACATTCAAACTAATACTCTGATCAGTGTCTGATTATTGAGTTGTTATTGATCATAAATCTGTGTTTTAATAAAGTGAGAATGGGATCCCTCAGGGCACCGTCATAGGCCCCATCATTTATTGGGCTGTGTTTTGGCAAGAATCTGGTGATACGATACAAATCACAATACCAGGATCATGATACAATATATCATGATATATCATGATACTGTTGAAAAGGCAATTTTTTGTTTGTTTCTTTTTTAAAAATAATTATTTCCTGGAAGAATTAAATTACACCAGAAATCTGCTCAAATACTAAACACAATTTTATTTGATTACAGCAGGATCTAATGTTATATCACAATTTTTTTCTAATTCTCCTAGTTTTCAAAGGAACTACCATCTGCCTCTCAGACAGTAAAAAGTGCTTTTAGGATGCTTCAAATAACCATTATTAAAAAAAAAAAAAAAAACAGTGTTAAGTAATTTAAAAAAAGGCATAAACAATAAAGAAAAACAAAAAGGAACCTCCTCCATATCTGCATTTGAATAAATACCTAAAAAAATATCGATACGGTACTTTTTAATATCGATACAGTATTGTGAAATGAAATATCGCAATATATTGTAGAATTGATATTTTCCAACACCCCTAATCATTTATATGTTTACATTCATGTATTTTCAGATGTAGGTCTACAGACGTACGCCGATGACACTGAACTGTTTACATTCACACTAATACTCTGATCAGTATCTGATTTCTACAGTTATCAGATTATTATTGATCATAGCAACATTCACACCACATACCCACACACTAACACGTTTCACCACACACAAAACATTTACACAACCAAGACAGGACATTGATTTATACAACCTGGTCAGTCATACATTTTGTTTCTTTTGTACATTACATGCCATATATCCTAACCCCCTCCCTTCCACCACATTATGATGACTTAATGTAAATATTGTATATTCATCTTGATACATCTTTTACATTTTTCTTGAATTATGTTTTTTTTTTTACGTCTCTTCAAGCAAATTCTGTTTTCTTGCATCTCGTCATTTTCATCTTTTACATCTTTTTACGGGATTTTTTTTATCGTTTTGCATCTTTTACATCGTTTCATTGTCGTTGCGTCTTGAACCTTTATCGTCATTTTCATCTTGTCGCATCTTTTATGTAAGTTTTTTTTTTTGGCTTCTTCTACATTTTTCTTTTGTATCATTTCATGCAATTTTCCTCTTTATCTTTTACCTTTGTGTTCATCTTCTTGTTTTTCGCTGATGCTTGGTGCTTTTTCGTTGCATCTTTTCCATCATTTTGTAACATTATGCAACTTTCACGCAGGAACAAACATCATCCTTTAGAGATTTCACTTCAGCCTTCACTTTGATCATTTTTATCAGCAGATTAAACACAGACTTAAATGTATTTAAATTCATCTCCGTATCTGCATGTCTGTAACTCTAAACTGTCAATAAAACATGTTGAAATGCACATGTGAAGCTGATTCCAGACCACATACAAACGCCTCTTTTCCATTTTCGGTGTGTTTTCGTTGTTTTCCTGTTCCTGAGGCTGAACAGGTGGAATCCGTCTGATGGATTGTACGATCGTAAACAGCAGCCAGGTTAAATGACAAACGGCTCATTTAGTCACTCAGTCTCATGATTTATTAATCGTCTGCAGTCGAGCTGACGCAGCAGAAACACAAGTCACTACTGTATCAAAACAACCAGCGTTTTCCATTTACTAATGGGATCTGAGTCCAGACAACGGAGGAAGTGACGTCGAGTGAAAGCGGAGTTCAAAATGAGGAGAAAACGGCCTTAAATGAGCGTTAAGTGTCCGGAAACTGTAGTAAAAACATGACAACCGCTGACTCTGATGAGTTTAATCCACAGCAGAAACTGACGACTCAACATGTTTCAGCATTAGAGGAGTCAGTAAAAATAAATAAATAGAAATTTAAAATATAATAAAATAGTAATAATAATTTGGGCTCCAGATATTTGGTTCAGTTTTGTAGATGTTATGTATTTTTTGTTAGTTTGTTGCACATTTTGCTCTTTTTTTTTGTTCATTTTGTTGTTTATTTTATGAATTTTTGAATATTTTGCTGCTTTTTTTGTTCAGTTTTTTTGGTGTTATGTTTTTTTTTTTTTTTAATTTGTTGTACATTTTGCTCATTTTTTGTTAATTTTGTTGTTTATTAATTTTTGACTATTTTGCTGCTTTTTTTGTTCAGTTTTGTTGATGTTATGTATTTTTTGTTCATTTGTTGCACATTTTACTAATTTTTTGTTAATTTTGTTGTTTATTTTATTAATTTTTGACTATTTTGCTGCGTTTTTTGTTCAGTTTTGTTAATGTTATGTATCTTTTGTTCATTTTGTTGCAGATTTCGCTATTTTTTTGTTCATTTTATTGTTTATTTTTTAAAGTTTTGAATATTTTGCTGCTTTTTACTAATGGGATCTGAGTCCAGATAACGGAGGAAGTGACGTTGAGTGAAAGCGGAGTTCAAAATGAGGAGAAAATGGCCTTAAATGAGTGTTCAATGTCCGGAAACTGTAGTCAAAACATAACAACCACTGACTCTGATGAGTTTAATCCACAGCAGAAACTGATGACTCAACATGTTTCAGCATTAGAGGAGTCAGTAAAAAAACAATAAAAAAAATAATAGTAATAATAATTTGGGTTTCCAGAGATTTGGGAAATGGTTGACTTTAGAAAAGTACATCATCAAAACATGACACAGACACAAACATGGAAGGTTTCATGAGTATTTGTTGAATTAAATTATTTATTTGTTCTACTTCTATTTCTAATTATTAAAAAATGAGCTAAAATTATTATTAGTGTTTAGTGACGTTCTGCCAAAGGTGCCAAAGTATTGGATTGTAAAGATATGACGTGAATTTATGTCCATTGTTTGATGTGACCACTAGAGGGAGTAGTGAGTAACTCTGAAAACTGACACCGGGGCTGAGTAGAGGATGAGAACCAGAAAGAAACAACTGTCAGACTCAAAGAAAAGAAGGAATAAAAATGGAAGAAAATAGATAAAGTGAGCAGATAATAATAATAAAATGAACAGAACAAGCAACAGAAGTGGAAATGAAACAGAATATGATCAAAATAATTTTAAAAAGAAGAAGAAAAAAAAAGCATTTTTTAAATTCTGTTTTGTTCATTTTATTATTATTATTATTGTTGTTGTTGTTATTGTTGTTGTTGTTGTTGTTGTTGTGTTATATTCAGTTCTTTTCATATTTGTCATTATTTTGTTCCGTTTCAGTAAATTTTAGTTCACTACATTTTTCTGTCATTTTATTCATTATTTTTATTCATTTTATTTATTTAATTCATTAATCTCTAACTTAATTCTTATTCTTTATTAAGTTCTTTTGTTTTGTTTTTCAGTTGCTTTTTTTTTTTTTTTTTTTTTTTTTTTATTGTCTTATTTTCTTGCCTTTTTGTAACTCATAGTTTATTTGGTGCGTTTTTCTGTCCCTTTTATTTCTTATTTTCTTCAGTTTCCGTTCACTCTGGTTTGTCCGTTTGGTCCGGTTCGTTGGACCCGTTCCGTGCCGGTCTAAGTGTGAGATAACCCCTCTCAGGGACATTCCGGACTTACCTCCGTCCTCCGGGTCTAAGGGGAAACAGGACACGCACAGACCGGCTCTCCTCACCTCGGTTCCGGTTCCGTCCTCCAAACTCGACCCGGTTCCGTCCGTATCCATCCATCCATCACGGTCATCTCCCCACGCGCCTACAGTACCGGCTCCGCGGCCCCGATGTGCGCAGAGCGGCGGCGTCCGGCGGACTGAGCCCCGGAGAGGACTGCGGAGACCGGGAGGAGGGACGGGGCGGGGCCAGGGGAGCAGGGGGCGGGGACAGGGGTAGGACCGCCCCTTCCACTGTATCGGACGGAGCAGGGCCGGTCCGGGCTAGTCCGAGGCCCGAACCGGGGCTGACGTGGACTCCTGGGGCCCCCTGGTGGACGGGACGGAAAGTCCAGAAAAACTACAAATTAAACAGAAAATTAATTCTTAATATAATAAATGAGAAGAAAAAGTGGACAAAAATAAAGAAGAAAAGACTATTCAAGACTTTTAAAGGTGAATTTAAGTTTTTAAAGATATTTCAGAGAAAAATAAAACGAAGACACTGACTCACATCAGATTAGTTCACTCAGTTGTTTTTGTTTTTTGTTTTTTTCTTAATTATTTTGTCAGTTTTTTTTGTTCACTTGTTAGATTTTGTTGCTTAGTTTTTAACTTGTGTTTATGTAGTTCATTATTTTGCACATTTTTATATATTTTTATTATATTGTTAATTTTGTCAGGTGTTTTTGTTCATATTTTGTACACTTTATTTTTGGTACATTTTGTTTTGTTTTGTTTTCATTATTCTGTTAATCTTTGTTTATTTTTTGATCTTTTAATGTTTTTTTATTCTGTTGCTTATTCTGTTATTTATTATTATTTTATTATTATTGCTATTTTTTCACTTTCTGTTCATTATAGTTTCTTTTGTCCATTTTGTTAGTTTTTCATTGAATTTTTGATCATTTAGTTCATTTTTTTATGAAAAAATGTTGCTTGTTTTATCTGTTTTATTTATTATTTCTTCTTCTTAGTCTGAACTGTGGATCAATAAACAGCAACTTAGCTAAGATAACATCCCAGAATAACTTTTTAACAATGTATTTTGTGCATTTTTTTTTTCTTGCTTATTTTATAAATTTCCCTTCATTTTGTTATTTGATGATTTTTTTTTCCTCGTTTGTTGTTTATTTGATATATTTTCCCTCATTTTGTTGCTTTTTTTTTTCATTTTTGTTGATCTTTTTGTTTTTGTTTTTTCCTGTTAATTTTCGCTCATTTTGCTGCTTGTTTTGCTGTTGTTTTTTTAAGCTTATTATTATTATTATTATTTTTATTTTTTTTGCTCTTTGTATAGCTTCATTTATTCATTTTGTTGCTTATTTTTTCTGTTTTTGCTGATTTTGTTGTTTATTCTGTACATTTTGACTAATTTTGTTGCTTATTTTCAACAGTGCTCCTTATTTTGTTGCTTATTTTGTTTGTTTGTTTGCTTATTTTATTTATGTGTCTTATTTTGTTGATTTTGTGACTTTTTTTGTTCATTTTTGTGTCTTATTTTCATTTTTTGTTCATTTTGCATCTTGTTTTGCTCATATTTGTTCATTTAGTGTCTTTTTTTGTTCATTTTTTGTTCATTTTTGTTTGTTGTTTGTCTTCAATTTTGTTCATTTTGCATCTTGTTTTGCTCATATTTGTTCATTTTTCATCTTGTTTTGCTTATATTTGTTCATTTAGTATCTTTTTTAGTTCATTTTTGTTAATTTTTTTTGTCTTATTTTCATTTTTTGTTCATTTTGCATCTTATTGTACTCATATTTGTTCATTTAGTCTTTTTTTGTTAATTTTTTGCTCGTTTTGTGTCTTATTTTGTTCATTTCTGTTTATTTTGTGTCTTTGTTCATTTTTTATTCATTTTTGTTCATTTTGTGTCTTTATATTTTTTGTTCATAGTTCCTCTTGTTTTGTTCATTTTTGTTCATTTTTGTACATTTTGTCTTATTTTGTTTATTTTTGTTCAGTTTGTGTCTTTTTTTCATTTTTTGTTCATTGTTCATCTTGTTTTGTTTGTCATTTTGTGTCTATTTTTGTTCATTTTTGCTCATTTTGTGTCTATTTTTGTTCATTTTATGTCTTATTTTGGTCATTTTGCTGCTCGTTTTGTTCATTTCATGTATTTTTTTGTTGGTTTTGTGGCTGCTTTAGTTCATGTTCATTTTTCTCATCCTTTTCCGTGTCATAAATGCGTCTGTGGATCCAGTTTCCCTGTTACCGTCCTCATTTTCCAGACGCTGCATGGGCGTCGTGTTTGTCTGAAGTGTTTACTGGAGGAGTTTACTCGTCATATTTCAGGATTTAGTTTGTTTCGGTTAACACTGATCCGGTTCAAGTGGCCGTGACCTTTGACCCCTGACCTGAGGATGACCACGACAGGCCTCAGCTGAATTCATGTGACCATGGTGTTAAAAACAGGATGGAGTTTCCATCCTGTTTTTA
Organism: Sphaeramia orbicularis; assembly: GCF_902148855.1. Classification (NCBI taxonomy): domain Eukaryota; kingdom Metazoa; phylum Chordata; class Actinopteri; order Kurtiformes; family Apogonidae; genus Sphaeramia; species Sphaeramia orbicularis. Next base: position 48,749,295 of record NC_043969.1, on the reverse strand, counting down.
ACTTAACATGTGGATTTTACTGCTTATTTTGTTGGTTATTTTTAGCTTGTTTTTGTAGGTTTTTTGTTTTGTTTTGTTTTTGCTCCATATATAATGACATTTTTGCTGATTTTGTTGCATTTTTTTTTTATCATGTTGTTGCTTATTTTTTATTTTGCTTTTTTTGTTGCTTTTTTGGTCATTTTCAGGCTTATTTTATTAATTTTTGAATATTTTCCTTCTTATTTTGTTCAGTGTTGTTAATCTCATTTATTTTTTGTTAATTTTGTTGCACATTTTGCTCATTTTTGTTCATTTTGTTGTTTATTTTATTAATTTTTGAATATTTTGCTGCTTTTTTTGTTCAGTTTTGTTAATGTTATTTATTTTTTGTTAATTTGTTGCACATTTTGCTCATTTTTATTCATTTTGTTTATTTTATTAATTTTGGAATTTTTTGCTGGTTTTTGTTCAGTTTTTTTTAATGTTATGTATTTTTTCTTAATTTGTTGCACATTTTGCTCATTTTTTGTTCATTTTGGTACTTATTTTATTAATTGTTGAATATTTTGCTGCTTTTTTGTTCAGTTTTGTTAATGTTATGTATTTTTTGTTAATTTTGTTGCACGTTTTGCTCATTTTCATTTTGTTGCTTATTTGATTAATTTTTGAATATTTTGCGGCTTATTGTGTTCAGTTTTGTTGATATTATGTATTTTTTGCTAATTTTGTTGCACATCTTGCTAATTTTTTGTTCATTTTGTTGCTTACTTTGCTCTTTTTTTTTTTTTTTTTACATTTCACGAGTTCTTTTTTTCATGATGTTAATTTAGTTCTTATTCAACCAATTCAGTCCTCTTTTTTCCATTATGAGGACCACAAAACACTTGTAAAGTGGATGTGAGGAGACGTCATGTACGTGTGTTGTTTTTTTTTTTAATCATGTGATGATCTGATGTTTATTGAAGTTCTTCTGTCCCAGATCGTCCACATGTGCTTTTCCAGGACATGTTCAGTCCTTCTGCATGTGTTTACATCATCAGACTGAACCTGAGTTTGACCATTGATGTGATTTTTTCTTTTTATCAGGTTTTGTTTCATCGTCTTCAGCCGATGGAAGTTGATCTGTATCTGTGAAAACCTCCTTCAGTTCCTGTGGAGTTTTCCGTTGTGCAGGTCGACCACCGGACTCATCCCTGTTTTCCACCAACGCCCCGAACATCAACAGGTTGCTCAACGGGTCGTGGGCAGCTCCTCGGACCCCCCGGCGATCCGGAGAATGGGCTGTAAGTCAAAGTCCACATTCCTGACCTTCTCCCAGAGTTCCCTCCGTCCACTCCCTCCTTCTCACTTTCATCTTCTTGGCCTTTTTTGTGACTCCGCCCCCCTGCCGGGCCCATCGTGGCCCCTCCCACACAGAAAAACCTGCTGTTCATACATGTGTAAACGCACAACATGTACAGTCGACGAACTGAGGGAGAAGCTGAGACAGAAACACAACAGGAAAACTGAAGCCAACATTCATCAATATATAGAAAAACATCTGAACTACATGTGTACGTGATATTAAATACATTAAGAACAACAAAAGAATCAATTAAATGAACAATAATCAACAAAATAAATGATAATGGATGAAACAATCAAAGAAATGAACAAATATGACTAAAAAAAATCAACAAAATGAATAATTAAATCAACGATAATCAACAAAATAAACAATAATGGACAAAACAAAGAAATGAACAAATCTGAATTAAAAAAATGAACAAAGTAATCAATTAAATGAACAATCATCAACAAAATTAACAATAATGGACAAAACAATCAAAGAAATTAAAAAATATGAATAAAAATGAACAAAATAATCAATTAAATTAACAAAATAATCAATAAAATATAGAATCATGAACCAAATAACCAAAGAAATTAACAAAAGTGAATTAAAATTGACAAATTAATAACAAAAATTGTTCATTAAATGATCAGAATAATCAATAAATTAATTAAAATGATTGATTCATGATTCACTGAATGAATAAACTAGGCTGACTCAACAAAATGAATAAAATAATGAACAAAAATGAATAAGATAACCTGCATCGTAAATAAAAATTATCAAAATAGTTAACAAGTAAATTAAAATGACTGAAGTAATTCACTGAATGAATCATCAACAGAATAAAAAAAGTCATCAATGAAATGAGCGAAAAATGAATAAAATAGCCAAATCAATCAAACATAGAAAAAGGAACAAAATGATCAACATGAACAAAAATTAAAAAAAAAAAAAAATCAACAAAATTAATGGAAATTAATAAAATGAACAACAGAATAAGCATAAATTAACAAAACAATTAATTAAATGAACAAAACCGAACAACATAATTAACAAAATGCACAAGAATCATTAAAATAATCAAGAAAATAAACAAACATGTTAAAATAATCCATTAAATGAACAAAAATAAGGAATAGAACAGACAGAAATTAACAAAATAATGTGTTTTGTTTCATTTTTATTGTTTTACTTAAAAATATGAGTGATGTTTAATATTTACTTATGTTAATTCTATATCATTCCAGTGGAATCATCATATAAAACCCTTAAACCATGTGTTCCTTTATGTGATTGGATGAAACCATCCTGCGGTGGCATGTCACAGTGTTTTGGCCCCGCCCCCTTCAGATTCTGTTATGAAACTGCGTCTGGAATATTAATGGATGTTTGTTTTATCCCAAACACAACGTCTTCACTGAAATGAAACAAATGCAGATGTGATGAATGATGAGTCATGAACCTCCCACAGCGACGATGTTAAACAGGAAACAGAAGAAGAAGAAGAACCAAAGCGTTAATGTAGAACCGGACCAGAACCAGAACCAGAGCCATAAAGGCCTCAGAGGCAGGGTTCAACTCTGTCTGAAATAAAATACATTAACACAGGGATACGGGAAAAAAACAACAACAAACAAACAAAGAAATGAACTAAAAGGAATGAAATAATCAACAAAAATGGAAAAATAAACAGTAAAATTAAAAAATAATGAGCAAAATAATGGAAGACATGAATCAAAATTAATAAAACAATGAACAAAATTAAAATGTATGATCAAAATAATTAATGAAACAACAAAACTGAATAAAATAATCAACAAGCAGACATTATAAGCAAAATAATTAAATAATGAACAAAAATGAATAAAAAAATCAACAACGAATGAACAAAATAATCATCAAAATAAAAAATAATGAGCAAAGTATTGGAAGACATGATCCAAAATGAAAAAAACAATGAACAAAATAAAAATGTATGCACAAAATAATCAATAAAACAGTAAAACTGAATGAAATAATCAACAAAGTAAACAATTATAAGCAAAATAAGTAAATACTGAACAAAATGAATTAAAAAATCAACAAAATAATCATCAAATTGTAAAATAATGAGCAAAATACTGAAAGAAATTAGCAAAAATAACAACAGTAATCAACAAAGTAATAAAAACTGAATCAAATAACTCCTTAAATTAACAAAATAATCAAAAATTAATAAAATTATTAACAAAATAATCAGATATTAAATCAAAAAATAATAAGCAAAGTTAAAAATAATCAGCAAAATAATGGGAGAAATGAACAAACATGAATAAAATAATGAACAAAATAACCATTGAAAGGTTCAACAATTAACATAAAAGTCAGCAAATTAATAAAAAGGAATGAAGTAATTCATTAAATTGACAAAATAATCAACAAAAGGAACAAAAATGAGTAAAAGAATGGACTAGATAATCCGCAAAACAAACTATTTATTTATTTGTTTGTTTATTTGTTTATGCATAAGATAAACAAACAGAGCATAATTTCATCAGAATAAACTCATTCCCAACTCATGAAATCATTAGATATTATTGAAATTTGATGTTGTTTCTTTCATTTTAATGTAGTTTGTGAAGATGCACATGATGCAAAATCAAATTAATGGATAATTCACCTTAAATGAAGCCGAATGTTTAGGTTTAGATCATTATCGACATTACTGACTGTGTCGTAGAACAGATTCATCGTCCTCCAGAGACGATAAGACGACCATTTTTATTTCATTGAATCCAGATAATGACAGTGTTTGTGTTTGTGTTTGAGCTGAAACTGACAGAGTTCATGTGTTTACGGCTGAAACTGATGTGAACGTCAAACACCTTCATAAACGCCTTCGTCCTCACATCAACCGCACATTATCAGACGTAAACAGACGGAGCGGAAAAAAGCGCAGACTGGAAGAACATTCACACGTGGTTGATGAAACGTTTAGATGAGAAGGAAGAACAAGTAAACACGGATTTATGAACGTCCAGTCCATCACACTGAGATCAGATCGAACACATCCCATAAAAAAAAAGAATCTTGAGACAAAAATTCAGATGTTCATCTCAAATATGGACAAAACATGAAGAATATTCAACTAAATACATAAAATAAATAAAAATAATCAAGAAAATGAGCTAAATATTCAAGAAAATAAACAAAAGATTCAAGAAAATGATCGAAATGATTTAAAACATGAGCAAAATACACTCAACAAAAATATAAATGCAACACTTGTTTTTGTTCCCATTTTTCATGAGCTGAACTCAAAGATTTAAAACTTTTTCTGTGTACACACAAGGTTTATTTCTCTCAAATATTGCTCACAAATCTGTCTAAATTTGTGTTAGTGAACACTTCTTCTTTGCTGAGATAATCCATCCACCTCACAGGTGTGGCATATCAAGATGCTGATTAGACAGCATGATTTTTGCACAGGTGTGCCTTAGGCTGGCCACAATAAAAGGCCACTCTAAAATGTGCAGTTTTATCACACAGCACAATGCCACAGATGTCACAAGTTTTGAGGGAATATGCACTGGTCATGCTGACTTCAGGAATCTTCACCAGAGCTTTTGCCTGTGAATTGAATGTTCATTTCTCTACCATCAGCCATCTCCAAAGCTGTTTCAGAGAATTCATGAAGAAGACTGTTCGAGGAAAATGGTGGTCACACTAAATACAGACTGGTTTTCTGACCCCCCTGGACCACCCAGTACAGTAAAAGTGCACATTTTAGAGTGGCCTTTTATTGTGGCCAGCCTAAGGCACACCTGTGCAATAATCCTGCTGTCTAATCAGCATCTTGATATGCCACACCTGTGAGGTGGATGGATTATCTCAGCAAAGGACAAAGGAGAAGTGCTCACTAACACAGATTTAGACAAATTTATGAACAATATTTGAGAGAAATAGGCCTTTTGTGAACATAGAAAAAGTTTTAGATCTTTGAGTTCAGTTCATGAAAAATGGGAGCAAAAACAAAAGTGGTGCGTTTATATTTTTGTTCAGTGTATTAGAAAATGGAAGAACATGAACCAAAGGCGGATGAAAAAGAACAAAATAATCGATAAAATTAAATAGAGATTAAGAAGTGATCAAAAATAATGAATGAAGTGAACAAAATAATCAAGAAAATGGTCAAAGTGATTGATAAAATGAACAAATGTGAACAAAAAATGAAAAAAAAAAAAAAATCAGAAAATGGAAGAATGTGAACCAATAAAGGATGAAAAAAACCCCAAAATATTCAAGAAAATGAACAAGAGATTCAAGAAACTGATCAAATTAATTAATAAAATGAACAGAAATTAACCAAAAATGAATCAAATTCAGCAAAACAATTCAGAAATGGAGCCAAAATGGACCAAAAAAAAAAAGGACAGAAATTAATAAAATAATTGAGAAAATTGAAAACATTGAACTAAAACTTGACAATCACAAAGAAATTAACAAAGAAACAAATAAAACAAATTAAATAATAAAGAAATGGCTGAAATAATTAATGTAATGAACAAAAATGAATAAAATAATTAAAAAAGGGACAAACTTGAACTGAAAAAGGATGAAAAAATAAACAAGATAATTAAGAAAAATGAACAAAATAATCAAATTATTTGATGAAATAAAAATTTTGAATAAAAACTGGACAATAATTAACAAAGCAATGAATAAAATTAAACAATCAATGAAATGAACTAAATAAATGATAAAATTATGAAAATTTGCCAAAAAATGTCTAACATTTTTAACCAATCAATAAATAACACAAAATGAATAAAATGTTTCAATGAAATGAATAAACCTGATTCAAAATGTAACTAAAATGATAAAAATCCAGAAAATTAACTCAACAACCCATTAAATGAACAAAAGATGAACGAAAATGAATTAAAACAAACAAACAAACAAATAAATAAATAAATGAATAAATAAATTATATATCTACATATATATCTACACACACACACACACACACACACACACACACACACACACACACACACACACACACATATATATATATATATATATATATATATATATATATATATATATATATATATATGTAAACAAAAGAACACAATAAAAAGATCAAAACTAATGAAATGTACATAAATAAACAATATAATCCAGGAAATGAACTGATCCTGAGTCCCTGATCCTGATTTTGATGCCGAACCTGGTCCTGGTCTTGGACCAGAACCTGGTCCTGGTCTTGGACCAGAACCTGGTCCTGGTCCTGGACCAGAACCTGCTGTTGGTGTTGAACATGTGAGAGCCATAAATAAGTCTCTGTCCCTTTAAGAGACACACGTTTCACATCCATCGTTCCGGAGGGGGAGTAGAATAAAAAGTGTTTTCTTTAGTGTTTCTCTATTCAGCTAAATAATAATGTCCATTTATTTAAAAATCAAACTGTCATTTTAGTAAATTTTCTGTCGTAAAACTCCCTGCATGAAAACATTTCCCCTAAAACACGAGCAGTTTCTTCTTGTCCCCCCCTATAAAGCGGTGGTATCGTCCACTCCTCCGGAAGCACCGGCGACTGCCCGGAACATTCATCCCGGCGAAAGAAGGCAGGTGGGACTGAGTTACCAGCCGTATTTTACATCAAAAGTAAGTATTATTCTTATCTAACGGGTTTTGTCGTCTTAGAACAGTAGAGTAAATCTCTGTGGATGTTTTATTCTTGGACTCAGGAGGTGAAGTAGTTTTCTTAGTCTTGTGTTGATCATTTATTAGCCGTTAGCAGAGTAGCTATGCTAGCTAGCAAACAAAAGAGCTGTCGTAGCAGTGAAGCTCAGTCAGATTAAGTCAACTCTCTGGGTTTTATAGAGTAATTTATGGAGTTTCATGGGTATCTGGGTGTGTTTCATTTGATATGCTCACCCTGGCCTTGCTAGCTGCCCATAGCGTGTACCAACGGGAGAAAAAGTCGTTTGACTTAATGTTTCGTAACAGAGTAAACGTCAAATGTTGACCAACTCTAATGGCCAGTTTTAGCGGTTTGATGGAGGTTTTATTTTTATTTTATTTATCCTTTAACACTCCAGAACTCAGCTGTAAGATCTGAGCAAACATTCAGATCGGATCCCAGTTAAATGTAGTGTATTAAACCTGTGACCTAGTTAGTGTTTACACCTCAAAAACAGCAGAAGACTGAAATGTGGAGCAGGTTTTCCTCAGACAGAGGTCTGTATGGTCCAGATACTTCATCTGATCTGCAAAATGTTTTCACCTCAACAGAGAGGAGACTGTACTGACTGTGGTGATATAAAACTGAGCTGAGCTGAAACTGTGGGAACACTGATGTAAAAGTGAGCATCTCTGGATATGAACACAAACTACTTCTCTGATGTGGAACTGCTGACATTTCCAGCCTCATAGTTCAGATTCTTTGGTCGTCACACTGTGTGAAAGAGGACGGATGCAGCTACATGTGTGTTAAATGTGTGAAACTGGTTGTAAACTGTCTCAAAGTAACAGCAGGTGGAATGGAGGTGTTCTGAATGGACTTCTGTTCATTCTGTTTCTGCACATTCTCAGATAAACCAGGACAAAATATTAAACTTCATCTGTGGTTTCAGGGGTAACTGTACCTGAACTCATTAGACTGAAGTAGACATCTAGTGACCCATTTAAAGCTCCAACTAAGTCTGTGTTAAAGCATGAAGTAACATGTGAGGCTTTAACCATTTTCAGGTGTTCTCACTATAAATGAATGTAAAGTCATTCTCAGTATTTTGCGGTTTTCTAACCTACTTCCCGTTTGCTGCCCACACATTTACATTTTTTTATTCCATTTTTCACCTGTGCTGATTAAAAAGCCCTGATGAAGACTAGAGATCGCAATGCGTTGGCTGTATTTTAAATTAATGCCATGGAGTAACGAAGGCGTTTTATTTTTACACAAATCCTACAGTGTGCCTTGGAATATTTTTTGAAATCTTGCATGTTAATGCAGATTTTTTTTTTTACTCTAAATAGTAAGACACACCTCAATAAACTAATTTAATACATTTTAACATATATTTATCTCAGTTTATTAGATATTTGTAACCACTGTAAAAAGACTAGCAAAAGGTTTTTAAAAGGACCTTCTACCTGATTATAAGTATAATATATATTCAGTAGAAGAGGATCACAGCTCTGCTTTGAATTCCACTGACTGACAAAGAATGCAAACATAAGTTTATGCTGAATACAACACCATCTGAGTGTTTTTAAAACGTACTTCTAAAAAAAAAAACTTGTTCTGAACACTAAAAGTAATGTAGTTTCAAAATATAATGAATGAATGTATTTTTTGATCTAGATGTTACCCTTCCTTTGCCCCTTTTGTCATTTGGATCCATTGAAAATGTTGAAGTCTGGACTGGAACAGATGAACCAGACCCAGTTGATTAAGGAGGTCTTATTCCATCTGTCTGCTCTATCTTTTTAATCCGGTTACTCTTGTGACTCACTCACCTTTTTACAGTTTCGTATTCACACGTGTCACTAATTCTGTTCAATGTTTCATCACCGCTGTGTTGGAGCAGGACAGGATAGATCGGGGGGGGGCAACCTGTGGCTCATGGGCCATATTTGACTCATGGGCCTTTTTCAAGTGGCTCCATGTGGCTTTGTCACAAACATATCGTTAGCCTCATGGCATAATTATCCAAGTCATACTCTATATGGACAGAAGTATGTGGACACATTGAATTCAGATTTTTCTTTTGTAACAGGTCTGGGATACAAAACATAATGACTAATGTCAGAATATAGATTTCTATTATGGGATAAATATCATTGCATTGGTCAGTTTGGTTTAAATTGTAATCTTTGTCTCCAAAATGCCTCAGAGATGGTTTGGACTTAATTTCTCTCCACATTGATTTTTTGTTGTTGTTGTTGTTGTTGTTGTTGTTGTTGTTTTTTATCCACTCTGATTTTAAATGTTCTTTCTCTAAATTTCTAAAATATTTGTCATGCTCTGACTGTAAATAATAATTTTCTACCACAACTAAACATCTACTTTCATCACATCTCACTTAAGAAGAAAAATCTCCCTTAAACTTTAAGGAAATATTGATATTTACAAACTATATGGACATAAATATTGGAACATTTAATGGCTACATCAATATCAATAATTGATATGATATTTAGCCCAATATAAAACAATATTATGACATTAGTCATTATTGTTTTGTATCCCAGACCCCTGTTAGAAAAGAAACACCTGAATTCAACGTGTCCACATACTTTTGTCCATTTGTATCTGATTAGTCCAGTGGTGTAGCCGGACTTAAAGCTGCAGTGTTTGATAGTTTTTTGGCATTAATGAGACTAATGATACGGGAGTAAATAACCGTTTTTTTTACACACATATTGTTATTGTTGTCATAATGATAACGTCTTTCTGTTATGCAGATCTAAAAATGTAAACTATACTCTAAATGAATCTAAAAAAATAGAAGCAGCAGTAGAAAAAGTAGACTACTTTTATTTAACGACACTGAAGGTATTCATCTGTTTACCTTCTTTCAGTGTAAATGAAGACTTCACCGAACAGTTGGTTTTTGCTGCAAAACACGATAACAATAAATGTTATTATTTTCTTTAGTAGGGGTGAAAGAAAATATCGGTTCTGCAATATATTGCGATATTTCATTTCACAATACTGTATCGATATTAAAGAGTACTGTGTCGATATTTTTAGGAATTTATTCAAATCTCAATTTTGTGGAGATTTATTTTAGTTTTTTTTTTGTTTTTCTTTTTTGTTTATATTTTATTTGTTATTATTTAACACTCTTTTATTAAATAATGTTAGTTCCTTTGTTGGGATTGCACAGAAATAATATTATGATGTTGGTTCTGAACTAATAGAATATGAACATTTGAACAGGATCTTAAACTGTAATGTCTGTAAAACAGAATTTAAGTTTTTACACAAGAAAGTTTTGTGACACAGCATCAGATCCTGTTCTGATCCAATAAAAATGTTTGGTATTTGTGCAGATTTCTGGTGTAATTCAATTCTTCAAGGAAATAATCATTTAAAAGAAACAAACAAAAAAATTGCCTTTTTTAATAGTATCATGATACATCGTATCATGATCCTAGTATTGTGATTTGTATTGTATTGCCAGATTCTTGCCAATACACACCTCTATTCTTTCGTGTAGTTCTATAAATTCACAGAAACTTTGATTTTATTTTCAACATACTCCACACAAACTAACCCTGAAGAGCTTCTTAAACGGTCACTTTGAGGTAAAACACATAAGACAGGTTTTTTTTTTTTTTTTTTCTTTTTCAGTCCTAAATGACTAGTTAGAAAAGGTTGATGACGGATGCAGTGAATGTTATACATGTAGTTGTACAGGGTGTCCCAAAAAAAAATTCACATCATTTGTGACATCTATATCAGAGTGACTACATGGTCAGGGGAAATGATACTTTGTAGGATTTACTTTGGACATAAAACATTTTATTCTACAAATTTCAAATGAAAAATTTGGATGGTAATTTTATAATGTTCCAAAGTTAAATGTTCAGTGTGTGCACCGCCTGTGACGCAGCACACATCAAGTCGGTAGTGGAGTTCCTTTTTTCCTTGACAAAAACATCCTTCCTCTGGAAACTTCTTATACCATGTCCAAATCTGCTTTCCTGTTGGCACTTGTTTATGAAATTTTCTTACAAATTCACGTTGCACATTCACATTTGACTGAGTTTGGGTGTACTTCAGTACACAGAATGCCTTTTCTGGTGCAGAACAATAAAAATGATTACACTTTTTTGAGCAAAAAGAGCAGACAAATTTTAAAGGTGAAGAAATGATGTTAAATTTTTTGGGACACCCTGTATATTTATATTTTGTCTGTCCTCTTGTCCACCTCTTTGTCCTTTCTACCTGTAGGACTAATCCATGGTGACTGGCTGACGTTGACCTCGTATCAGTCACGCTGGACAAACTCGTGAGTCGTGGTTTGTCTTTAATATTCTCACTTGTTGACATGTTTGAGGCGAGTCATGTCTGATGTTTTGTCCGTTTTTGTCGTAGAATCGCTTGGGTGTGAATGGACAGGGCAGCCGGAAACACAAAGGTACGTTCTGCATCTGAACCTGTTATTATGACTGTGAGTGTTGTCCCATAGAGACCAGAACATGAGTCTCATAGAACTATGATTTAATGGGAACATCAGCCATAAAATATTTAACGCTTAAAGACCTACAAACTGTTTTTGTGTTGACATCCAAATGGATTATCTCTACATTTAACATCACCTTTTATCATTATAATATTATCATCTACATTTGACATTTTTCAGCATAAATCCTGTATTTTCCTACATATAATTCACAGATCTTGTAAATGTTCATTAAAATTCAGAGTAAATTCAAAGGTTATTATATAAAAACAGAGAAAACTAAAGAAAAGCAACTTTTAATAACGTATCATGAACAGAACATGGAAACAAACATCTACAACTTTATTTTGTTCATTTTTTAAAAAACCGTTTGGATTAATTTTATGTATTAAATTGTTTTTGTTTCTTTTGCTACTTATTTCTAGTACTGTTGCTTGGTGCTGTTTCTACAATTTATACTTATTTTATTCATGTTGCTTGGTATTTTTTAAAATTTTTTAAAAAATTCTTTTTTTCTCATTTTATTAATTTATTTGTCTGTTTTATTTGTCTGCTTATTTTTTCACATTAATTAGTTTTTTAATTCACTTTTGTCCATTTTATTTATTTGTTTGTTTTACAAAATGAATGAATCAGTGTTACAGAAGATGATGGTGTTTCGACACTAAACTGCAAATAGTATTAAATAGAATTAACTTTTCATATTAGATATATTTAGCATTTTTAATTGTTATGACTTTTTGGATATAAAAGGTGCTTCTACTGTTGATAAAACTCTGATCATAACTTTAATTCCTGTGTATATATACGGTCGTATAACCCATCCTTCTCGGTTCTGTTTCGTGTGCAGCCCAGGTAGTGATGCCCATTAAAGGTTCAGACATGAAGAAGAAGAGGAAGCTTCCTGATGCAGCCGATCATGAGCACAGGAGTAAAATTACCAGGTAAAGAACAGTCATTTGTCTTTTGGTTCATGTATGGAATCAAACACGCTTTATTTGACTCATTAAAGATCGTCTGTATTTGTTCTGACTCTGAAAGACCTGGTTAGATCTTATTTTGCTTCCTCTCGTTTCTCCTGTTTTTGGTGGCGTCCACTTTAAAATGAACACCAAAATCCATCAAAGACAAATGATCAACTCGGATCAGAGCAAAAATAAACACACAATGTGCTTAAAGTTATATTTGTGTTTTTAGTGCCAAAACACCCCATCAAAATTTTAAAATATCCGGCCCACCAAAGGGTCCAGTCTGGCCTGTGGGATGAATTTGTGAAATGCAAAAATTACACTGAAGATATTAATCATTTTAGTTCAGGTTCCACATACGGACTAATTTAATCCCCAGTGGGTCAGATCAGTAAAATAAAATGGATAATAAAATAAAATAGTAAAATATCATAATAACCTATAAATACTCACAACTCCACTTTTTTCTTTGTAAATGTAAACATTTTCATGTCATTTTACTGTATTTACACTAAAACAAACTAACATTTCACAAAAACACAAATAAGATGAACAAATATGAACATTTTGAAATGTCTGAAGTGTAATTTTACCAATATTCTGCCTGTTATTAAATGTTTTGTGTGTTTGTAGATCCACTGTGATCTGTAAGTTATAATTTACATGTGTAAATGATAAACTGAGACAGAATATAGTTAAAATTACACTTAGTTTTCCTAAGAAATTTCAGTTTGTTCATGTTATTCACATTGTTTAAAAGGAATAGTTGGTAAATGTAAACATTTTTATTGCATAATTTTACTTTTTTCACTCTGAAACATAGAGGAAAGGTTGGAGTTGACATTATTTATATATTATGTTATTATTTCAGTGGTCTGGCCCACTTCAGATCATATTTGGCTTAATGTGGAACCTGAACTAAAGTGAGTTTAACACTCCTGCTTTAGAAACTATTCAAACAAAAAAGATATGACTAACCTCCAAAAAACGGAAATATTGTAAGAGAAATTAGTGCAATTTTAACAGTGTTATGCCTCAACTTATCATGTGTAAATGTACAGTTTGGATCTACAAAGGCACAAAACATTTAGTAACAGGCAGAATATTAAATAAAATTACACTTAATTTTCTTTCCACGTTTCTAGTTCATATTTGTTCAGGTTATTCACATTTTATTGTTAAAGGATAGTTTGTAAATGTAAATATTTTCATAATTTAGTGTTATTTTTTTTTGCACTAAAACAAATGTTACATTAACACTTGGGGGTCCATGGTCACGACCCAGTGACTGAATCACATGACATTTTCAACACGTAGCGTCAGAAGTGGTCACACAGACCACTGGGGATAATTGCATTCGAAAGTGCAGACTTTAAACACTCTCTCACTTTTTATTTGATGTTGATAGAGCAAATACAACTGAAGATATGACGTTTTGAAACCGCAGCAAACAAATGTAAATAAAAGTATGACAATGAGGTGGTGGTGATGGTGGGGGGGTTATACTTCTGACCATATGTTCGTCATTTTTTTGTCCTTTTTCAAAATAGAAAAAAAATGGCTGAATCTGTGGGTTGTAATCCACAGACTGCATTAGCATTACAGGTAAGGGTGAGGATGACCCCCACCTGAACCGGATGTGGAAACTAGAAGGACCGGGGGGGTGAGAAAACCGGAGAAAACGCCTATATAAAGATATGCTTTTATGTCAAATATTTGAGTATAGTTTTAACGTATTACAACTAGCAGCACTGTACCCATGGTGCCATTGTACAATAGCGCCCTCCTGTGGTGCAACAGCGGCATTGCACCCGTACGCCCTCCCGTGGTGCAACATCGGGACACGCACTGGACAAACACGCGTCAGACACAGAACGGCCATTATAATAGGATTTTGATTTTCTATACCTAATATTTTGAACCAATATTCACTTCTAAAGTCTTTGAAAAGGTTCGTTAAGTATCTTTCTGTTATTTATGCAATAAATTCTATCAATTTTTTAAATCTGATTATATTTTTTGTGGGGTTTTTTTTGGCCTTTTGTGTTGATATCGTAGGTTAAAGTAAAAAAAATAATAGGCAGTTGATATAGATGAAACTTGGCTGAAAAAAAAAAAAAGATACCAAACATGGGTATAATAAACATTTCTTTATCTAGTGTATATAAAGGCAAAATCAAAAGTACTGAAAAACAGTCAAAATAGGCTCAGACCATGAAGGGTTAAACTAAGAGGAACATTTGCAGTCATTACTTCCAGGTCTTTATTTGACTTTAGATCATATTGGTCTGTCAGTGGAATCAGAACTAAAACCGCTTCAGCATCTTTGACTGTTAATGTCTCCAGTGTAATTTTTGCGCTGAAGGGCTGGATTGGACCCTTTGGCGGGTCGGTTTTGGCCCACGGGCCGCATGTTTGACCCCCCTGTTGTAGATGTTTGTGTCAAACCCCCTAAAGGAGTCCGTTCACCTTGGTGTTTCCTTCACTGATTGTCTTATTGACTGTCGTCTCTTCTGTTTGTGCTGTAGTTTCACCCGCCCTAAGATCCGCGGCGCCAGGCCCAGCAGCGTCGGTGGCGATAAGCTGTTCTCTAGTAAGAAGTGTCTGGCCTGGTTCCACGAGTACGCCGGACCCGATCAGGTGGTCGGCCCCGACGCCATGGAGAAGTTCTGTGAAGACATCGGCGTGGAGCCGGAGAACGTGAGTCCAGTTGATGAATCCGTTTACGAGACCGTGAAAACCCAATAAAGTAGTGATCAGATAAATGTAATAATCAGATCTGATGTGTTTACATTCACTTCAGAAACACCGTCATCCATAAACCCTGGTTCAGACATTTCAGTCCATTATTGGGTTTCTTTTAGAGTTCGTACTTACGTAGTGATGATAGAATCAAACTCCCTGTTATTGTGTTCAGCTCACTACTGACTACATCTTTTCTGTTTTAAACAATAAATTTTTTGTCCACATGTTCAGATGTAACAGAGCTAAATAAATCAGATTAACCTGTAAACATGCATGAAGACATCAGAGTGTTGGGGTCAAATCCAGGTGTGTTAATCTGATTTATTCTAATCAGATTATACTGTTTATATCAGGGGTGTCCAATCCTGGTCCTTGAGAGCCACTGTCCTGCATGTTTTAGATGTTTCCCTCTTCCAACACACCTGACGGTCGTTATCAGGCTTCTGCAGAGCTTGATGATAGGCTTATCATTTTAATCAGGTGTGTTGGAAGGATATGTCTAAAACATGCAGGATAGTAGCTCTGAAGGACCAGGATTGGACACCCTTGGTTTAAAGGATCAATAATAATCTGATAACTCCACAAATCAGATCATGATCAGAGTTTTAGTGTGAATGTAAATGGGGTCAGGTTCAGACTGAATCTGGGTGTTCCTGATCTCAGCTCAGTCACTGCAGAACGTACGGTTCTCCATTTCAGTGTCTGTAACACCTTTTCCACCAAAGGAACTTTAAATTTACTCTGGATTCAGAAAAACCTTAGTGTGTTTCCATCAAAACTACCCGGTTGAAAAGCTTTCCCTCGATCCCAAACTTTGTCTGTAAAAAGTTCCTAGTAGGTGGATTGGATTCTTGGGGGCGGGGCTGTTTGTTGAAGAAAGCTGATTGGTGGAACACACTTCCATGTTTCATCCAGTGACGTCTGTGAACGTGTTTATTCCATTTCTCCAAGATTCACTTCATTTGTGTTTTTGATCATTTGGAAAAAGGAGAAAAAGAAGAGAAACTATGAGAAGTGGACGACGACGTCCATTTGATGAATAAACTCTTTGTATTTGGACACAGATTATTACAGTGACCTCCAATGAATGAGACGAAGACACTGAGTGTATTCACCTGGTCCCCACAAGGTCACTGGAATAATCTGTGTGTCCATCTGAATTCACTCTGGATAATAAACCTGGACCTGGAGCAACGGATTTACAGAATACCATCCAAAGAAACTCAGCAGGACTTCGAGTCGACGTCTGGAAACAAGTCTGATCTGTGTACATTTCCAGAACTTTGAGGTGGAAACGGATCAACAGGAATTAATTTACCAGGGAAATAAATTCCTGGTAATAAAAGTTCTTGTGAATGTTGGTGGAAAGGGGTTTAGTTATGTTTTTAAGTCAACAAAAAGTTCCCACAACAGTCAAGTTGCCAACATTTTTCTTATTTGGAGCAGAAGTCATATTTAATTTTAGTTTATGACTGAATTATCATCAAAAAGCAGTTTATGGATGTGTTTGTGGACACTTCAGTAGAATCTGGAAACTAACAGTCTGATCTGAACTAATCAAAACAGATTAACAAGAGCTGTTTTCGCAGGTATTTAAAGTTCCTGTGAATGTTGGTGGAAAAGGGTCTGTTATTTACATGTGTTTAGTGGGGTCTGTTTTCTGTCTTTAATGTTCTCTACCTGGAAAAAACTGGTGTAACAGGCCTAAGTATACCCTGACCGGAATATACCCGGGTATAAACCAGCCTGGACCATCAATAGAACTTGAAACATCAGGACGTTATGACTTTTATTATTTAAAGAACAGTCAAATTAATTGAACATTATGTTCCAATCGTATTATCATGTTTTGTTTTTGATGTGCTTTTATTTTAATGTGTAAACAACACTACTGAGAAGTGTGGTAGTAATCCTTGATCTTTGTGGAGGTCTTTTTTTTTTTTTTTTTTTTTTTTTTTTTTTTTTTACTGATTAGGGTTTTTCTGGTTGAAGTAATAAAATAATTAAGAATTTTAAGATTTAAGTGGGTTAGTTTTCTCATTTAACTAACCTGACAAAACTGAACCCAAACAAAATGATGAAAAATTAAGTAATTCTTGTGTATATGACTGAATGTTACTGATGTCACATGGCTTTATTCTGGTCTGACTGGGGGGTGCATGTTCCAGCCCTGGTTGGGTTATATTCCAGCCCTGGGGGGCATATTCCGTCCTGGGGGTGTACTTTGGCCCGTTACTCCAGCCTCCTTCAGATTGCGGGTTGTGATTGGTCGTGTGTTTCCGTCCCAGATCATCATGTTAGTGTTAGCCTGGCATCTGGAGGCCGCCAGCATGGGCTTCTTCACCAAAGAGGAGTGGCTCCGAGGAATGACCACGTTACAGTAAGACCGCCCCCTTTTGTGTTCCTTAAAGCCCAACCCAGGCTGATCCCCTCCTCCTCCATGTGGGCTTGCTTCAGTCTGTATCTGTTTGTTCCTCCTCTTCCTCTTCTTTCTCCTCCTCCTCCTCCATGTGGGATGGTTGCTTCAGTCTGTATCTGTGTTTGTTGGTCCTCCTGCTCCTCCTCCTCCTCCCCTTCCTCCTCCTCCTCCATATGGGCTTGCTTCAGTCTGTATCTGTGTTTGTTGGTCCTCCTGCTCCTGCTCCTCCTCTTCCTCCTCCTCCTCCTCTTCCTCCTCTTCCTCTTCTTTCTCCTCCTCCTCCTCCATGTTGGCTTGTTTCAGTCTGTATCTGTGTTTGTTGGTCCTCCTGCTCCTCCTCTTCCTCCTCCTCCATGTGGGCTTGTTTCAGTCTGTATCTGTGTTTGTTGGTCCTCCTGCTCCTCCTCCTCCTCCTCCTCCTCCTCCTCCTCCTCCTCCTCCTCCTCCTCCTCCTCCTCCATGTGGGCTTGTTTCAGTCTGTATCTGTGTTTGTTGGTCCTCCTGCTCCTCCTCTTCCTCCTCCTCCTCCTCCATGTGGGCTTGTTTCAGTCTGTATCTGTGTTTGCTGGTCCTCCTGCTCCTCCTCTTCCTCTTCTTTCTCCTCCTCCTCCTCCATGTGGGCTTGTTTCAGTCTGTATCTGTGTTTGTTGGTCCTCCTGCTCCTCCTCTTCCTCTTCTTTCTCCTCCTCCTCCTCCATGTGGGCTTGTTTCAGTCTGTATCTGTGTTTGTTGGTCCTCCTGCTCCTCCTCCTCCTCCTCCATGTGGGCTTGTTTCAGTCTGTATCTGTGTTTGTTGGTCCTCCTGCTCCTCCTCTTCCTCCTCCTCCTCCTCCATGTGGGCTTGTTTCAGTCTGTATCTGTGTTTGTTGGTCCTCCTGCTCCTCCTCTTCCTCTTCTTTCTCCTCCTCCTCCTCCATGTGGGCTTGCTTCAGTCTGTATCTGTGTTTGTTGGTCCTCCTGCAGATGCGACTGCACACAGCGTTTACAGAGTAAACTGGATTACCTCCGCGGTGAACTCAACGACGCCACCGCCTTCAAGAACATCTACAGATACGCCTTCGACTTCGCCAGGGTGGGTGTGGCTTATGTTGAACCCTGGTTAAGGGTTGGTTTAATGGTCACTAGT
Source organism: Sphaeramia orbicularis (assembly GCF_902148855.1). Taxonomy (NCBI): domain Eukaryota; kingdom Metazoa; phylum Chordata; class Actinopteri; order Kurtiformes; family Apogonidae; genus Sphaeramia; species Sphaeramia orbicularis. Next base: position 48,730,541 of record NC_043969.1, on the reverse strand, counting down.
TCCTTCAGGTCCTAGGTCCTTTATTGATATCACTGATTAATTCAATTTCCTGCGTTATTTATTACTTTTTTTTCACTTTGGTTTATTCTTGTTCATTTTTGTTTTTAGTTATTTTTTTGTATAATTTATAACACATTTTTTTTGTCATTTTCTCTTAATTTTTAATGTTTGTAATTTATTTTAGTTAATTTTTATTATTTTGTTGCTTTAGATTATTCTTGTTCATATTAATTATCTATTAGTTGCATTAGTTTTTTTGTTTTGTTCTTGTTAATGTGAACTGTTTATCTGTTTCAGTTGATCCTTTTTTGTTTATTTTGTTGTTTTTTTTTTAGTTTTCTGTTGATTTTGTTTGTTTACTTTGGTTCAGTTTTTATTTATTGTTTACTTTGGTTCAGTTTTAGTTATTGTTTGTCCTTCTTCTGTGTCTGGTTCAGGACAAAGACCAGAGGAGTCTGGACATGGACACAGCTAAGTCCATGCTGTCTCTGCTGTTGGGGAGGACGTGGCCTCTGTTCTCCGTCTTTCATCAGTTCCTGGAGGTAAACCCCGCCTCTCATCTGTCCGTCATCGCTGGCTGTAACTGAATGAATGGAGCGCCTCTGTGTCCCTGACATGTCCTCTGTGTCTCCTACAGCAGTCCAAGTACAAGGGCATGAACAAGGACCAGTGGTACAACGTCCTGGAGTTCAGCAGGACCATCAACTCAGACCTCAGCAACTACGATGAAGACGGAGCCTGTGAGTAGAACAGAACCAAACGGACCCAGTTCTGTCTGGAATGGAATCAGAATGAAATTATGACTGTGGTCTGGGTCGAAACAGGACCATCTGCATCTGTGAATGCTTTAGTCAAGTTTCAGATTAATCTCAGATGTTCTAAGGGTGAAGACACACCAACCCGACTGCTGATCACCAGAAAAGGTAGCCGACTGATCAGTCAGCTCTCATCCCCCCAACACGGTCAAAAAAGTGTGACGAACACACTAAATCGATTACCGACATGAGCATATGTTCTCTGCTTGCACGAGACATAAAACTGGACATAACAGAATATCTCTGTAGACCAAACCCAGAGCTCGCTGTTGTCAGTCGTTGTTGTCAGTGTTCAGTCGTCCAGAAGGGTTGGTGTTGTTGTACTCGTTGAACGGATGGTTAGTAAGAAGATCCTGGTGTTGTCAGTTCTAGGGCTTCTACTGGTGGAAGAGGAAAGATGTCACAGGTGAAAACTGAGGAGAAATTGCACTGTGCTAACAGTGTTGACCTCATGGAATGAATGAAGTCCATAGTCAACACTGACTGTCACTCATTCAGATCTGATCTGAGCAGTGAATGGACTATTCTAGAAGACAGTAATAGTGTGCAGTGCCTTGGCAGAGCTGGATTCACATGGAAACTTCTTCACTCACTCACTAGTCCAGGCCTATCCCTCCACCAATCAGACTGGTCAGACTGAACGATGGGGAGTGGACGATTACACACGTTGAATCGGCCACAAAAGACCGACGACAGCATTAACGACGGCTGATCGAACGGAACACGTCAAACAGACTCATGTCACCAACGTCGCCAGACTGACTGACAACGTCCAACAGCCGAAAATCTGCCTTAACACGACTGAATATCGGGCAGTGAACGCAGCACCGTGGTATGACGGTATTTAAAGCTGCATATGACTTTCGTCACCATTTTTTCATCAGATCTGTCAAACCTCAGTCATATCCTCAGTGTCATGAATCCATTAGTCTTTCCGTCATTACTCACCTGAATCTCTTCCCTCACGGTGAACAATTTCGAAGTGTACTCCACCATAAGCAAACCATTTGTTTATAAACGGAGCCGGTGGGTCACTTGGGCATCTTCGGAATTTTGTCCTGATGTGCCTTGTGGGAAGCGGAGCTCCAGCCGTTTCTGTGTCGTGTTTGTTGTAGCTGCGCGAACCTCCGCTTCCTACAATGCACATCGGGACAAAATTCTGTTTCTGTTTTAAAATCAGTTCTTGGAGCTGGAAGAAATTAATTATATTTCAATTCATTTCAATGGGAAAATTGATTTGTAAAACGAGTCAATCACAAAACGAACACATTCATGGAATAAATTACATTTGTACTGCGAGGTTCTACTGTACGGCGTCTGTCGTAACTGAGGCCATGTCGCTGACGGTGTCGTTGTTTTTCCGTCTTCAGGGCCGGTTCTGCTCGATGAGTTCGTGGAATGGCAGAAAACCCGATCGGCGTCATCATCATAGCGACACCGTCACAACTCTGAGGAAGAGGAGGAGACGATACGAACGGCGCCGACGCAGGAGGAAGCTCTAATTTCAACTAAAACAAGTACAAACACTCTGAGACTGGACTCCGAGTCCAGACCAAGTCCTCCATCACAGAGCGACTCTGAGGCGACTTTTTATAGTGTTGATTTGGATGAAACCAAGAAACATGAACTGGAGAAAAGAACTGTGGAATTTCTGTTTTTGCTGACACTTATTTTTCCCATTTTGAGTCTTGTTTATAGATGTTTTCACAATAATAAAAAGGAATGGAAGTACGACAGGCCTTCTGCTTTCTAGTTTTCATACTCTGGAAATGACGCTGATTCCTCCTTCGACTGCGATGTTCTACGATGACTTCGAGTCTGATGAAACCGATTTGATGGCGGTGGAAGCGTCTTGAACAGCGTCAAACTGATGTTCATTTTCTTTATTTTGACTAAAAGCTTCAGAAACCACTTTATAAAAAGATCAAACATTCCCAAAATCACATAAAATATGAAAAAAGGCACATAAGATCTAAGCAGGTTTTCAAGTTGAGTTTTATTTGGTTTTAATGAAGAGATGAAAACTTTAATGCAGAAAAAATTAAGAATCATCTGAGTTCAACTGAATAATAGATTAGTAGACATTTATTATCAATATATTGAACTTGGGGTGTCGAACATAGGGCCCGTGGACCAAAACTGGCCGCCGAAGAGTTCAGTCCCTCCCACAGGATGAATCTAAAATTTAAAAAAATTACACTGAAGATTTAAATTACCAGTGTTAAAATCATTTTAGTTCAGGTTCCACATTCAGACAAATATGACCTAAAGTGGATCAGAACCAGTAAAATGATAACCTGTAAATAATGACTACTACAAACTTTTCTCTGTTTTTAGAGTGAAAAAAGTAAAATTACACACTGAAAATGTTAACAAATACAAACTATCCTTTAAAAATGTGAGACAGAATTTTGTTAAAACTGAATGTATTTTTCTTAAGAAATTCCCGGTTGTTAATGTCAGTTTATGATTTGCACATGATCACAGTGAATCTACAAATACACAAAACATTTAATAACAGATAAAATATTGGTACAATTACACTGATTTATTATAAGACATTTTTAGGTTGTTCATATTCAGGTTATTCACATTTTTCATAAAACAATAGTTTGTAAACCTAAATATTTTCATATAGTTTAAAGTTTTTACTCTAAATAAAGAGAAAAATTTTGAATTGTTCTGATAGTATTTTACTTTAGATCATATTGGTCTGTATGTGGAACCTAAACTAAAATGATTTTAACACCACTGGTGATATTTTCGGTGTCATTTTTGTGTTTGACAGATTCATCCCATGGGTCTGATTGGACCCTTTAGTGGACCGGTTTGGGTCCACGGGCCATATGTTTGACTCCCCTGGTCTAGAACCTCCATCTTTGGGTTAAACTCATGTTTAGTGTAATTTGACCTGCAGTCGATGTTCCACAGGGACACATTTAAGAGACGGACACAACAGAAATAACACTGAATAAAAGTATGAAAATAATCTGAAAACAGCTTCTACTTAAACTTGCATTAGTTTAATTCATTTCTGATTTGAGTTGATCTTTTTAAGCGTCTCCTGGTCCATCGTGTCCGTCCTCGAAATACGACCAAATGGACGTGAATGAGCAGGTTCATCTGTGGTTGCCATCACCACATTAATGTAAGTAACACTGAAACATGAAGGTGTATGTTACACTAGGATGTGAATGGGCTTTAAATGTCTGTCATTTCTATTTCTTCTACTGTGTAAAATCAGTTTCACCTACACGATGTGGCCTCTGCAGGGTTTAACTGGACAGTAGTCTCTTTTCCATTGGACAAATACGCAAAACTTGACCGAAATTTACTACGTCAAAAAAGACAGAAGTGCAGAATGTGAGTTTTTCCATTAAATCACAAAATACGATGATCTGTTTATTTATTATCAGGAGATGACACGAGCAGTCATTCCATAAACATGGCAACAAGCATAAATGTTGTTTATTTACAGATATATTCATTATTATTATATATTACCCCTCTATCTCGTACTAAATTAAAAAATGATGTGGTTTCCTGGTGTGTCCACACATACCACACCATGTTTCTGTTAAAACTCTTCTTCTCCTCTTGTTGTATTGTCCGTCAACATCCATTTTTTTTTTTTTTTTTTTTTTTTTATTCATTTGACTCTAGTTGCGGAAAAAAGTCTTTCATGGCAGTTTTGTGTGATATACCATTTGCGCTACACCCGAAAAACCGCCTCTTGCAAGCGTAAAAAACTTTTAATCAAAAAATTTGAGTTTTGGCAAAATTGTTGTTTTTCCATGAGACAAATTTTTATGCGCAAGTTATATTTGCGCTATTTGAGAGTCAATGTAAAAACGACTATTGAAAAGTATAAGACACCGACTCATTGGACAAAAGAAGAAAACTTAGTGTTAATGAACATCTGGCAATAAATGTTACCTTTATAACCATATACATAATATAAGTGAGTTAAAAGTCATTTCCAAATATCAAATGTAAGATTTAGACTGAAACAAATAACTGAATTTACAGCTTTTATGTTTCAGAGTCCATTTAGATTTACCATAAAAACCTAATAACTGTTAATAATCGGGTTATAATAATCAGATCTGATGCGTTTATGCTCACTTCAGAAATGCGATAATCCTAAAACCCTGGTTTAGTCGTTTCAGTCCATTATCGGATTTCTTTCATAATTTGTACGTATGTTTTGACGTTAGAATTGAACTTGCTGTTATTGTTTTCCGTTCTTGTTTGACTATGCCACTTCCCTTTTCTTTGATGTTTAGTTTTTTTCCACATGTTCAGATGTAACAGAACTAATAAATAAATCCGATTAACCTATAAACATGTATGAAGACATCAGAGTATTGGGGATAAATCCAAGTGTGTTAATCTGATTTCTCATAATCAGATTACTGCTGTCATCTGATAAAACATCAGATTATATCGTTTACATGATCAATAAGAGTCTGAAAACTGCATAAATCAGATAATGATCAGAGTTTTAGTGCGAATGTAAACAGGCTCTAATTGAGGAAAAGTGAAAGTTAAAAACCACTTTTTGCAGGATTCTCGTAGGGTCTTAAAAAGTCTTAAGTCTTGAATGTACACATCTGCTTTTAAAACCTTTTAAAAAGTCTTTCAAATGTGTTAAATTTGGTACAGTAGGCCTTAAATGATGTTGACATGAACTTGCCTGTATTGTGTTTAAATGTGTCTGTTAAATGTCCAAACTGGAAAGAAACTAACTTTAGTCGACTCCACCTGTTCCAACCTGATTATTTGTACTGAAATTAGGAACTGATTATCGCTAACTTTGCAGAAATTGATAAAGTACTTGAAACGGAGGGAATCAAGACATTGAAATAAATAAATAAATACATTTTCCTAAATTCTAGGAGTCAGGAATTTTTGCCAGTGCGGCTGTGAACTAGGCATTAAATTCTGTTCTAAGTCATCTTAAAAAGGTCTTAAATCTTGAATTTAACTTGTAGAAACCTGTAGGAACCCTGTTTTGTTGGATTGAAATGAGTTTTTCTGTTCATCCTGATGGAAAAATCAACTGTAAATCCACACTTTTGAGCTGAATTTTGTCTGTCGGTAAATGGAGTCGACCTCTGGTTTGTGGCTCAGGTGTTTTTAGATGTTTACCTCCGCCAAGGAGGTTATGTTTTTGCCAGGGTCTGTCTGTCTGTCTGTCTGTCCGTTAGTGTGCAACATAACTCAAAAAGTTATGGACAGATTTGGATGAAATTTTCAGGGTTTGTTGGAAATGGGATAAGGAAGAAATGATTAAATTTTGGTGGTGATCGGGGGTGGGGGGGCCCACGGGGGGGGCCACTGATCAGCCTTGGCGGAGGTCTGCGCTCTCCGAGTGCTTCTAGTTTTTTATTACAATCCTCTGAAAACATCGACCTGGTTTGATAGTTTTAAAGTTAGTCCTTAAATGTGTGAGGGTCCAGATCTGATCCCTGAGGTTTCCCATCATATGTCCATGTGGAAGTGCGTCTCCTCTCTCCTCCTTGCGTCTCCTTCAGAGTCCAGAGGCCCGGCTGAGGCGGCGGCCATGATGGCATTGAGGCGGGTCAGAGACACGGAGCGTTGACGGAGCCTGGGGGCGGGGCCAGGCTCGTCGGGGGCAGGGTCTGGGAGGTGGCCGTAGCGCTGGCCCTCCTCGTCGTACTGGTACAGGCGGATGATGCGACTGCGGCGGCGCCGAGACTCGGACGGCGCTTCGGGTTTGGTGTCTCCGCCTTCAGAAAACACCTCAGAATGTGGATGCTGGACCTCCTCTTCCTCCTCCTGTCTCCTCCTTTTCTTTTCCTCCTCCTCTTTTTCTTCTTCGTCTCCTTCTTTCTGTTCTTGTCTCCTTTTAGTTTCTTCCTCTTCATCTTCCCCTGACAGATAAAAACCACCAAAAGTCCCCTCCTCCTCTTGTCTGCTTTGAGTTTCCTTCTCTCTCCTTTCCTCCTCCTCCTCTTTGTCTCCTTTCTCCTCCTCTTCTCTCCTTTGTGTTTCCTTCTCCTCTTTCCTCCTTTTCTCCTCCTCTTCTTTGCCTCCTTCTTTCTCCTCTTTTCTCTGTTGAGTTTCCTTCTCTCTTCTTTCGTCCTCTTCTTCTTCACCTCCTTTCTTTCTCCTCTTTTCTCCGTTGAGTCTCCTCCTTCTCTCTCCTTTCCTCCTCCTCTTCTTCGTCTCCTTTCTCCTCCTCTTCTCTCCTTTGTGTTTCCTTCTCCTCTCTCCTCCTTTCCTCCTCCTCTTCATCTCCTTCTTCCTCCTCCTCCTCCTCTTCATCTCCTCCTGACAGGTACAAACCACCGTACGTCCCCTCCTCCTCTTGATTCTCCTCCTCCAAACCTTCCTCCTCCTCCTTGACGTGGCCACACCCCTCCAGGTAGACGCTCGTCTCCTCCTCCTCTGCGTCTCCTTTGTGTCTGAAGCTCCTCTGTGGTTTGATGGGAGGAGACGATGTTATGGATGAAACTGTCGTCTCCATGGTTTCGTCGCAGTCCACAGGCTCCGCCTCCTCGTGGCCGTACCAGGGGGGCAGGGTTGTCATGGTGACCCCTGAGCGGTCAGTCTGGTCCGACTGTTGCCGTGGTGACCGTATCCTGGTCCTAATGGCTCCGAAACACCTGAGAGGAACGTTCAGAGCAGGTTATTGTGATTTTACTTAAATGTTTTCATTAAAAGTAAATCTGTGAAATCAGAAAAGGCTTCAACATTATTATTATGTTTCATTAATTTATTGTTTATTCATGTAAATTTGAAGTATTTTAGTTAATTTCATTAGTTTTCAGTTGATCTTGTTTTATTTTAATATATTTTAGTTCGTCTTTTGTTTATTCCTGTTAACTGTTCATTTTTTGTTAAATTTCATACATTGAATTTATTACTTTTTGTTTATTTTTTTCATATTTGGTTCATTCTTGATGTTCATCTCGTTGATTATTCCAGAATATCGTGTATGTTTTTTGTTCAGTTTTGTTCATTCTTGCAAATTTTTTTATGTGTAAATTTAATTCAGTATTTTTGTTCATATTTGGTTAATTCTTGTAAATTTTCTTATTTCTTTTATAATTTTAGATTATCTTGTGTTTTGTTGGGTTTTTTTGTACATCTTTATTCAGTTAATTTTTATTTGTTTTTATTCTTTGTTTATTGTTACATTATTTTTTTTATTCATTTTACCAATTTTAGTTTTGTTTTTCCACTTTTGATTTCTTGTCATTATTTTGTTGAAATTGTTGGTTCTGTCATTATTTTCGTTTGATAATTTTTTTGTTTAATTTTGTTTATTTTCCTGTCAGTGATTATGTTACATTATTTTTGTTCATTTCTTATTCTTGATAATTAGATTTATATTTGTTTTCTGTTAATTTTGTTGATTATTGTAAAGTGTTTTAGTTAAACTTTTTTTTTGTGTTCCTTTCATCCATTATTTATCAGTTATATTAATTTTATTTTTCACCTTTGGTTTATTGTGAATTTTTTTTTTTTTTAATTTGTTGTTAATTTTCTCACATTTTTGTTTAACTTTATTGCTTTAGACTGTTTATTATTATTATTATTATTTTGTTGTCAATATTGTTAACTTTTTATTTTTTTATTTTATCTTTTTGTTTATTTGTTTGTTAATTTTCTGTTAATTTTGTTTATTTTAGTTAGTTTTTGATTAAATTCTAAGTGGACCTGAAGTCTCCTCTCATCAGGTCCTACACTGACCCTTGGTCCACCTCAGGGTTCCAGGACCCAGTCTCTGTTTTCAGGTCCATCCAGACCTGGACTCTGCTGGACCCACCTGAGGACATAAGTCCTGCTCAGAGCTCCAGCGCTGAATCCCACCACGAACGTCAGCAGCACCGCCGCCGCCACCGCCGCCGCCAGGTCCTGCTGGGAGACGCCGTCATCGCCATCGTCAGACCTGATGATCCTCCTGGACCTGGACGCCACCTGGACCTCCTGTAGTCCTCTGTGGTCTGGATGGACGTGGACCTGGTATGGCCACAGTGTAGTTCCCTGTGCGTCCTGTAGGAGGCAGTAGTACAGGCCGCTGTGGCGCCGGCTGCAGTTGGACACCACCAGGGTCCCGTCAGACCGCATTAAGACCGGACCCGGTTCAATGATACCCGGCCTCTTCAGATCTCCAAAGGGGGTGTGCCAATACTGGACCAGACCTGGAGGAGGCGGGATATGATTCAAGTCTGATGTGATTGGATGGACGGGTTTAAGGTTTGTTTTGTTCACAGATTCAGATTTAACCCTTTAAGACCTGAACGCAAACCAGAACCATCTACTGATCTAAACTGTTCAATAAGATCTGAGCCACTAATCCTATCAGTACAGGTCAATAATTGGTGTCAAATACAGTTCTTCATCTTTTCATGGGCATCAGATCTGACCCATTTGGATGTTCAGAGGCTCCGTAGTTACCATGGAAACACCATCATCTTCTACAGCATTGATTCACCAGTAAAACCCATGGAGCTGGATCAATGACAGTGGATGGACCCACTGGGTTTATAGATATTAAATAATAATAAAACTAATACAAATAAAAGAATTTACAAAACAAAAGCTAATGTGAAAAAATGAGCAAAAAATGGCATAAAATTTAATTTAAAAAAAAGCCTCAAAATGAAAAAAAAAAACAAAACAAAAAAAAACAGCACAATTAAAAAACAAAATGGATAAAAAAGAAGCATGAACAAAATAAGCTACAAACTGAAGAAAAACTAATTAAAAAGGCAACATAATGAACAAAAACGGATAAAATAATGAATAGAATGTACAAAAAATGAATACAATAATATGGAGAAAATAAACAACAAATTGAACAAAACCAGATAAAAATAATGAATAAAATGTACAAAAATTAATAAAAAAAAGGGGAAAAAAGCAACAAAAACAAAATAAGCCACAAACTGAACAAACTTGAAGAAAAAATACTAAAATAAGTAACAAAAGGAACAAAAACAAATTAAATAATAGATAAAAGTGAGCCAAAATTAATTTAAAACAAATTAATAACATAAGGTGGTAGACTTTTTATGTTCAGTTGATTGAAAAAAAAAAAGTTCATTGTAAAAGTGAGGGGTTTTTTTCTTCAGTTTTCTCTAATTTGTTATAATGACTGTTGAATTTACTCTGAGCCTTAATGAACACCTAAAACAATCAGTGAATTAAATACAGAAAAAAACCGAAAAATGCACAATTCAGAGGGAAATACTGTAATAAATGCTGTTAATCACTAAACAAATGATAAATGTAGACGCTTCAGTGTTTTTTTATTTTACTTTTTATCATGATAATTTTGATAAAACAAGTTGGAGATTATTATTGTAATTTTTTGCCTTTTTTTAACGTTTTCATCACGTTGCATCTTTTATAAATAAATAACTGTTCTCAAAAATGAACTTAATAAGTAACAAAATTAATAAAAAAAAAAAAAAAAAATTAACAAAAAAGAGCCGTTTTTGTCGACTCTCACCTGAACTCTTTCCATCTCCACAGTTTAACGTCAGCTCTGCCTCTGGTTGACCTTTGACCTCGCTGGTTGGTCCAACAGTCACGGTTCCCCAGGCAACCGCTGCTCTGTGTGGATTGGCCGAGGCGGTCAGGACCACAGCGACGACAACCAACCATCGGCTGAACATCCTGAAGCTGTGGAGGAAACGAAACACGAGTCAGAGGTAACGACAAAAAAAACAAAACAAAAAAAACCTGAACAGCTGTAATACCACTGTAGGCCACTAGAGGACGACACTGAGACTGTCCATTAAAATACTATGTATGTCCTCAGGATTTATTCTGGTCTCATTGGTTTATTTGGTCCGTCTTTACATTTTTATTTTTATTTTTTTGTCTTACTTTGGGCTGCAGAGTAAAGAAAAAATAAGCAACGAAAGGAATAAAAACAGCCAAAGTAATCAATAAAATTAACAAAAACAGCCTAATTAGTCAATAAAATTAACAAACTGAACCAATTCAGATAAAATAATGAACAAAATGAACAAAAATGAATAGAAAAATGTACAAAACAATAAATAACATGGAGAAAAATAAGCAACAAAATTAGCAAAAACAGCCAAAGTAATCAATAAAATGAACAAAACAAGCCATAAACTGAATAAAATTGAGGAAAAAAAACAAAAAACCAAGAAACAAAATGAAGAAAAACAGCCTAATCAATCAATAAAATTAACAAACTGAACAAATTCAGATAAAATATTGAACAAAATGAACAAAAACGAATAGAAAAATGTACAAAACAATAAATAACATGGAGAAAAATAAGCAACAATGTTAGCAAAAACAGCCAGAGTAATCAATAAAATGAACAAAACAAGCCAAAAACTGAACACAATTGAGAAAAAAACGAAAAACCAAGCAACAAAATGAAGAAAAACGGCCTAATCAATCAATAAAATTAACAAACTGAACAAATTCAGATAAAATAATGAACAAAATTAACAAAAATGAATAGGATAATAAATAACATGGAGAAAAATAAGCAACAAAATTAGCAAAAACAGCCAGTGATCAATAAAATGAATAAGCCACAAACTGAATGAAATTGAGAAAAAAACAATCAACAAAATGAAGAAGAATAGCCTAATCAATCAATAAAATTAACAAACTGAACAAATTCAGATAAAATAATGAACAAAAATAATCGGAAAATTTACAAAACAATAAATAACATGGAGAAAAGTAAGCAACAAAATAAGCAAAAACAGCCAAAGTGATTAATAAAATGAATAAAAATGAAGAATAAATCAACAAAATAAAAAGTAACATGAACAAAATAACACATCAACTGAAAAAAATTGAAGAAAAAATACTAACTTGGGCATCAAAATGACCAAAAACAGATAAAATAATACATGGAATGAACCTGTTTGTCACTGTTTGTGTTTGTTCATAATCAGCTGTTGTACTTGGTGTTTTTGTTCTAACACCACTAACAGTTGGATATTTAACAGTGATGAAAGCTGGTGACTGGACGTATTCCAGTTCAGTCACAGATATTAATGAAAAAGTGAGAGTTAAATACAGTCCAATCCAACAGAACTGAACTCATGTCAGCTTCTACATCAGTGGTTCCACCTGTTGGACGTTTTTAGAGTCATTTCAACATTTTTACAAACTAAACACAACAGTAAATTCTGGACCGCTGTGTAGAAAAAACACTGCTGTTGATGTAAAAGTGCAGCCGTCTGTTAATACGTCAACATTCGAGTCAGTTTATAGTTTGTTCAGCTGCATCTGAGTGTCTATAAAACCTGTGAAAACACATAAAAAACACATAAACATGTCAGTAAATAGTCGTTTCTGTATCCGCCGTCATGGATCAGTGTGAAGACTAATTATAAGAAGAATAATACTAATACTGAGCAGGTGTGTGTGATGTTACCTGGTGTGTGTCCAGTTTCTGCACAGTTTAAAGTGCACATTCTCACATGACGCCGCGGATGACGATGTTAAAGATTAATAGCATCACACGGACGGTGGCGGCGGCGCTGTTACCGTGGAAACCAGGAACAAACGATGTTATAGAGGAAGGTTTCGCCAACTCCGAAAAACCTGAAGATCAAAACTTCAGCATTTAGAGCAAAATCATCTTAGTTCAGGCTCCAGATTCAAGCCAGGATCAATCAATCTATCAATTTATTACAAAATTCTTACACACAGTTAAGATGAACAATTCATTTACAAGATACATTTTGTAACAGGACACCCCAGAAACAGTCGTCAGAGTAAAATAATAACATAATGACCGATAAATAAGGACAAATACAAACTATTCACTGTTTTATTAAAAAAAAAGTAAAATAATGATATAATGACCAATTCATAAAAACAAATACAAACTATTCACTGTTTTATTAAAAAAAAAGTAAAATAATGATATAATGACCAATTCATAAAAACAAATACAAACTATTCACTGTTTTATTTAAAAAAAAAAAAAAGTAAAATAATAGCGTAACAACTGTTAAATAAGGAAAAATACAAACTATTCACTGTTTTATTTTTTAAAAAAAAGTAAAATAATAACATAACGACCGTTAAATAAGGAAAAATACAAACTATTCACTGTTTTATTTTTTTTTAAAAAGTAAAATAATAACATAACGATCGTTAAATAAGGAAAAATACAAACTAGTCACTGTTTTATTTAAAAAAAGTAAAATAATAACATAATGACTGATAAATAAGGACAAATACGAACTATTCACTGTTTTAATGTAAAAAAAAAGAAGTAAAATGATAACATAATGACCGATTAATAAAAACAAATACAAACTATTCACTGTTTTATTAAAAAAAAGTAAAATAACATAATGACCAATAAATAAGGACAAATACAAACTATTCACTGTTTTAATGTAAAAAAGTAAAATTACATGATGAAAATGTTAATATCTATGAACTATTCTTTTAAAAAATATGAACAACATGAAAAACCTGAAATTTCTTCAGAAAAATAAATGCAATTTTAACAATATTCTGCCTCAGTTTATCATTTACATGTTTATTGCAATGTACAGATCACAGTGGATCTACAAATACACAAAATATTTAAAAACAGGCAGAATATTGGTTCAGTTACACTGATTTTATATGAAGACATTTCAGGTTGTTCATATCAGTTTAGGATATTCACATTTTAGATCTACAAACTGTCCTTATTTTTACCTTTTTTCACGAAAACAATGAGAACATTTAGTAGTTGTCATTATTTATAGGTTATTCTGTTATTATTTTATTTGAGATCACATTGGTCTGAATGTGGAACCTGAACTAAAATGATTTGTGCATCTTTGTTAAAATCTTCAGTGTAATTTTTCAGTTTCATAAATTCATCCTATGGGAGGATTAGACTCTTTAGCGGTCAGTTTTGGTCCACGGGCCGTATGTTTGACACCCCTGGTTTACATGTATATGTCTGTTAACCCATGAAGACCCAGTGGTACGTTTGTGTCACTTCCCCAATGAATGTTTCTGTAAAGTTAACCTTTCTTATGAGATTTATCACCATTCATTTTGACATTATCTTCTGTATTTTGCTTTTTTTTTTTTCAGGTATTTTCCCATATTTAACTGTGTGATCATGTGGATGTTCAAAAAAAGCTCAGATTATTATATCAAAAACAGAGAAAACAGACTTTTTCAGCAAAATCTCTCATTAACTGAACGTAAACCCAGTGTCCATCCACTGTCACTGATCCAACTCCATGGGTTTTACTGGTGAATCAACGTCCCCTTTTTTTATTTTATTCATTTGTTCATTTTATTTTGTACACTTTCTTTTTGTTGTTCATTTTCTTAATTTCATTTATAATTTCAGTGGTTTTTGTTCATTTTGTTGCCCTTTTTTGGGTTTTTTTTCCTCCTATTACTTCAGTTTGTGGCGAATTTTATTCATGTTACTAACTATTTTGTCAATTTATTCATTTTTGTTCATTTTATTCATTATTTTGGCTATTTTTTGTTCATTTGTTGCTTATTTTTTCTTTTTTACTTTATTTTAGTAAATGTTTTGCTCATTTTTCCCCACATTATTTACTATTTTATAGGTTTTTCATTCATTTTTTGTTCAGTTTATTATTGAACATACATAAACCCAGTGTGTCCATCCACTGTCATTGATCCAACTCCATGGGTTTTACTGGTGAATCAATGTTATAGAAGATGACGGTGTTTCCACGATAACTATGGAGCCTCTGAATGTCCAAATATGGTCATATCTGATGACCATGAAAAGATGAAGAACTGTATTTTACACCAATTATTTCCATGTATTGACAGGATTAGTGGCTGAACAGGTATTAAACAGTTTAGATCAGTAGATGGTTTGGGTTAAAGGTGGACATTTAATAATAATTGTCTAATAATCAGTTGAACTCGGACGATTCTTAATTTTTCTGAGTTTGTTTTCATCTCTTCGTTAAAACCAAATAAAACTCAATTTGAAAACCTTTTTGATATTTGTCTTTTTTCCATAATTTATGTGATTTTTTTTTGCATTTTTTCCGTTTTGTTCTATCATTTTGATTTTTTTTTAAACATAATTTTCAGCTTCTTAACGTCTCTTTTCATTCATTTTATAAGGTGGTTTCTGCAGTTTTAAGTCAAAATAAAGAAAACGAACATCACTGAATCAGAATAAACTAATCCCAGACTCATTAAATCAGTGGATGCAGGTGAAGTTTTATATAATTTCTTTCATTTTGAATACAAAGTAAAAAATAATGGGAAAATTCACCTTAAATGTGTTCAAATTAAAGTCTGTTCTGAAAATGTAAGAGGTACAAAGTGCAGATGTTTGTAGAAATATTAAAGTTAAATGTAATGCATTAGATTTGTTGGAGCTCGGGTCAGTTTTTCCTGTGATTTAACGCCTCGAGCACCAGAGGTCACTGTTGTGAAACAAAGGCTCATGGGAAATGGACTAGAACAGAGAATCCAGACCATTCACACCAACTAAACCTGGATTTTATCCCACATTAAATCTAATGAGTCTGAATTTTGTCCTCAATGGTTTTAGCATCACATTAAACTTTATCATTTGTTGGATTTTTTTTTTTTTCTGTTTCTTTGTTGTGATGAAACAAATAGTAAAAAACTTTATCCTATTTTACCTCATGAGAATATTTGGATTATTTTTGTCTAGTTTGTTGCTTATTTTGTTACATATTTTTATTTGTTTTCTTATTTTGCTCATTATTTTGTGTCTTTTTTTTTTTTTTTTTCGAAAAAAGTTGTATATATTTTATTCATTGTGCACATTTATCCATCCATCCATCCATTCTCTTCCGCTTATCCGGGGCCGGGTCGCGGGGGTAACAGTCTAAGCAGGGATGCCCAGACTTCCCTCTCCCCAGACACCTCCTCCAGCTCTTCCGGGGGGATCCCGAGGCGTTCCCAGGCCAGCCGAGAGACATAGTCTCTCCAACGTGTCCTGGGTCTTCCCCGAGGTCTCCTCCCGGTGGGACATGCCCGGAACACCTCCCCAGGGAGGCGTCCAGGAGGCATCCGAAACAGATGCCCGAGCCACCTCAGCTGGCCCCTCTTTTTTAATGTGCACATTTATTTTACATTAAAAAAAAAAAAACCTTGAGAGAATTCTTTTGTATTCTATATATTTTTATACAAGTTTTTCATTGTTGTATTATTTTTCTATTTTAATTATTTGGGTCATTTTAGGTCATTATTTTAATATTTTTCTTAATTTGTGCCTTTTTAATTTTTTTAATTTTGTCATTTTATATATTATTCCGTTTTGTTCATTGTACACATTATTTTACTTTTTTTTTTTTTTCTTTTTCTTTTTTTCTTTTTTGGATTTTTATTCATTAGTTTTGTATATTTCTGTTTATTTTTATATGATTATAATATCCTTTTTTTTAATGATTTAGGTCCTTTTAGGTCATTACTTTCTTTAGTTTTGCTCAATGTTGTTCATTTTAGTGTTATATCAATGATTTTCTTAATATGCTTAATTATTTTTTCTATTTTGGTTAATATTATTTTGTTAATTGTATTTTTTTTTTTCTTTTTTTTTTTTTTCAATTTGTCATTTTGTTTATCTCGGTTTGTTCTGTTAATTATTTTGCAGCCTAAATGTTTATTTATCATTCTATTATACTGCTCTTTTTTCATTTTCTCTATCATCATCTCAGTCTTCATTCTTCCTGATCCCTCTTCTTCCCATCTCCATCTTCAGGGTCAGTGAACGCATCATTTGCTCCTGTGTTTGCTTGATCAGTGATGGATTCTCCGGACGTCCGTGAAGACACCGCAGAATCTGGACCTCCTGGTGCGTTCAGGCTCCGGCTCCTCCCGTTTTTTTTGTCTCCTTGTTTGAACGTCGCAGATTGAACAGAAACGAAACCTCCGGGATCCGAGACACAGAGCGGACACAGCGGAGAGTTTACCCCGGGGAGCAGAGCAGCAGCCCGGCCTCACATCCTCACAGCTCCCGGTCCCGCGAACGCACCTCCAGGTAAAGTCTGAGCGGCGTTTCACGGATTTAACGTTTAAAACCAGCCCTGAAACCGAGTTTAACATCTACATCTGACTTAAACTTAATACCAACAATACTTTAGTGTCTTCAACAAACTTCACATCTGATCATTTAGTTGTTTTATTTTATTTTATTTTTTGCGTTTCTTCTAAATGCTTCAGTTGTCATGGTGATAAAGACTTATTACCTTTATCATCTTTTATTTACGTTGTTTACCTTTTCTCGATGGAGCAAAATCTATGAAAAGAAAAACTCCGAATTAATTTGAAATACGCCCTAAAACTAGTTCCAGGATTGACTTTCACAATAAAAGCACGAACTTTTACCGGCGTTGTGCCGAGGTTTGTGTCCCTGCTGAGAATTATTTCCCCTGGCCACAAGAGCATATGATCAACTTTTTTTTTTTTTTTTTTTTTTATCTCATAATTATGATTTAGCATGGGGATATATTTTTTCAGTGGCGGAAATACATAGGATACATAGGAAACTGGTTTCTGCCTGGAAAAAAAATCCCCATGGTAAGTCATAATTATGTGATTCAAAGGTTGAAATTATGAGATAAAAAGCCCTAATTATGAGATAAAAAAGACATAAATATGAGAAAAAAAGTCAAAATTATGAGATTAAAAGTAGAAATTATGAGATAAAAAGCCATAAACATGAGAAAAAAGCCATAAACATGAGAAAAAAGCCATAAACATGAGAAAAAAGCCATAAATGAGAAAAAAGTCAAAATTATAAGATAAAAAGTCAAAATTATGAGCTAAAAAGTTGAAATTGAGATAAAAACCGTAATTATGAGAAGTCAAAATTATGAGATAAAAAATTGAAATCGTGAGATAAAAAAAAAAAAAAAAAAAAACAAGTAGGAGGTAAAAAGCTGAAATTGAGAGATAAAAACCATAATTATGAGATAAAAAGTTGAAATGATGCTCCTGTGGCCACGTGGAAACGTTTCTCATACTTTGGCTCAACACTGGATTTAAGCATAAAATCAAACTAAACTGAAGCTGTTTTCCTTAAAAATGTAATACTTAGTCGTGAAATGAATCGGATTTACTTCTAAAATCATCGAACACATGCTTGTTTCACTGGTTTTCTTTGTATTTTATTTTTTGGAGCCACAGTTTCACACTTATTTTTTCCAACTTGATCATGTTTAAAAAAAACTCCAAGGCTTCCAACTCATGTTTCCAGGTTATTTTTAGTAAATTGGAAGCAGGAGGCAGTTTGTCAGGACTGGGTTTGAGTAGAACTTCTGCTGGACCCAGTAAAATGAACTGGTTTGAGTAGAACTTCTGCTGGACCCAGTAAAATGAACTGGTTTGAGTAGAACTTCTGCTGGACCCAGTAAAATGAACTGGTTTGAGTAGAACTTCTGCTGGACCCAGTAAAATGAACTGGTTTGAGTAGAACTTCTGTTGGCCTACTGTTGGGTCTGTGTTTGTTGTGTCTCATATTTGCGGTGCCCTGTTTTGTTGGTAAATGAGGCCCCGCCCCTTTGTTTGAAGCCCCGCCCCTTTGGCTTCAGTCCCTCTGCTTCATTCGTCCATGTCTGCGTTTGCAGATAACAGTGTTTTCTAAAAGGCCTGTCACTCTGAAGGCCGTTGAATGTGAAGTCATGAGCGGTCTGAAGCAGTCGGAGGTGGAAACAGGAGGCGTTTCAGTGACTGATGGGAGCAGGTTTCAGTGTTAGAGGCTTCAGCGCTGATGGTTTCATGGAGGATGTGGTGGAAACAGTTCTGTTCAGATGTTTGTAAATGAAATGACCTGGTCTAAAAAAAAAAAACATAAAGAACTGAGAGGCAGATCAGGAAAATGTGGGTTTGGTCCACGTTAGTCCAGTGTGTGTTCTTTCTTTCTTGCTTTTGCACTTTTTCTTTCGCACTTTCTTTCTTTTGCTCTTTCTTTTGCACTTGCTTTCTTTCACTCTTTCTTTTTTCTTTTGCACTTTCTTTTTTTCGCACTTTCTTTTGCACTTTCTTTCTTTCACATTTTCTTTCTCTCTCTCTCTCTCTCTCTCTCTCTCTCTCTCTCTCTCTCTCTCTCTCTCTCTCTCTCTCTCTCTCTCTCTCTCTCTCTCTCTCTCTCTCTCTCTCTCTCTCTCTCTCTCTCTCTCTCTCTCTCTCCCTCTCTCCCTCTCTCTCTCTCTCTCCCTCTCTCTCTGTGTCCTCATTTATCCAACAGTTTTATAATGAATCCACATGTTTTTACTTTCTAACTCAGGGGCATCACACTCTTTTTCATTCAGAGGCCCCATTCAGTCTAATATGATCTAAAGTGGGCCGGACCAGGAAAAGAATATAAATATTAGACTAAGAACTGATAAATAAAGTCAACTTGGTCAGTGTTTTTGTTGGTAATTGGATTTTCTTTTCAGAAACAAAAGAAAAACTAGTGGTTAATTTGATTTTCGTTTTAAAATAGAAGAATTAAACTGCATTTCAAGGCATTTTTCTTTTTCAGTGTCAAAACGGGTAAACCAAATTTAAAAAAAGTATTAATTTTCATTTTCTCTAATAACAAAAAAGACAGTTACTACTTGACGGAAATGGAAAAACGGACCAAAAACACCTGTTTGTTTCATTTTCTGAGAGCGTATATTGTCATTTTTAAGGAAAGAGCGCTAATGCGTAGGTCACAAAGATTCTTATGAACGATGAATTTGTACGAATCTTCCAGTTCGTACGAAATCTGGACATCGTAGACATTAATGGAGGGAGCATGTGTACGATGTCCAGATTTCGTACGAACTTGATGACCAGAGGAAGTAAATGTGTGAAGGTGTTCATCTTATCATTATTCTGCAGCTTCTCATAAATGTACCAGTGTTCAAACAGTGCAGTTCCATCAAACACCAGCGTTTCCGTGGTGTTAGTTCAGTGTTGGAGCTGATCTGAGGTCAGTGTTGGGGTTTGTTATCTGTACTTTCTGTTCATCGTCCTCTGAGCTCTGCTTCTGTTCCTGCGTCTCCTCCATTGTGACTCATTTTCCACTCGTCTCCAGTGGAGAATCCAGCTCCGTTCACATGTTTTACGACCATCTGAATGAAGGCTGCGTCCAAACGTTCCAGCTCTGCCCTTCCACAACATTCCTGAAGCTGAGGGATGTTTCAGAGCTGCCGTCTGTTTCCATCCAAGGCCTTTTCTGAGATTCCTGTTTCAGCTACAAAACCATGTTTGTTTGTGAGATGAATGTGTTTCATGTTTATGTGAAGAACTGGAACCAGAACGGTGACGATAAAACTTCAGGAATCAGGAAAATAGAAGAGCAGAGCAGATTCTATGTCTGGAATCATCTGAGACCAAGGCTGATGACCTGAACCTGAACCTGAACCTGAACCTGAACCTGGTTTCATCTGGAGATCATGAACTGAAAACTGATGTATTTATTTCATTTAAAGATTTAAGAGACAATTTAAAGGAGATAATGATGATGATGAGGGGGGAGGGGGTCCACTCGTCATTTTCCATGTGATGACGACGTAATGAAGAGGGTCATTTGTTTTCAGTTTCATTAACATGAAATCTGATCAAAGAAAAAGATAAAAAATCAACAAATCATGAGCTGAGTCTGGAGGTGTTTGTGTCTCCATACGTCTGGTTTTGTCTTTTTCATCTTTTTAGTCTTTTCTATTTTGCTTGTTCATTCATGTGTTGGTTTGTTGGTTTGTTGGTTCATCGTCAGGTTGTTCATTGGTGGGTTTGTTTGTTTGTCCATTGGTTTTTGTTTGTTTGTTGATTGACGTGTTTGTTGTTTGTTTGTTGTTTCACAGGTTGGTTGGTTGGTTTGTTCGTTGGTTGGTCGGTTTGTTTATTAGTTGGTTTGTTGATTGGTTGGTTGATTAGTTGGTTAGTTGGTTTGTTGACGACAGTGCATATCGAACACTCCTATTGAACACGGTACAAATATGTGACCTTGTGTTAATATGTTGGATTTACTTATTTTTGTCTGAAAACATAAAAAAGACAAATATAAACATAAACAAACTAGCATAATAATATAAATGATAGTAAATAAAAACAACTAATAACAGACTTCACATGTTCAGGGGTTTGATCGTTTTTTAATGTTTCAGAGTTTTCTTAGTTTTGTGTCATTTATTGTCTTGAATAACTGGAGTTTTTCATTCTCATCTTTTTTCTGTCATTTCATTGTTTGTTTTCATCTTTTATGAATAATTTAACATCATGTTTTACAGTTTTTTTTTATCTTTTCTGTTGTTTTTGTGTTCTGTTTTTATTATTTTTCATCTTATGCTTTTTGCATCCTTTACATATTTTTCATTTATGTCTTTCATTGTTTTCTTCTTAGTCTTAAATGTTATTTTTATCTTTTTGTGTCTTTTATGGATAATAATAATAATAATTTCTGGTCATTTTGACCCTGTGGTTACATCTTTTCTGTCATTTTCTTCTAATTGTTGGTGGTTTTTTATTGTTTTGATCATATTGTGTCCTCTGTGAATGCTTTTACCTGTTCCTGTCATCATCATCTTGTGCCTTTCACTTCCTCTTTGTGTTTATTATCTGATTATTTGTTCATTAGTTCTTCTATGAACGTCAGATGCAGATCTTTGTTTTTCTGTCGTCCACGTCTGTGGATCATCCTCTGGGCATTTAGTGACACTGATGTCATTACTGACCGGCCTGATGTGTTCTGTCTCCATGGTAACGGCATCCTGGCCGGAGGCTGCAGAGTGTGAGAGTCACTGCAGCTTCAGGTGGAACGAGGAGTTCAACGAGTTTTTTTAGATCATGAAATCAGTGATGTGTGTTATTTATTTAGGACGAACCCTGAGTTTTACCCTTTTACCGTGATGGTCCTGAACTGAACTGAACTGTCCTCACCTGAACCGACCTGAACCGACCTGAACCGACCTGAACCGACCTGAACCGACCTGAACCGACCTGAACTGACCTGAAACGACCTGAACTGACCTGAACTGACCTGAACCGACCTGAACCGACCTGAACCGACCTGAACCGACCTGAACTGACCTGAACTGACCTGAACCGACCTGAACCGACCTGAACTGACCTGAACTGACTTGAACCGACCTGAACTGACCTGAACTGACCTGAACCGACCTGAACTGACTTGAAATGACCTGAACCGACCTGAACCGACCTGAACTGACCTGAACCGACCTGAACTGACTTGAACCGACCTGAACCGACCTGAACTGACCTGAACTGACCTGAACCGACCTGAACCGACCTGAACTGACCTGAACTGACCTGAACCGACCTGAACCGACCTGAACTGACCTGAACTGACCTGACCCTTTAAACGCAGCGTCTAAACTCTCCTTTCCGTCTCCACTTCTTGGTCCGTTCTCTTTCTTCCTCTTTCTGTGGGTTTTCTCTGAGTATTCGTAGACAGGAAGTTACTGTTCGCTCAGTGTCATGTAACGGCGTCATGTGGTTGTCGTTGTGTCAAACCCTCGGCTGCATCGGTCATCAACGCTCCAAGGCTTTTCTGTGATGGTTAAACTTTGTACAGTGAAGGAGCTGCGTGTGGTTGATCCTTATCACTGCGTTAGAGGCAGGTTTTAATCATCCAGTAAAACTTCTTCCTCTTTTTGGATTTGTATCTGACTTTTGTTTGTAACTTTGTCTAAATTCACTCTGGTCTTCAACCAGAAACACAAGTCACTTCATTGGCTGCTAATGCTATGGCTAATGCTAATGCTAATGCAAGATGGTATGTGTTCCCACAGATATAATAATCTTTAATGCACCAGGGCAGTGGTTATTTAGTTTTTTTTTTTGTATTATTGAGACAAAACTGATGTGATGTTTGTTAAACGATGAAAACAACAGATGAAACAAGTTGAAACTAAAAAATTACATGAGTAGAAAAAAATAACAGCATTAAAAGTATAAAACCACAAAATGTTCTCACAGCTTTTATGTCATTTTTTTGTCTTGGTTTCATTTTGGTTTTTATGAATAATTTAATCGTCTTCTTTTTTCAGGTTTTAAGCTCTAAAGAAATAATGATGATGTTTATTATATACTTATCAGCAAAGAATGTTGTTCTCCAGTTGAAGGTGTTGAATGCCTCCTGTTGTAGTTGAACGCCTCCTGTTGCAGTTGAATATCTCCTGTTGTTCTTCCGTCAGATGGTGGTTCCGTACGAAGCCCAGTCCTTCTCGGCGCTCAGGGCCAAGTGTCGACAGGATGGACGTCTGTTCGAAGACCCTCTGTTTCCGGCGTCCGATCAGTCACTGTTCTACCAGAGTAATCGCATCGGACGCGTCACCTGGAAGAGACCGAAGGTAAAGAACCATAGAACCTCACATCTAGAACCACTTTAACCTTCAGGGATCCAAGTGAGCGTATTACACACACTTTACACTTCATGTTATTAAAGGTCGTATTATTTTTCACAATTTGTTTAAGGTCAGAATTAAAAAGTTATTCATTTTTTAATGATTTTTTAAAAATTCTGATCCATCCGCTAAAATCATCACATCATAAACAGTGTTAAATTCCTACACTAACACCTTCTACCAAGTGAGTACAAAACACACACTGAGACATTTAGCATTTTACATTTGACCTAGAACCAAAAATAATGAATATGAACCAGTGTTGGTGTCAATGACTGATATATGACAGGATGAAAAAGTTAAAAAAAAAATCCTATTTCACATACATCAGATCACATTTTACTCGAAACACTTCTGTGTTTACGTTGAGTGGATTCCTCTCAAGTATTAAAAATCAGCTAAAACTGTCATTAGTGTTTATAATAAAGAACTTATTTATGCTAATTTATTTCTGGGGGGATTTATTTGACCACTAGAGGGAGTATTGAGGAGGGATGTCCAGATTGATATTGGCTGCCGAGCTGGCATTTTTTAGAAGTTCGGATCAGGTTGGATTTAGTCACGAGATTGGACCGATCCGGGCCCGGTTCTGGGGGGGGGTCGGATCGGAAGCAAAAAAATCCAGATCGGGACATCAGTAGTATTGAGTCACTCCCAGACCAAGTTGAGGATGAGAACCAGAAAGAAACAACTCAGAATCAAAGCAAAGAAGTGATAAAAATAGAAGCATTAAGTTTAATAACCAATAAATAATGTGAATTACTGAACATAAAGCAAATAATCGATGAATCTGGCACTGAACATCATATCTGTCAAAAATCAGTGCGATTCTCATGTGATTTTATTTATTTTCTAGTTATTATTTTGCCTCCAATTCTCTATTACCAGTTGATATTCATATTTTAATCCATTGGAGCTGAATTCTGATACTGATCCGAGTGAACGTCCAGTCTTTGTACTTTTTCTGTAAAATGAAAACAGTTTATCTTTTCTGTTTATCTGTGGATGTTGCGTTTGAGTCCAGCTGGGAAACCAGAGCGCGGTTCCGGGTCTGGAAACATGTGGGAGAGTTTTAGGAGGAGGAGTGGCATTATGGGTAGAGGGGATGTGGTCACGAGACGAGGACAAAGAGCAGCTCAGACTGAATAGACGGAGGATCGTGTGGAATTTAACCCTGTGGCGTTTGGCAGCGACTGATGGTGTTGGAGTAAATATTTGGACGTCGAAGCTGCAGGTGAAACGCTGATGTGGATTAAAGAGTCAGAGTCTGATCCGGTTCACGATGGATTAAAGAACCACTGAGGAACAGAAGGTTGAAAAAAAACAAAAACAGAGGATTCAACACGTTTATTCACTTTTCTGTTTATTTCATTTATTCATCAGGTTCATGTTCCAGACTGACTTTTATTTCATTAAAACACTAATAATCCTTCTGTCCAGGGTCAGTTCTAGTCCTTCAGTCCTTCTACATAATTTAATTCACTTATTAACCCTCAAACACCCACCACTATATTAGTTACAACTGCAACAAACTACAAATGATTTTTTTTTCTTTCCCAAGTGATTTATCACCATTTATTATAATATTATCCTCTGTAGTTTGTATTTTTCACTGTAAATCTGGTATTTTCCTTTATTTAATTTACTTAACTTGAAGATGTTCATTAAAGCTCAGAGTAAATTCAAAGGTTGTCATATCAAAATAGAGAAAAACTGAAGAAAAAGTGACATTTTCAACAAAATATATCATTAAATGAACATAAAACCACGTGTCTAAAACCTTATTTTGTTCGTGGCACTTTTTATTTTGTTCATTTTTTTAAATTCCTTTTGTTCATTTTTTATTCTTTTTATTTTTTTTTTGTTCCTTTTGTTGCCTATTTTATTTTTTTCTATATTAATGTCTTTAAAAAAATTTTAGCTTGTGGCTTATTTTGTTCATGTTACTTATTATTTTGTTGATTTTTTTAATTCCTTTTGTTCATTTTTATTCTTTTTAGTTATGTATTGTTCCTTTTGTTGCCTATTTTATTTTTTTCTATATTACTTTCTTAAATTTTTTTAAGCTTATGGCTGATTTTGTTCATGTTACTTATTATTTTGTTGATTTATTATTCATTTTTATTTGTTTCATTGATCCCTTTGGCTGTTTTGGTTCAATTTGTTGCTTATTTTACTCTTTTTTTAATTTAATTTTATTTATGTTTATTATTATTATTATTTAAATCAACAGGTTCATTCCATGTATTTTTCGCTGCAGATCCTTCACTGTTGAACCTGAGCTTCAAGGCAGATTTCTTTTACCACATGATGGTGAAATCTGATTGGACGAACGTTCTAACATACTTATACACGACTGGAAGCAGAAAGAGAATAAAGAGAAATAATTTAATTCGTCTTCATGGAACAAACATAAACACGTGGGTCAGTGGTTCTGATTCTTTGGATGAACCAACACTGGTTGTATTTAAAGTCATGCATTTGTTCATCACAGTTAAACCTGGATCAGCCTGGTCGGATCAGACGTTCTTCTCCCTGATCCATTGTTGTGTTATTATTTCCCACAGTGCATCATTATCCAGGTGGTTTGGTTTGTTCACTGAACATGAGGAAACATGACGGAGATGTTGTTTAAAGGCGTCGGCTGAGTTTAACCGACTGAAAACAACCCGACTGTTCCATTCACAAAACCTGTTTTTAATGAGCGAACTGCACAAAAACTGCATGATATTTTATTTCTAAGAAATTCAGTCCTGTTTCTATATTATTATATTATCAGCTGCAGTTGTTACATTTCTAAAGGCCAGAACAATGCCAGAACAATAACAGGGCTGCAACTAATGACTGGTTCAATAGTGGACTAGTCATCAACGACTGTAAGAACTGTTTATATTTCCTGCAGCCTGGGGCGCCGCTAGCAACTGTGGGCCCCATGAAAGTGAAACGATGTGGGCCCTTTATGAAATTCAGTATCTTATATAGTTGTCGGACAGCAGTTATACATGGGGGTGCGGCCCGCAACTAACGTAACTAACGATGGCGTGAAGCAAAAGTGAAACTTAACATGCTTTCAACATCTGACTCCGGCTTCTATGCCTCTCTTATACAGAGGATCATACATGAAATTTTCACACCTTCTAACCTGTATCCACTGGACCCCCTCCACTGCTCTGTGGGCCCCCCACAAATGCTGGGCCCCATGAATTTGTCACATTTACCCCCCCTTTACAGCGCCCCAAACTGCAGCTGTAAAA
This sequence comes from Sphaeramia orbicularis, assembly GCF_902148855.1. Taxonomy (NCBI): domain Eukaryota; kingdom Metazoa; phylum Chordata; class Actinopteri; order Kurtiformes; family Apogonidae; genus Sphaeramia; species Sphaeramia orbicularis. Next base: position 48,704,105 of record NC_043969.1, on the reverse strand, counting down.
TACATTTTCTGTCCTTTAACAAGAACATTTGGTGTACAGCAATTAGAATACATAACGTTTGTTAAACATTTATTCAATTCAATGTTCAACAAATATTTCAGCAGGAATAAAAAAAAACAAAAACGCTTTGAACAGAAGTGCGTTTTGTGCAGAACAATTCCAGTGTCAAAGTTTATGAAACAAAAAACTAAATACTCAACAGTTACAATCAGCAGTAAAATACCAATAAAATGAAGTTTGTCATTGACTAATTTTGCCGTCGACTCTTTGTCAACTAGTCATCTACTCACTACAGCCCAAGCCTAAAATGTAATAATTTATTACATTATTACCAAGTTATTCCAGTATTTGTTGCTCCAGTACCGTTTACTTTAACCCATAAGGACCCAGTGTGAAACTGTGTCAGTTCCCAAATGAATTTCTCTCTACATTTAACTGTCCTTAAGTGCTTTATCACCATTTGTTGTAATATTATCTCCTGTATTTTGTGGTTTTTTTCTGTGAAAATCAGGTATTTTCCAACATTTAATTTAATAAACATGGAGATCAGGGGTCTCAAACATGTGGCCTGGGGGCCAAATGTGGCCCACCAAAGTTTCCAATTCGGCCCATGGGATGAATTTGCAAAGTGTAAAAATTCCACAGTCGAGGCTGTGGAACTCATTTTAGTTCAGGTTCCACGTACAGACCAATATGATCTACAGTCAAATAATAACAGCAGAAGAACCGACAAAAATAACGACTCCAGATTTTCTTCTCAGTTTGATGTGAAAAAATGCTATTCCATTATGTCTATAAATAATGACAACTTCATTTTTTTGACTGCAGGGTTAAAGGGTTAATGACACAGGCCAACGCTGTCGTATTAAACAATTTTATGTATTTGCTACAAGAAAACAACCAATCCTGTCCATCCACAGACTGATCGACTAATAGGGAATCTGTAAAGATGCCTTTGGCCCCATGATTGGACCGTGTTAGCGTAGCGGGGTGGGAATCATCCAATCAGAGACCAGATGATGTCATGTTAGACTATAAACAGAGCAGGTACAGGTGGGGGCGGAGCTTGAATTCATAGAAATGAGTCAAGAATATGTCATGACCTCGACCTGATGCATGCTCTTCTTCTTCTTCATGTACTTTGGAAGACGGTGATGCTGTTGCAGAACCTTCAAACTTGGGTTGAGTCCAGAATAAACAATAAAAAGACTCTTATGTCAAAGTCCGTCATTAAAGAGGAGGTTATTAAAGAGGAAGCACCACATGGACGTTGTTTAAAGGCGTTGGCTGAGCTTAACCGACTGAAACTGACCAGGACTTTCATCAGGTCCATCTACTGTTTCTGGATCTGGATTTAATGGTCTGGGTTTACTGGCTTTACTGCAGGGGTCTCGAACTCATTTTCTTTCAGGTTCCACATTCAGCCTGATTTGATCTCCAGTGGGCCAGACCAGTGAAATAATAACATAATAACCTATAAATAATGACAGCTCCAAATTTTTGTCTTTGTTTTAGCGCAAAAAACCCAATTAAATTATGAAAATACTTGCTTTTATAAACTATCCAAACAAAAAAGATGTGAATAACCTGAAAAAAATGAAATTTCTTTAGAAGAATAAGTGCAATTTTAACAATATTCTGCCTCAACATATCATTTCTACATGTGCATTATGGATCTAATCTACAAAGACACTGAACACTGAGGAACAGGCAGAAAATAGTTCAAATTGTGCTTCATTTTCTTTAGACATTTCAGGTTCATATTTGTTCAGGTTATTCACATTTTACTGTTTCAGGATAGTTTGTGAATGTAAATATTGTCATAACTTAATGTTATTTTTTGCACTAAAACAAAGACAAAAATTTGAAGTTGTCATTATTTATAGGTATAATGTAATATTTTCACATCAAACTGAGAAGAAAATCTGAGTCATTCTTTTTTGTCGGTTCTTCTGCTGTTATTATTTGACTGTAGATCAGATTGGTCTGTATGTGGAACCTGAACCAAAATGAGTTCCACAGCCTCGACTGCGGAATTTTTACACTTTGCAAATTCATCCCAGGGGTCGGATTGGAACCTTTGGCGGGCCGCATGTTTGAGACCCCTGGTTTAGTGGGACAGAACAAGTCCTGACTCCACCTGATTCCAGATACAAAGCTTTTACCGTCAATCATTGACGGTTTCACAGGCTTAATATTTAAACAGGAAACCAGAGGCCCTTCCAGCCGGTCGATAGTATTGATCGGCAGAGGGAGTGGACCGCCTTCACTGAGGAGACGCTCGGTGGTTCCTGGTCCAGGTTGGTCTAAGTCCACATCAAGGTTATTATCGTTAACGAAAACTAACGAAATGATGAAAACTAGAATTGTAAAAACATTTTCGTTAACTGAAATAAATAAAAACTATAATTAAAAGAAAAAAACAATAACTAACTGAAACAGTATTGTGTGTTTACAAAACTAACTAAAACGGATAAAAATTATGGATAAAATTCCCTACGTTTTCGTCTTTGTCAATGTTGGATTGATACGAAAGTGATTTATTTCTCTCAAGCAATTTTAGCTGCTGGCATCATATGATATTTAAGGGTCCGTCACTTGTGGTTTCCAGTCGTCTTCTGGTCCCCACTCTGCCTGGAAACATGGAGACTAAAGTTGGGAGAAAGCAGCAGAGTCCTGTCTGGGATTTATTTGAATAAAAGATACAAAAAAACTAAAACTAAGCATTTAGAAAATAATGAAAACTAATAAAAACTAGTAAACCTGCTCTAAAAACGAATTAAAACTAACTGAATTAGAGAAAAAAAAAGTCCAGACTAGATAAAACTAAACTATCATGAACAATCCAAAACTATTAGAACCTTGGTCCACATCGAAGGTTCAGGGTTGAACTGAACTGGTTTGGGGACAGGTCACCAGCACTCAGTCCAACAGGAAACAGCAGAAGTTTAAAGACACAAAAAGACCAAACGCTGGAGGTTTTTCAGTCCTGGTTATTACCTCCACCAGGAGCTATTGTGATCACTTTGCTTTGTGTGCATGCGTGTGTGTTTGTTTGTTTGTTTGTGTGTTTGTTTGTTTGTTTGTTTGTTAGCAAGATAACTCAAAAAGTTATGGACGGATTTTCATGAAATCTTCAGGAAATGTTGATACTGGCACAAGGAAGAAATGATTAAATTTTGGTGGTGATGGGGGGGGGCAGATCTGTCTTGGCGGAGGTCTGCGCTCTCAGAGTGCTTTTCTTGTTTCAGTCCAGAAGTTGCTCTGATGTGAAACGTGGGCTTTTTTTTATCTGCTCCCTCTTCTGCTTTTGTTGTTTTGTGACTGTATTCCTGTGTAACTTCCTGCCTTTGGTCTGACTCACAGTCTCCAGACTGTAAATGAACTGAACCCTGGTCCAGTTTGGTCCACTTTGATCCAGTTTGAGACCTTCGTAGTCTGGAGGACATTTCACACCTGAACCTTCAGTCAGTCTGGACCCATCCAAGTCCAACCTCCATATTTAAACTCTTCCGGTCCGCACACACAGAACTGTAGATCCCCAGAACCAGCTCCAGAACTAAACCAGTACAGACAGGAGAACGCACCTAGCATACATTTCTGATGGTGGGTGAAACTGGAGGAAACTCCAACCAGAACAACTTGGTCCGACTGGGACCAGGACCAAGGTTATAATCGTTTAGGATTTTTCATTACAGTTTAGTTTTATTTAGTTTTGATTTTTTTTTTCTCTAATTCCATTAGTTTTAATTAGTTTTTTAGAGCAGGTTTGATAGTTTTTATTAGTTTTCATTTTTTTTCTAAATGCTTAGTTTTAGTTTAGTTTTAGTCTTAATTTTAATTTTGTCACATCTTTTCTCTTCTTCGCCGTCGTATTCAAATAAATCCCAGACAGGACTCTGCTGCTTTCTCCCAACTTTAGTCTCCATGTTTCCAGGTAGAGTGGGGGGAGACGACTCTAAACAACAAATGACGAGAAATGACGGACCGTGAAGTGTGGTATGGTGCTGCTAGCTAAAATCGCTAGAGAGAAATAAATCGATTTTGTATCAATCTGACATTGACAAAGATGAAAACAAAGGGAATTTTATCCATAATTTTTATCCGTTTTAGTTAGTTTTGTAAACACACAATACAGTTTCAGTTAGTTATGTTTTGTTTTTTTTTTTTCTTAATTATAGTTTTTATTTATTTCAGTTAACAAAAATGTTTTTTCTGTTCTAGTTTTCGTCATTTCGTTAGTTTTCATTAACAATAATAACCTTGACCAGGATTTAGAACATCCAAACCACTACTGGATATTTTGCAGAACAAATACTTTTTCTCTACATTTTTTTCAACTTATTCACATGTAAAAATGGTTTAATCACAGAACAGAAACATTTAGAGTGCTGTGCCTGGTGAAATTATCTGATACTTGATGTTTCTTTACAACAAAGAGAGATTTTATTCACTTACAAAATTAACTTTTAACTTAAGATCATATACTTAAATGATGTAACAAGTAAATCAGGATAAAAACATGATTCCTCTTTCAATTGACGTCCATGTTTTTTGCAGAGGGGGCGGGGCTTTGGGTCTCTTTACACGTCCAATCATCATTTATTTCCAGTTTAATGTCCTGAAGGAAACTTTAAGAAACCAGACGATTATTTATAGTTGTATGATTTTTATTGTTATTCATCCAAAACTGATGCAAAGTTTGTTAAAGGATAAAAAAAAAAAAAACAACATAAAAGATGCAACAGGATGAAACTAAAACATGAAATAAATATATAAATATTTGCATTATAACCACAGTGTTTCATGTCATTTTTCATCTTGGTTTCATTTTTTTTTTTTTAAGAATGATTTAACCGACTGCTTTCTTCGGGTTTTAAGCTGAAAAAGATTTAGATAATTAAATTAAATCAGTATCGCCTAATTTTGGTCTCATGAGTCTCAGTGGAAGGGGCGGGGCTTCGGCTGTGGGCGGGGCATGAGAACCACTTCACCACTTTGTCCTGTTTAGTAAAAGCTGTATTTTATCAAACAGGACGCTTTTTATTTCACATTAAAACTGAACACACTTACTACACTTCCCTTAATGCACTGGGGTTAGAAACAGGAAGTGGGGCGTTGCCGTGGTTACCAGTGTGTTGGTATTGCTTTAGTCTGTTATTTCAGCAGGTGTTTGGGAACATTTTGCGTCTGTACGTTCCTTGTTGTTGTTCAGATCATAACATAGTGGCTGATGACGACACAATCCCATGATCCTTTGTGCTTTTTCAACACAACAGCGTGAGCTCATCTGCCGTTAACCGCGCCCCAGTGGTCGATGGGATGTGGTTGAAATCTGCCGTTGTGTAACACGGTTTAGTCATAAATCAGATATTGTGGTTTTTTGAGTCACGACGTGTTGCGACTGATTCACGTTTTATCGTTTTGAGTTGGATTTTCTCAGTCGGACGGAGGCCATTTAACCGTGACCATGTGACCCGGATGCCGCTCAGCTGTTTCACCAAAACCTCCCATTGTATGTCTGTGGTCTGATGGTGGGTGTGTTCATACGCACTGAAAATAGTGCCTTCTAATTTTGTGAATGTACAGATTTTAGATTCCAGAGGATGAAAAAAGGTAGAGTGTCTTTAATTTTCCAGACTCAGTATTTTTTTTTTTTTTTTTGTGGTTTCCAGAAGGTACTTATTTCAGAGCAGTAGGAGTTAATTTACCTCAGCTTCAGCTTTTCTCTTCTCCTGTAACGTCCATCGATGCTCAGGAACTTGAACTGACTCAGAAAACATCAACTCTGGATGTGATTTCAACACCAAAACTGTCACCAAATAATCAAATAGGCAAAAAAATATACCAAAAACTAATTTAAAAAAATAATTAAATGGTTTCTTACTTTAGTAATGACATTTATTCTCTACAACAGATACATGTCTGTGATGAAATGACCTGGTAGATTGTAGAAGTATTGATATAAATCCTTAGTAATTTGATATATGACAGTGGATGGAAACAGTAGTTTCATATATATTGTAAATAATATACATATTAAACAAAAATGATCGAAAAATTTACAAAATATTAAATAATGTGGGAAAAAAAGGGCACAAAATGTAGAAAAAAAAGAATAAAATAGCAACAAAATTAACAAAAACAGTCAAATGGATCAATAAATTGAACAAAAATAAATAATACATCGACAAAATAATTATTAAAATGTACAAAATAAGCCACAAAGTGAATAAAATGAAGACAAAATAAAAAAATAGGCAACAAAATGTACAAAAAATAAATAAAAAATAAGGAAAATGGTTTCCAGTTTTAGTAATACCATTTATTCTCTACATCAGATACATGTCTGTGATGAAATGACCTGGTAGATTGTAGAAGTATTGCTATAAACCCTTAGCAGTTTGATAAATGACAGTGGATGGAGACACTAATTTCATATATATAGTAAATAATAAACAAATCAAACAAAAATGATTAAAATGTAGGAAAAAGGAATAAAATAGCAAAAAAAAGAACAAAAACAGCCAAAATTATCAATAAATTTAATAAAAATTTATAATACATTTACAAAATAATAATTAACATGAACAAAATAAGCCACAAAGTGAACAAAAATGAAAACTAAATAATGAAATAGGCAACAAAATGTCCAAAAAAAAAGGTTTCTTGCTTTAGTAATAACATTCATTCTCTATGTCTGATACATGTCTGTGATGAAACGACCTGGTAGACTGTGGTTTTTGTAGAAGTATTGATATAAACCCTTAGTAGTTTGAGAAATGGAGGCACTAGTTTCATATATATATATATATATATATATATATATATATATAGTAAAAAATATACAAATTAAACAAAAATGATTGAAAAATTTACAAAATATTAAATAGTGTGGAAAAAAAGAGCAAAAAATGTAGTTAAAAAGGAATAAAATAGCAACCAAATGAACAAAAACAGTCAAAATTATCAATAAATTGAACAAAAATGAATAATACATGGACAAAATAATAATTAACATGAACAAAATAAGCCACAAAGTGAACAAAAATGAAGACAAAATAATAAAATAGACAACAAGATGAACAAAAAATTAAAAAAAGGCCTAAAAATGAAGAAAATGAATTTAAAAAAATAACAAAATGAATTAGAAAATCAATAAAATAAGGTTGTAGACATCTATTTTTATGTTCAGTTAACGATATTTTACTGAAAAAGTCGCTTTTTCTTCAGTTTTCTCTGTTTTGATCTAAAAACCTCTGAATTTACTCTGAGCTTTAATGAACATCTACATGATCAGTGAATTAAATATAAGAAAATACACTATTTATATGGAGAAAATAAGCAATAAAATGAACAAAATGAATTGAAGAAATCAACAAAATAATAGGCAACTTGAACAAAATATGCCACAAACTGAATAAAATGAACAAAATGAATAAAATGAACAAAATTAGGTTGTAGGTGTTTATTTTATGTTCAGTTAATGAGATTTTGTTGGAAAAATTCACTTTTTCGTCAGTTTTCTCTGTTTTTTGGTATAATAACCTTTGAGTTTACCCTGAGCTTTAATAAACATCTACATGATCAGTGAATTAAATATAAGAAAATGCATGATTTACACGGATATATGTAAAATTCAGAGGATAGTATTATAATAAATGTGGATAGTGAAGGTTAAATGTAGAGGGTAAAAGTAAGGCTGTGGTTCTTTAGTCTGTGGTCTGAGAACATGATTCCATATGTTCTCCATGCGTCTGGTGGTTTATTCCACTCCTGTTATTTTCTACCCATCTTACACTCTGTCATTACTTCACTCTTTATCAAACCTGTATTTACCTACTGAGGGTCAAGCCCCGCCCACATCCTGCTCCAGGATCCTGGTGGGCGTCGGCCGATCGACACAAAGTTGGACACACCCAAGTTTAGGTGGAAAAGCTCCCGTTGAATGTGACGGGAACTCTTCATAACCTCCGTCCTTTCACCGCAGGAGCTGTGCAGCGACCCCCGGCTCTTCGTCGACGGCATCAGCGCCCACGACCTGCACCAGGGGCAGCTGGGAAACTGCTGGTTCGTCGCCGCCTGTTCCAGTCTGGCGTCCAGGGAGGCGCTGTGGCAGAAGGTACGACCGTCGCCATAGAAACCAGTACAAAGTCACCATATCTATCATCGGACACAGGTGAAGAAAATAAAGAAAACATCAAATACATAATTCACACCTGAAAGACAGTTTGTTGCACCAATCACCCCAAAAAATCTCCAAAAATTCTAATAATTATACAAAAAGAAAAAAAACTGCACAAAACAAGGTGTAACTGAAAGACATATGCATAGAAAAAGAAATAATTATCCATAAAATTAACAAAGGAATGTGTAAATAATGAACAAAAATGATGAACACAAATGAAATAATGAACAAAAATGAATAAAAAAAATCTAAATACTGAACATAGTCTGCAAAATAAAACAAAATAAAAAAAATTTGCCAAACTGAAAAATCGATGAAATAATTATCGATAAAATGAACAAAATAATCAACAATATCAGCAAAAATGGACAATGTTTACGATACAATATATTTATACCAAAATGAACAAAATAATAAGGCAAATCTTCTAAAAGAAATCACATAAAAATGATATAACTATACACAAAACAAACAAAAATTTAACACAAGAGTGAACAATTAAACACATGAAAAAAATCAATAAAATGAACAAAATAATCACGAAATGAACAAAATTCAATGAACACAAATGAAACTATATGAATGAGAAAAAGAAGGAAAAAATGTAATAATTATGAATAAAATGTGACAATATTAATATCAAAATGAACAAAAAATGATAACAAAATCTGCAAAAAGGAACAAATGATAAAATCACTTGCCCTAAATGATAAAATCACTTGCACTAAATGAACAAAAAGCTTTCATCAAAATGGGCAAAATAGTTAATAAAATCAAACATCACCAAAAAATAAAATAATTATCAACAAAACAAACAAAAATAACGAGCAATGGAAACAAAAATGAACAAACTGCAAAAATTAATTGAAAAAAAAAAAAATCTAAATAATCAACAAAGTCTTACAACACCGAACAAAATAATGAAGAACAAACGATGTTGACTCAGTCCGTCCTATTGGTCCAGTTAATCCAGGCGTTGGCCAATCAGAGCCCAGGGTTTCCTTATGGGTGTGTTTGTCGCCGGGCGTGTGTTGACTTTAGATTCACCTCATGTTTCCAGTGGAATAAAAGACGCTCAGTGGGTCAGAGGTAAAACAGTAACAGGTGGAAGCATCGACGACTCACAACCAAAGTATTTTTATTAGCTTTGGAAATAAAACTGACAGGAAACGCAGAACAAGACGGAAATGACAGAAAATTCACAATAAGACAAAAGATAAAAGGAGGTAAAATCCAACGAGGTTAAATATACAGATAACAAAACGTATAAATGACAGAAAACATACAAGATGAATAAGAAAATTTACAAAATAAGGTTGTAGACGTTTGTTTTTATGTTCAGTTAATGATATTTTACTAAAAAACTCACTTTTTCTTCAGTTTTCTCTGTTTCATATAATAACCTTTGAATTTACTCTGAGCTTTAATGAACATCTACATGGTCAGTGAATCAAATATAAGAAAATACATAATTTATATAGAGAAAATAAGCAATAAAATGAACAAAATGAATTTTAGAAATCAACAAAATAATAAACAACATGAACAAAATATGCCACAAAATGAACAAAAAAACAAAATGACCAAAATTAATAAAATAACTAAAATTAGGTTGTAGGGGTTTGTTTTATGTTCAGTTAATGACAGATTTTTTTGAAAAAGTCACTTTTTCTTCAGTTTTCTCTGTTTATGATGTAATAACCTTTGAATTTACTCTGAAAAACAACATGATTGAAATGATGGAATAGACACAATAAGACAAAAAAAAAAAAAAATAGAAAACAACAAATGAAACGAGGTCAAAGTGACAGAAAAGATTCAGCACAATTTAAAAAAAAAAAAAAAAGAACAAACAGAAAACACATCAGATGAAATGATGCAAAACAACATAAAGGACAACAAAACTAAAACAATAGAAAATGTGCAAAGACACGTTTTTGCAGCAAATTTGCACAAGAAAAACCTGAATTCACATCTATTATTTCTGTGTCTGTAACAGTATTGTTTTTATTCAAATATCTATATCACACCTGGCTCTAGAGTCCAGGACAGGGGTGTCAAACATGCGGCCAGCGGACCAAAACCAGCCGCCCACAGGTCCAGTCCAACCCTTCAGTGCAAAAATTACACTGAAGGTGTTAACAGTCAAAGATTAAAAATCATTTTAGTTCAGGATCCACATTCAGAACAAGTAAAATAATATCAAAATAAGCCATAAATGACAACCACAAGTTTTTGTCTTTGTTTTAGTAAAAAAAAAAAAAAAACATTAAATTATGGAAATATTTACATTTACAAACCCTCCTTCAACAATAAAATATGAATAACCTGAAATGTCTAAATTAAATTAAGTGTAATTTTAACAATATTCCACCTGTTATTAAATGTTTTGTGCCTTTGTAAATCTGATCTGTAGTAAACATGTATACATTATAAGTTGAGGCACAATATTGTTAAAATTGCACAAATTTTTTAAAAAGAAATTACAGTTTTTCAGATTATTCACATCTTTTTTGTTTCGTTTGTAAATGTGAATATTTTCATAATTTAATGTCATTTTTTGCACTAAATTGAAGAGAACATTTTGGAGTTGTCATTATTTATAGGTTGTCATATTATTATTTTACTGGGCTGGCCCATTTGAGATCAAATTGGGCATCAATGGTCTAGAGCACAGGTGTCAAACATGCAGCCTGGGGGCCAAAACCGGCCCACCAAAGGTTCCAATCTGGCCCACGGGATGAATTTACAAAGTGCAGAAGATTTTAACAGTCAAGGGCGTCGAACTCAAAAATAACAGCATAATAACCTAGAAATAATGACTCCAAATTTTCTTCTTGGTTTAATGTGAAAAAAATAATGTGACATCATGCCTATAAATAATGGCAACACCATTTTTTCTCTTTGATTTATTTCAAAGAACGTTAAATTCTGATATTCTTTAATAATAAAATGTCAATAACCTGAACAAATATGAACAACCTGGAATATCTAAAGAAAAATAAGTGTAATTTTAACAATATTCTGCCTGTTTTGTGTCTTGGTAGATCTGATCTGTAATGCACATGTATTAATCATAAGTTGAGGCAGAATATTGATCAGATATTTCTTCAGAAATGTCATTTTTTTTCAGGTTATTCACATCTTTTTTGTTTGGATAGTTTGTAAAATGTAAATGTTTTCATAATTTAATGTTATTTTTTGCATATAAAAAATTCGGAGTAGTTATTATTTATAGGTTATGATGCTATTATCTCACTGGTCAGGCCCACTGGAGATCAAACTGGGCTGAATGTGGCCCCTGAAAGAAAATGAGTTTGACACCCCTGTTCTAGAGTATTAACAGAACTGCTGAAGGTCCGAGTTCTGCAGTAGAACCAGTGGAACCGGTAGAACCATTCACCAACTCCATCGATTTTTAATAAGTTAGAATATTTGACAATTCAGAAACAAGACAAAAACACTGGACACACGTTAAAATGGTAAAGTCAGACTTTATTTACAGGACTGGGTTTATTTGATCAGAACCACATCGCCTCCTACAGGTCGGTGCACACATTCTCATAGTTTTGGTAAACTTATTGTTTCTTTGTGTGTAAATATTTTTACTTTATTGATTTATTTTGATGATGGAAACATGGGACGATTCCATCCATGTTACATTAAATAGAGTGTGTTCATACTTAATGAATCCAGGTTTAAAATGTTCTATTAAATGTAAATATATGCACTTTATCGAAAATTACTCTTAAAGCTCATTTGGGACATTGTCGACTTTTGATAAAATGTCGTATAATAAGACGATCAGGAACCAAATTAGATCCAGAATAAAACCACAGGACGGGTACGGGTCGACGGAGCTGCACCAACACCAACGTCTTCATTCAATGTTAAGGTTCATCATGGTCAGAGTTCGGATTAAATGAACTAAAAAACCCTGGTTCTAATAAGGATCAGTTGGTGTAATCTGCATCTTCACCACTGGGTGTCACTAAACATGACACACACTGAAGCTTTGATCTGTGTTCAGAATGAAAACTGAACTGAAGGAGGTTAAATTATGTTTGATAACGACTCTATCACAGTCCAGACACGACACAAACTGATGCTTGGTCACGTTTTACCGTAACAGCGTAACCTTTGACCTCTGATTAACAGGGTAGTCCAGGGTTAGAGGTTTATACAGTTGAATTCAGCTGAGAAAGGACTTAAACTCTGGTCTCCTGAGTCTAAAGTCCAGTTCAGACCAAAGATTCACATGCTAATGAACCCACTCAGACCTTCGCCAGCTGACAGTGAAGGTCATGGCGGCGGGTCTCCCGGTTGATCCGGTCTTCATCGTCCATGTCCCCTGTCGTCTAAATGGCTGGATGGCTGTTGTTGCTTCCATTTGTAGTAAACAGTTCACTTTATCCAAATAAAATTAAACCTTTGGAAATCAGAAACTGTTTGTTACTTCAAGGCGTGGCTAATGGAATTTGATGGTATGACTTGGCGGCCATGTTTAGATCAGGGTAACAATGGTCGACCTACGTCTTTGTTTAAACATTGGAATGTAATGTTCTAGTTTGGGTTAATTATTGTTTTTTGGTGCTTATTATTTATTTTCATTGGTAATTCTTTTACTGTTTGATATTATATCATTATGGAAAATCTAAAAAAGTCAATAGAGGACAAGTTGAGATGTTGCTATGGAAACGATACACCGACTTATGCCATTACATCAGACGTTTTTGCAAGTTGTATCATCATGAATCTTTGGTCTGAACTGGGCGTCGTCCTCGAACACCACCAGATTCACCACAACCAGGGGTTTTTTAGGATCTACTTCAACCAATGGCATCAACTCGTGGGCTTCCATCGACCTCCATCTTGTTTCGTTCATTGATAACGTACGCTAACAGTTCATGACCAAACAGCAGAAGGTGTCGGTGGTTGTTGGTGCAGCTCGGCCTCTGAGATGCAGAACATTAACTGACGAGGAGTTGGAGGTGTAAAGGTGTTAGAGGAACCATGGCGTTCCCATCCAGGATTCAAATGGAGAGTTCAAAGGTCATTTCTCTGCTGTGAACTCTACTGAACAGCTCAGATTGGCGGCCTGAGCGCCTTCTTTAAAGGCAAACAGGAAGTACATGACCTTCCTGACCTTGGCCAGCTCAGCGATCCTCTCGCCGAACTCCTGCATGTCGGCCTCCAGGCATTTCAGTGGCGAGTCCTCGGGGTCGCCGGCGTTGCGCCAGAACGTCCCGATGGGCTCCAGCAGCTGGCGCGTCATCAGGTGGGTGAGGTCCGGCGTCCAGTGCTGGGAGATGCCGGTGATGGTCACTCGGCCGTGACCGGTCAGCGAGAAGAACCAGCGGCAGAAGGCCAGGTCCTGGCAGGCGAAGTCCAGGCGGTAGACAGCCTCGTGGGGGAGGAGGAGGCGCTCGCCGTCCTGACGCTTCTGCCCGGACCTCTGCAATGACGACACGCGAAGACGCATCATCTGCATCAAGAAAAGGAGGCGGAGTCAGCTGGAGTTAAAGTCCTCCGTGTGTAAGACGTGGACATACAGTCGCAGAAAACACGATCACACCACCCCTTGTTTTCTTCAGTTTCTTGTTCATTTTAATGCCTGGTCCAACTAAAGGTACATTTGTTTAAACAAATATAATAACAACAAAAATAGCTCATAGTAGTTTAATTTCAGAGCTGATATCTGTCCATTTAACATGTTTTCTTGATAAAAACCAAAATCACTTCAGTTCTTACATCAATATCTATGGCATTGTACTGACAAAAACAGTTTTTAGACATTCCATGTTTTCTTTTCTGTCTGTTTTGGTCACATGACACACACAGGAGTTAGTGCTGGATCGCATTGTTTTTGACGACTTTTGATGGTATAATAATTTTTTCCGCGACTGTACATGACCAGAGTTTCCTTCAACACAGAGACGTCACAAGAAAAGTTCAACATTGACCTAAAAAGTGTCATCAGAGTGATATTAATGATTATCTACAGTACGAGGACCCCTAGTGGTATGTTAGAGAATCTACAAAGTATGTTTGGAAAATATGTTCAGACCAACACTTACAGCAAAAATGTCAAGAACTCTCTAATGATAATTGTCACGATAAATTTCAACTCATTATTTAAATGCATCACATGGTTATCTGTGGTTTTAAGTTGTTTTTGTAAAAGATGCAACGTTAAGATCATGACACAAAAGGCAAAATAAAACTTGTCGCATCCAAAACTCATCCCCAACTGTATGATTTCTGCCTATTTTAATCATTTTCCTTGTTTTGATTTAAAGTTCAAATTAAACTTCTGAACATTTGCTGGTTTTTAGGACATTAAATCAAATTACAGGTAATGAGATATTGAAGCTCCCATTCAATGAGACAGAAACTGATGAAAATTGATGATCATGATGATCAGAACACAGCAAACACTAAAGAACATTTAATAACACTAGAAGTAGAACATTTGCAATCATAATGTCTGACTAAAATCTAAATATTCATGAGTAAAATGAGAAAAATATATATTAATATCACAATGTAAAAGTAAAACATGAACATTGTTATTTTATCACACAGACTCATCTATGTGACACATGCAGTTGTGTTTTTTAACTGTGACGTCAGCTTTGAATAATGTATTAGCACTAGGTAGCATGAAGCTAGCTGATACATACATATCGTTAGCCTCATAGTGTAATTGCTTAAGTCATATTTTTGGCTAAATTGTGATATGGTCAGGAAAGTAAACTCATGCAAATAAAACAGTTTGGCCAAAAATATGACTTAGCCAATTACACTATGAGGCTAACAATAATATGATGCAAATTAATGCTAAGATTAGCTTGTGTTGTGACGTTATGCTAATAGCCTGGGTGTTGTAATTCAGTCACAACAAATTTCATGAAACCAAGTCCTTACAAAGCTCTAATTCTATAAAACATGAAGCAAATTTTTCTCAAAGTTTTCAGTGGTTATAAAAACGAACACATGAATTATGTACATTTCCATAAACTGGGTTGGAGTGAATAATCCAGGCAGCAGGAGGCACTGTAGGCTACGTACCACAGGTTTTAATAAACAGTAGAAGAAGTAGAATGCTCTGTTGGTGTTTTCATCTAAAACAGCTGTGATGTCTTGTTTCACTAGGTGCTTTTCCATTGACCCTCAAATTGCGCGAATATAACTTAAAATAACATAAAAACATAACATAACATAAAAATTTGCCTAATGGAAAAAAAATGACAGTTTTGCCAAAACCCTCATTTTTCAATGAAAAGTTTTTGCGCTAGCAGGAGGTGGTTTTTCAGGCGTAGCAAAATTGGTGTATCTTGCAGAACTGCAATGGAAAGGCCATTTTCCGCAACTAGAGTCACGTGAATAAAAAAAAAATAAAAAATGTTGCCTTACGTTACAACAAGTGAAGAAGAAGAATTTTAAAAGAAACATTGTGCGGTATTTGTGGACACACCAGAAGACAACCATTTTTTAATTTAGTACAAAATAGAGGGGTAATATATAATAATAATGAATATATCTGTAAATCAACGTAATATTTATGTTTTCGTTGCTATGTTTGTGGAATGACTTGAAACTGGAAAAATAATGTACATTCTAAATAAATGAGCGGACTTGAGAGAATTAGTCATAAGCTGTTTTCAACACTTTTCATTGATTAAATATTTCTAAAACCATCAGGGCAACGTGAAGACTGACCAAAAGAACCGTTTTATGATGAAAGGAAAAAAAAAAGACCAAAAATGGACTTCTGAGGTTTCCGCCCGACAGCGGCAATATGCAAGATCAGACAGTTCTTATCTTGTTACTATTTTCTTAAATCTGCCCCTTGTTTGTAAAACCACACTGATAATCTTTTTTCTAAACAGTTGAACTTACTAAAAATATCGTCTCATTGAGCTCTAATTAAATGAACAAAACAAGAATTAAAAGACAAAAACCAGAGACTCCAGGATGGTTTTTGTCTGTAATATATATTTTACAACCGTCTGGTTTCTTCAACTTTCCCTCAGGACCTGAAATCATCAAATGTTTGTCATTTCCGGTCCCTCCAGGCGGTTTTGAAGAAGGTTTGATGGATGTGGGCGGTTTTGGTCTCACCTCGGTTAGAGCTCGGTCTTCTTTAAACTCCAGGACGGTGGCAGCACCGGCGGTGTTGGTTGGAGCTTTGTTCTGGTCCATGTTTCCTTCTGCGCTTCGAGTCCCGGTCTGAGCTCAGGTGTGGACGGAGGCTGTGGTAGATCCCCCTCCCTTCCCCTCTCCCTCCTTGTTTCCCATTGGCTCATCTGCACCTCCCTCCCCTCCCTCCTGTTTCCCAATGTTTCCATCACAGCGTCCCCAACCCCCCACCGCCTGCAGGCTCATGGGCCCGGGACGCATTGATCCACAAAAGGAGGTCTGATCAATCAAAACCAGCATCAGTTAGAACCGCTGTCCCTGGTGCAGAAAACCTGCAAAAGTGCATCTGTAAACCAGGAAACACTGATATTAACAACAACAGCGAGCACCGAAAATACACAAAAAACATGCATTTGCACCCGTGAAACCATCAGATCAACTCATGGTCTGGTTCTGTTGGATCATTTACTAAAACCTGGTCTGTTTCGGGGACTGAAGGAGGTGTGAAAGTGCAGAAATCCAAAGGAAGCTTCTTCTCTGAGGCGTTGAGGTGGTGGGTGATGTGCGGTGGTGCTCGGCAACAGGAGGCGTTGATGACGTTCAGCGGGGAACTCTGGGAGTTTCCTGGTGGCTTCTGGGACTCGGATGGTCTTGGCTCAATGGATCAGTTATTTATTTATGTCAGCGACTACAGGGAAGATGGCCTCGCTGGTAATTTGTCGTCAGGAGGGATCCGGGTACAGGATACAGGTGGACGGTTTCTCCCCGGTTGAATACGTCCGTTAATTATAGGAGCTGGAGGTTAATTCAGGGGAAACAGTGGAAGTGTTGAGAAGAGATAAACTAAGGCTGTTTGGAAGATGATGATGATGATGATGTACAATGACAAAATGGAAGAAATAATCAAGAGAATGGGTAAAAATGACCAAAATAATCAACAAAAAGAAGAAAAATAATCAACACATTGAACAAAAAACTACAAAATAATCAACAAAAATGAACAAAATAATCAAAAAAGAACAAAAACAATCAAAGGACTAAATAAAAACCAAAATATATCAACAAAAATGAGTAACAAATAAGCAAAAATAATCAACAAAATGAGCAAAATAACCAAAAACAACAAAAACAAAGGACTGAACAAAAACCAGCAAAATATCAACAAAATTAGGAAAAAAATGAGCAAAATAATCAACAAATGGAACAAAAAACTACAAAAAAAATCAGCAAAATGAGCAAAATAATCAGAAAAAGAACAAAATTTATCAAAGGACTGAACAAAAACCAATAAATTATCAACAAAATAAGTAGAAAATGAGCAAAATAATCAAAAACAACAAAAAACATTGAAAGGACTGAACAAAAACCAGCAAAATATCAACAAAATGAGTAAAAAATGAGCAAAATAATCAACAAATTGAACAAAAACCAACAAAGTAATAAACAAAATGAACCAAATAATCAACAAAATGAGCAACATGATCAAAAAAAGAGCAAAAATGATTAAAGGACGGAACAAAAACAAAAAAATCAACAAAAAGAGTAAAAAATGAGCAAAACAATCAACAAATTGAACAAAAACCAACAAAGTAATAAACAAAGTGAGCAAGATAATAAAAAAAGAACAAAAATAATCAAAGAACTGAATTTAAAAAAAAAAAATTGAGTAAAAATCAACAAAATAGTCAACAAAAATAATTTAAAAATTGAAGAAAAATTAAAACAATACTGAGGTTTGTTTCAACACACATCAGATGTTTGTCATAGTTTGAGCTCCTGTTGTGGGGTCAGGTGTCGGGGGTCAGGGGTCGTCTCCTCAACCACCTTGACCTCATACCGTTTGTGTGGACCAGGTGATTCCAGACTGGAAGGACCAGGAGTGGGACCCCGCCCACTCCGAGGCCTACGCCGGCATCTTCCACTTCTGCTTCTGGAGGTTCGGGGAGTGGGTGGACGTGGTGATCGACGACCGGCTGCCCACGGCCAACGGTCAGCTGATCTACTGCCACTCCAATGACCCCAACGAGTTCTGGAGCGCACTGGTGGAGAAGGCCTACGCCAAGTAAGAGCGAAAGAGAGCAAGCTCCGCCCACATAAGGACAGGAGGGGAGAAGAGGAGGAGTCAGAGGGACAGAGGGAAGGACAGAAGGAAGGAAAGGACAGAGGAAATAGGAAAGGACAAATGGAAGGACAGAGGGAAGGAAAGGACAGAAGAGAGGAAAGGACAGAGGGAAGGAAAGGACAGAGGAAAGGACAGAGGGAAGGAAAGGAAAGAGCACAGGAAAGGATAGAGGGAAGGAAAGGACAGAAGAGAGGAAAGGACAGAGGGAAAGAAAGGACAGAGGACAGGATAGAGGGAAGGAAAGGATAGAGGAAAGGACTGATTAAAGGACAGCGGGAAGGAAAGGATAGAGGAAAGGAAAGGAAACAGGGAAGGGAAAGTAAGAGGTGAAAGGAAATACAAATGCCCAAACTGACTGAAATAATCCTTCAGATGATCCACTTCCTGTCGTCCTCACTACATGAATGAATGAAGCTCAGGGTGAAGGTGTTGCAGGTGCGTTGTGTTCTTCATCTTGCGTTTGCGTTGCAGGATGTACGGCTGTTACGAGGCGCTGGACGGAGGGAACACGGCCGACGCCCTGGTGGACTTCACCGGGGGCGTGTCCGAACCCATGGACCTGACGGAGGACAGCTTCAAGGAGGATGAGGACAAGAGGAACCAGCTGTTCGACAGAGTCCTGAAGGTCCACAACAGGGGAGGACTCATCAGCTGTTCCATTCGGGTGAGAAGAAGCGGGTCACACGCACCTGCATGGCACCGTGATGTCACAGGGTCAGAGGTCACGGGGTCACGGGAGGTCAACAGAGGGTTAGTCAGAATGAGGTCAGGTGTAAGGTTTAAGGTTCAAGGTCCTGAAAGTGACATGAAGAACGTAGATGACACGGAAGAGGGGAAAGGAAAGGAAATAGGAAAGGAAAAAGGAAAAGAAAAAGGAAAGGAAAGGAAATAGGAATGGAAAGGAAAGGAAATAGGAAAGGAAAAAGGAAAGGAAACAGGAAAAAAAATAAAATAGGAAAGGAAAAAAAATAACATAGGAAAGGAAAAAGGAAGGGAAATAGGAAAGGAAAGGAAAGGAAAGTTTGAAGGCAGTACATTGGTGGTGGTTGAAGGTCACATGTTAGATTCCAGATGTTTTCTCATTGGTTGATTCCGTCTCTTGTTATGAATCGTCGTCGTTAACCCACCATCTGCTCGCCAGGCGCTGTCCGCCGCAGACATGGAGGCCAGGCTGGACTGCGGTCTGGTCAAAGGCCACGCCTACGCCGTCACCGACGTGCGCAGGGTGAGGCTGGGCCACGGCCTGCTGGCCTTCTTCAGGTCCGACAAACTGACCATGATCCGAATGAGGAACCCCTGGGGTGAAAGGGAGTGGAACGGACCCTGGAGTGACAGGTGAGGAGGGGAGGGGGTAGGAAAGGAAACAAGGAGAGGAAACGAGGAGAGGAAATGAATGAGGAAAGGAAATAAGGAAAGGAAGTAAGGAAAAGAAGTAATGAAAGGAAACAAGGAAAGGAAATGAATGAGGAAAGGAAAGGAAACTATATCTATAGGTGAATATCTAACAGCTCAGTGAAAACTGTAAATACATTTGATTTAAATTTTTTGGTCATATATAATAAAATGTCAGACTTTTGTTCTAAATATGAGGATCATTTGTGGACAGTCTGAAACACTGTCTGGTCCTTGAACTCATCGTGTTTGACTCTTTACGTCGTGTTGTTTCATGTTTTTTTCTAAATCGTCGTCTGTTGTAAATAAATGCTGGTCGTTTCTCGTCTGAACCGTTCTGAACCCGACTGTGTTCCAGTTCTGAAGAATGGAAGAAGGTCAGTAAGAGCGAACGGGAGAAGATCGGCGTCACCGTCCAAGATGACGGCGAGTTCTGGTGAGTGTGGGCTCAGTTCAGCTGGTTCCACGTCCTTTAATCCAGGATGAGTCGAAAGATGATCAATCGGTTCACAGATTCAAAGGGTGTTATATCACAACGGAGAAAACACAACAAAAAATTAAATGTCATTAATTATGAAAACAAACATCCAAAACCTGCTTTTGTTCAGTTTTATTCATTTTTGTCCATTTGTTCCTTGTTTTGCCTGTGAAACACGACTGCATCACACGTAGAGTCAAAGAAATGAACCGGGTTATTTCAGATGGAAGTGTTTCCCCTTTGTTTCACTCCCCTTCTTCTTCTTCCTCTTCTTTTTCCTCTGCTTCTTCTTTTTCCTCTTCTCCTTCTTCTTCCTCTTCTTCTTTTTCCTCTTCCTCTTCTCCTTCTTCTTTTTCTTCTTCTTCCTCTCTTTCTTCTTCTACTTCAGGATGACATTCGATGACTTCGTATCCAACTTCACCGACCTCATCCTGTGCCGCCTCATCAACACGTCCTACCTGAGTTTCCATAAGACGTGGGAGGAGGCGGTGATGCGAGGCTCCTGGCGTCGCCATGACGACCCGCTGCAGAACCGGGCGGGGGGGTGCTCCAACAACAAACACAGCTTCCTCCAGAACCCGCAGGTCTGTCGCCCTCTGCTGGTGGGAAGTTATTCTGGGTGAGACACCGGCTCTGACAGTGTGTGTGTGTGTGTGTGTGTTTGTTTTTTGTGTGTGTGTTTGTGTAGTACGTGTTCGACGTGAAGAAGCCGGAGGACGAGGTTCTGATCTGTCTGCAGCAGAAGGACCGAAGGGCGTCGCTGAGACACGGCCGGGGAGAGAACCTCGCCATCGGCTTCGACATCCACAGGGTGAGGGGGGGTGAGGGGGGGTGAGGGGGGGGGTTCTGGACTAAGAAAACCAAACATGGGTTTAACGTAACACATGGGTTTGGACAAAGCAGGTCTAGGACAGACAGGAGACGCTCAAATATTAAATCTAAGACAAGACATAGGTGTTAAAAACAACCATCCTCATTATTACTGAAGAGTTTTTCATATTGTGATCATAAAAATTACCTCCGTATCTGTGAAACAAATATTTTAGCTGAGAATGTGAACAAAAATATGCCATAAAGACAGAGGAAAAACATGTACCCTGTGGTCCATGAAGTTGGAATAAGTCTGTTAAAATGAGCGACAAAAAAAAGCACAAAAACAAACAAAACTAGAAGCACTCGGAGAGCGCAGACCTCCGCCAAGGCTGATCAGTGGCCCCCCCGTGGGCTCCCCCACCCCCGATCACCACCAAAATTTAATCATTTCTTCCTTATCCCATTTCCAACAAACCCTGAAAATTTCATCCAAATCTGTTCATAACTTTTTGAGTTATGTTGCACACTAACGGACAGACAAACAAACAAACAGACAAACCCTGGCAAAAACATAACCTCCTTGGCGGAGGTAATAATAATAATAGAAAAAATGAATAAAAGAAATCGACAAAATAATACGTAAGATGAACAAACTGAAAATTAACAAAAAGAACAAATAAAATAATAAATGACATAAAGGAAAGTGATGCGGTTTTTATGTTCAGTTAATGACATTTTTTTGTTGAAAACGTCACTTTTTCTTCAGTTTTCTCAGTTTTGATTTAGTAACCTTTGGATTTACTCTGAACTTTAATGAACATCTACATGATCAGTGAATTAAATAAAGGAAAGTACATGAAAAATGCACAGTTCAGAGGGAAATATAATAGATGAAGAGAAATCACTTGGCAGGTGTGGTCATTTGTGTGGTCATGTGACTGGTGTGGTCATGTGATGAGTATGGTCATTTGTGTGGTCATGTGATGGGTGTGGTCATGTGATGAGTATGGTCATTTGTGTGGTCATGTGATGGGTGTGGTCATGTGATGGGTGTGGCTCTGTGGCGTCAGGTGGAGTTGAACAGGACGTTCCGGATGCACACCCCCCAGCAGAAGGTGGGCGGCAGCATCTACATCAACTCCAGGTCGGTGTTCCTGCGTGTGGACCTGATGGAGGGACGCTACGTCATCATCCCCACGACCTTTGACCCCGGCCTGGAGGGGGACTTCCTGCTGCGCGTGTTCACCGACGTCCCCTCTGAGTGCAGGTACGACACCCCCCAGGTCCAGTAGGAGACAGTACAGACCACACCCCCCCCCCAGGTCCAGTGTTGACCCGTTTCCTGTCTGTCAGGGAGCTGACCCAGGACCAGCCTCCACAGACCTGCTGGTCTGGACTCTGTGGGTACCCCTCCATGGTCACCCAGGTCCACATCCTGAAGGCCGACGGACTCGCCAGGCAGGACTCGGACGGAGGTACATCTGGGGTTATTGATCAGCCAGGGGGATTGTGGGTAGGGGTCCAGCTCCTGTAGTTTATGACAGATTTCTGTTGTAGTGAAACGTCAGTGGTTTGTTGTGTTTTTACTCCTGTCATCCATGAATGTGATGGTTTTGTGTGAACGTTTGTGTCTCCAGTGTCCGACCCGTACGTGATTATCCGATGTGAAGGTGATAAGGTCCGCTCTCCGGTCCATAAGAACACCTGTAGCCCCGCCTTCGACACCAAGGCGCTGTTCTACAGGAAGAAGAGCAACCAGCCAATCAGCATCCAGGTCAGTAGTCACATGGGTCAGAGACGCTGGTTTCAGGTTTCGGGGTTCACAGATGAACTCTGACTGTCGGTGTTAATTCAGGAAAACTATGAATCCCCTGCATGTCAGAGGTTTTGTCATTCTGTTCACTCTGTTTTGTCGATAAAGATTGGATTTAATTGACTATAAATATTTCAACATCATTTCTTTTATTTCCTTTAGCGCTTTTAAATGTTGAGTTTTCAATTTTTGGTGTGATTTATAATTTTAATCAACTGTTTTCTGAACTGAAGCACAAGCAGGATTTAAAAAAAAAACAAACCTCAATTTACTAAAACCATACGTAATATACAAACATATTCACAGTTATCCTTCCAGTATCCAAGTGGGTGTATTATACACACTTTACACTTCATGTTATTAAAGGTCATATTGTGTTTCACAGTTTGTTTTAGGCCAGAATTCAGAAGTTGCTCTTTTTTTTTATGATTTTTAAAATTCTGATCCATCTACAAAAATCATCACATTGTAAACAGTGTTAAATTCCTGCACTAACACCTTCTACCAAGTGAGTACAGAATACACACTGACACATTTAACATTTGACCTAGAACCAAAAATAATAATAATATGAACCAATGTTGGTGTTAATCACAGACAGATGACAGGATGAAAATAAATAAATAAAACAACTAATAAAATTTTTATGTAGAATATTGAAAGAAAAAAGTTTTTTTTTTTTTTTTTTTTTTTTACTTTTTGGCATCAAAAAATATAATTTGTTTACATTACAAACATGGCATTTAAAGGGTTAAAATATGGCAGTTATTTAGGATTTTGGATTTTGTTTATGACTCAAGTTGAAATAAAAAAAAATATTAAATTCAAAGCAAACTGTATGAAAAACATATGAACATTCCTACACCGCTGTGCAGATGATGCAGCTGCGGTGGTTTGGAGGACGTCTGTGGGTGGGACACTGAAGGCTGACATAAGAATTCTAACAGTTGGTTCAGGTCACATCACCAGAAAACTCCAGACTGACCTTCATGGATGTGTCTGTACCAGTGGTTCTTAACTGGGGGGAGGGCCCAAGCACATGGGGGTTGGGGGGGTGTGGGGGGGGTGAGTGACATTGTCGTGCATGCATGCGGGTGCGTTTGCGACTACTGTTGTACATCACAACATTATAAATCACTCGTCACATACTCAGCCCCCACTCACAGTCTTCAATCCATGAGTAGGGGGTGGCACATATCGTCCAGCACATCATCCCCACCCCCCCCCGGTCGCAAATGTGTTTTCGGGGGGGCAGCAGGTAGTCAGTGATAAGGTGAGAGGAGCTCACTTTGACTTGGACTATCTCACAGCTCTGTCTACAGAGCTGTATAACCCACCTCGTCCTCCTTCTATAGGTCAGTCATGTTACTTTTACAATTACATACCCCCCCACCCCAAATTTTTTCAGGTATGGGGGTGGTGCTAGTAGGCTCATGATGGCGTTAGTGAGGCGTGGTTCACAAAAGGTTGAGAAACCCTGGCTTATACTATAATGTGACCTTTAGTAACATGAAGTGTAAGTGTGCATAATATGCTCACCTGGATACCAGAAGGTTAATGTGAACTGGAGTCGTTTTATGCATCATCTTCTTCCATCGCTTGTCCTCAAAGAGTACAAAATTCCACTGCATGTCTTTTAACTGGCACTGGTAAATATGAGCACATTTCTCCAATTTTAGCGTCGCTCCATTTGAAAATACTTTTATTGGTTTTTAAATCCCTCCATGGTCTTGTGCCGCCCTTCCTCTCTGAGCTCCCTCACACATCCACTCCCACTCGCTCTCTCAGATCAGCTGATCGGCTGCTTTTGATGGTGCCCAGAACAACGTACAAGCTCCGAGCACATGGGGCCTTCACTGGTTCTGGTCCCAGACTGTGGACCGGCCTGCCTCTGTAGATCACACAGGCCTCCTCCTTGCCTGTTTTTAAATCTGTTCTTAAACCCACCTGTTGTCCTTGACCTTTTAACACTCATGCAATGTTGACATTTTGTTTCTGTTTTTATATTTTAACTTGTTTTATTTATCTATTTTTATTTGATTTTAATGTTTTTTTTAATGCTTTTATTAATTTTTATTGTGCTTTTAGTCTTCTGTACAGCACTTTGGTCCACTGGTGGTTGTTTTAAAGTGCATATAAATAAAGTTGGATTGGATCAAAAAAAAAACCCCACTTCCCAGAATCCACCTCCTGACCCAACCCGGCAGGTAACAGGATAGATCTGTAACCTCCTGTGATGTTCTGGTTCTTCTTGTTCCAGATCTACAACCATAACGTTCTCATGGACTCGTTCCTGGGGCAGGTGTCGCTTCCCGCCGAACAGGGCCGTTTCCAGCAGACGCTCCACCTGACGGACAAGGGCGACCGCCGCCACAGCGAGCTCCCCGGGACCGTCACCGTCGCCATAGTGACCAGCACCGTCCTCACCAACGTGTGAGGCCCCAGTTTACCACATATTCACCGTTTATCTGCTGTTTACCTTCAACCAGGCTGGCTTTCACACAAAGCGTCTTTATCACATGACTCTGTTCGACCACAGGTAAAACATTCCAACAGGTGAGATTAAACCCAGGTTTTATCTTCAGCCTCGTCATTTTCATCCAGTTATGCTCCTTTTCTTCCTCCAGTGTCATAAATGTCCAGTGTTATTCAGTGTTATTTACCGTCAAAGTTTTCTGTTCCGTTGTTTACACCTGGAAGGTCGACCTTAATGTGACGAGTAAAGACATGAGGGTTTTCACGACCAAAATCAGGCAAAAGATGCATGAACTGTTCACAAAAAAATACAGTTTTAATCTGTAACAATAGAAAATAAAATGTATGTATTTATGGACTGTTATTAAGCCCTAAATAAGCGTCTTAAATCACACATTTCACACCTTCAGACATTAAAAATCCTATATATTTTTTTATTTTACTCATCTGTGTATCGATGCATGTGTTCATTTTATCTGTAAGTTAAAACTTCCACATATTCTTAAGTTGACATTAAAATGCCTCCAGTCACAGCTTTACATCGGGACGCTTTGTTTTCCATGCACCTTTGAAATCATCATCCATCATTTTCAGGAGGTCAGGCATCAGAATGAGGTTTTACTTCTGTTACATGAGCAAACAGGGTGGTAATGGTAACAGGGTGGAGCATGAAGGTTATTGTGTTCTGTTTTCTCACCTGTAATCGTTCCTTATGGTCATTATGTTCCACTGTGTGTTTATATGTTTAAGGTCATCGTATCACTCCTTTGGTTACAAACAGGAACATTTTCTTTTTCATAAATGAAGCCAAAGTGTTGATCAGTAACAGGAACAAACCCGTCATATTTCATATTCAGATGGTTTTTACTCTGTTACTTTCTCTTGTCAAATTCATCAGTGTTTTAATGTTTGTCTTTTCCATAAACTTTTATGGTTTAAACTTTTTCAATAAATATCTTTGCTGACAGTTCAGCTCCTGCTTCTTCATGACTGAGTCCATATGAGTCCAGATCTTGCAATGCATCATGGGTCGGTCTATTTAGGATTTATATGTCAAATTTAAAACTGTCAAAGACACGCCCTCTAGTGGATATTTAGTGTATCAGTTCTATATGTTATTGTTATAGAATAACTATCAGTAGTTTGTTTTTCTGCAGGAAAATAAGATCCAATTCTGTGATTCAGACTAACATGTGTATTTGAAATAACGTGGTTTTATTCTTAAATTCTATGTAAATATTTTTAAATTTACTTTATATTCGTCTGGGATCAGTATTATTAGTTGTTTTTTTTTTATTATTATTATTTGTATTTTCATATGAGCTGCAGTTGGTCTGTGGAAGAATTTAATGTTCTTTGTGAGGTGGACCAGAAGGACCAGGAGGGACCAGAAGGACCAGATGGACCACAGAACCCCCCTCATCTCCAGGAGGGGGAGGGAAGCTGCAGAACTCACTCACTTCCGTACCATGTGACCCACCGGGGCCGCAGCTCATTGGCTGATCGCGCATCCTCCGGGATAAATCCGCATCAGCGGCCGGTGACCAGTGCACGGAGTCCGGTCGGAGGAGACCCGCTGACATGACGGCGGACGTGGCGGTGTCTGTGTGGGTCCTCGCGGGGGTCGTGGCTCTAAGTGACGCGGGCCGGAGGTTGTTGCTTCGCGCCTCTGCGGACTGCGGCCGCGCGGCGTACGCGGTGGAGCTCGTGTCCACCTTCCAGCTCTGCTGCTGCACGCACGAGCTAAAGCTGCTGTCCGAGGTGGGCGGGGTGGAGCCGCGGCTCGCGCTCACCTTGACGTACCTGGCGTCCGTCGTGCACGGCTTCACCTTCCGCGGGGCCATCGGGAACCCGACAGGTGCTCTCGAGCACGCGTACCGCGAGCGGCTGACGCGCGGCTGCGCCCTGAGGAGGATCGCCTGCCAGTTCGCCGCCGCGGCCGCTGCACGAGCCGCGATGCGGATGGTGTGGGGGGTCGGTCTGTCCGCGCTGCACGTGCGCCACAAGGATCTTGGGTACCAGTGCACGAGCCCCATCCGCGCGTCCGTGCTGACCGCCACTGCAGTGGAGATGATGTGCGCGTTTGCGGTGCAGAGCGCGATCACGCACACGAGGAGCGTGGAGGAGAAGTACCGCGTGCACGCGGTAGCAGCCGTCATCACCACGGTGGTTTATGCAGGTACGGAACCAGAACCAGATCAGAACCAGATGAGATGAACTAGACTCAGAGCCTGAGTTTAGACCAGTGGATGGTCCAGTGTCCCTGGTCCCGGACCACAGACCTGGTCCCGGGTCTGAGTTTAAACTGGTTCAGGTTCATCATCTGACAGTTCGAGTCAGTTTATGAAGTGGAGGTTTTAAAGTCTGCGCTCAGGGTTTTAACAGTGAGTTTATGAGGTTTATTTAAATGTGTGTGTTCCTCATCTTCTAAATGACTCACAGTTTTAAACAGGTTTAGTTTAAAGTATTTAAGTTAAATTATTAATTATTTTATTTTACATCATTGTGTGACTGATTTTAACCTGAACAGATGAAATAACAAGATGATCAGTGTTGAATCTAAGTGAGTGGATGATTTCCTCTGTTGTGATTCTGTCTGTGTTTATATGTCTGTTTGTTTTGTTTGTTTATTTGTTTGTTTGTGTGTTTGTTTGTTTCCAGGTGGCCGTATGACTGGAGCTGTGTTTAACCCCGCCGTGGCCTTCTCCACCCAGTTCCCCTGTGGTGGACACTCGTTTCTGGAGTACTGTGTGGTTTACTGGCTGGGTCCTCTGCTGGGTGAGACTCCTGTGGACACACAACACCCCAGGTTTACTCTGGATTATGAGTATCAGTGTTGGAAATGAAAGGAAACTACATTTACTCAGATTCTGCTCATAAATACAGGCTGTAACCATGGAGACGACATCCCATCACCTGAAAACGTCTGACCTTGAAAATTATTTTAGATACTATTTCACTCATGAGTCTCACGCTATGAATTTGAATCTCTGTGATTGGATACATGTTGAAATGCATCCTGGGAGTTGTAGTTTAACACTGTCTGTTTGTCAAACATTAGGATACTTCAGGGTCCTCCTACAGATCAGGACATCTGTGTCTCCACTTCATCAGTTCACTAACATGTTCTGTCTTTACTGGAGACATTTTGGAGGATTTTATTGTCGTGTGTTCGATGAAATGATGAGTGCTACTACAGTCAGTGCAACAACTTCAATAAAAAAACAAACAAACAAAAAAAACAATACATCAGAAAATAAGAATACAGCAAATATAAAGTTACAAAAACTAAAAATTAAGATTAGAAAATAAAGTATAAAATGTAACAAAAAGTAAAGTAAGAATAGAACTAAAGGTATATAGTAAAAATAAATAGACATAAATATGAATAGACACAAATTAGCAATATTAACAGAATGTATATCTATGAAAGTTTCTTAAAAAAACTGTATAAATATTGACTAAATATTACATTGTTATTGTAAGAACAGAGGATTATTGAACATCAATACGTCACTGTGACAGTGTTTCCTGATGTTTGGTGTTTCTGCTGCAGGGATGATGATCTCCGTGGTGCTGTTGGACCGACTCGTTCCTCTGCTGGGGACGAAACCAGAACCACTCATCGGGTTCAGAGAAGACGACAAGAAGAAGAAGAAGAGGAAGAAGCTGTGACGTTGACATAAACGCAGATGGACCGCATGGGTTTGGGTTCAGGACGTAGAAGTTCACCTCATGAGCACACTGGAACTAACAAATACACCCGAACGCATCACGTGGGACCAACTGAAGCACAACACGGTGAAGAACATGAACTTCTAACACAGTCTGGAAACGTCACTGTAGAACTTCAGCCTGTTCACTGACATTTATTCAGGTTTCTCCGACAGAACATCCTGATAATCCAAGAAAAAAGCCTGAATATTGGGAGCATGAAGGCAAAATGTGAAGAAAAATAGTAGAAAATGATCAGAAAACTGTATTACAAAATAAAATTCACATAGTATGAAACTAAAATCATAACAATACACAACAGATAGTAATATATAACAGGAAATCTGTTGAAAAATCACTAATGCAACAGTAAATTTTATCTAAATTTATTGAGTAAAACTGGTGATGCTGCGTTTGGATTGCCTGGGAAATCTGACAACTCCTAATATTAGCCTGTTTTTTCTTGTAATGTCATGACTTATTCCAGGTTTTCAGAGGCTTCAGCACCGTCTGGGATCCAGTATTTTCTCTGTATATTTTTAATAGTTTTATCCCACGTCTGTGTGCAGTTCGGTGAAGTTAGAACAGATGTACGATCCAAAACGCCGGCGGTCTAGTGGTGACAGTTCTGACCAATGGATCTGGGACACATTGAGGCGGTTTTGATGAGTGTGGTTGAGGTGAAACTGCACTGAAGCCACAATGGTGAAGAAAACCCCGGTTTATTTGGTAAATCAAAGACATTTCTTCAGACACAGAACTGACGGAACATTCTCCATGTGCATGATGCGTTCAGGTTCCGCATGTGAAGTCAAAGCAATAACAGACACTGAACTAAACGCTTTCCATCCTCATCATCACATGACGAATTCACCTGCTGAATGTTTGAGGCGTTCACAGTATTAGTGTTATTATTATGATTACTATTAGTATTCAGGCTGTATGTGACGTTCAGGAGCCGAGCACAGCGTAGGAATCCACAGAACATTTGTTTTACTGGTGCCTTGAAAGACACAACCTGCACAAACACTGAGTTCAACTGTGTCATTTGTGTTGAAACTGAGACGACGCGATGAAGCTGAGAAGCTGAAGCGTCACGTTTCAGATGTTTTAATTAAAGTCATTTACGCCGAGTTACGTCGCGGTCGTGGATGGTTTCATTTTCACCCGGGTCTCGGTCTAAATAACGCTTTAAAAATCAACCATGTGATTAATCCTTGGTTTAATGTTTCAGAGACGTTAAACTGTAACTGATATTTTTATGAAGCCTGAACTGTGTCGTCAAATTCAGACTAAAACCACATTCTTTCAAATTCATATTTGGTCAGTTTAATCTGTGGACGTACTGAAACTTGCAGTTCCCTGACTGTCCACTAGAGGGTGACTCCCCATTGACCTCCATACTGTGACATATACATGTTACAGCCTGGTACACAGATCAGGAGGTGAAATTAACATCTAACTCACCTGTTTAGATTATAAAGACAAAAAGTTATACATAATTAAGGGCGTGGTCTCTGTGATTGACAGCTAGCATTAGCTCGTCTCATCAAGTTGCACATTCAGATTCTGGTTTATTGAATAAAGTAAATTTTTCGGTTGTAGTTTAAGGAGTTAAATAAGACCAGAGGATTCTGTCATGAGGTTTACAGGCGATTCATTCCAAGAACTTTAGCATTAGCTGATATTAGCATTAATATGTATTGAATTCTATGGTCTGTTAGCTAGCTGCTAACTAGCTCAGGTAGCCATTATTGGTGTTTGTACATTATACTGTTATCAACTGTATGTGTTAATGTTTATTAAGGATCTGAAATGACCTGATGGGGTTTATTACAACAGTCATAATAAACTAAAGTGGACCAGACCATGGTTCAGTCTGATCCAGACCTTAGTTGGACCAGGGACTGTTTGGTTCACATCATGGTCCAAGGGAGGGTTTACATCCGTCACATGTCGACAGTGTTATTTATTATGTGTCTACACTAGGGATGTAACAATATGAAAATTTCATATCATGGTTATTGTGACCAAAATGATCACGGTTATCATTATTATCGCGGTATTGTTGAAATTCTGCTCAAAATGTTCAAAAAGTACTGATACACACACTGAAATAATTTAACCAAGTTGTATTTCGGGAAAATAAAACAACAAAAACTAGAAGCATTCGGAGAGCGCAGACCTCCGCCAAGGCAGATCAGTGCCCCCCCCCCGATTACCACCAAAATGTAATCATTTGTTCCTTGTGCCAGTATCAACATTCCCTGAAATTTTCATCCAAATCAGTCCATAACTTTGTGAGTTATCTTGCACACCGACAGACAGACAGACCAACACCAGCAAAAACATAACTTCCTTGGTGGAGGTAAAACAAAAAAAAAACAAATAAAATAACTGACAATGCACTTTCTCTGTTGCAGAAACATTCAAATATTAACCCTTAGTGGTCTGAGCCTATTTTGTACATTTTTTCAGTCCTTTTGATTTTGCCTTTATATACTATATAAACAAATGTTTACTATACCCATGTTTGAGATCTTTTTTTTCAGCACAACTTCATCTATATCATCTGTCTATTATTTTTTCACTTTAACCTGCTATAAAAACACAAAAGGCCAGAAAACACAAAATATAAAATCCAATTTGAAAAATGTATATAATTTATTGCATAAATAACTCAAAGATGCTTAACGAACCTTTTCAAAGACTTTAAAAGTGAATATTGGTTCCAAATATTAGGTATATACAATTCAAATGGTAATAAATTAAACTATACTCAAATATTTGACATAAAAGCAAATCTTTACATAGGAGTTTTCTCCAGAAAAATGTGGTAATCAAACACGGTTAACATGATAATCAGAATTTAAATGGTAATACTAACCGTCTGCAGTTTTACTGCGGTTTATTGTTATACCAGTAATCGTTACATCCCTAGTCTACACTCAGATGTCTTTTTGTTTGTGCTGTTTTCTGTTTGCTGTTGCAGCCCACAACGCATTTCCCCACGGGGACAATAAAGTAGATCTTATCTATATAATAAGTTCAGATTAAAGTAAAGGCTGTCTGATGACGTCTACGTCAGTTAAATGTCAGGAAAAAACAAAAACCTTTGGTCTTTCATACAAAAACTATGCTTTTATTGACGACTTCATACAAAGACGATATTTTATCTGAGCAGGAAAAGCTGATTTTCAGTTGGTCCTTAAGTACAAAACAAACATTTCAACAGTCGATGTGGAAGCGGCGGCGACAAAGGATGAGAACGATGCGACGTTCAGGAAGCCTCTCAGATGAATGAAAACAGGAAAGCTCTGATGTACGTGCTTTGAACAGGAGAGCGGCGCCGCATCCTCGTCTGCATTCCCATGATGCATCAGTGGATCTGGGACGGACCCTCGGTCTGTACACAGAGTTTAACCGTTACATGGATGATGAGACGAGACCAAAAAAACAGGATGAAACCAGGTGTGATGGTCCTGGGGTTGGCCCCCGGTCCAGGTCTGGACTCACCAGTGGTCCACGTCGGCGTCCTCGAACTGCCCCGCCTCCATGGCCTCTGGATCCACCTCCATCCCATCTGCTCCGACACAAACGACCAATGAAACCACGTGAACAACGGCCGCAAGAAAACATGTTTAAAACTTCACCTTTGAGTCAGACCTTCGACGCTGACCCAGTTCAGTTCGGAAATTCTACAAAGAAATGCACCATATGGACAAAAGTATGTGGACACGAATTCAATTCAGTTTTATTTATGGAGCCCAATATCGCCTCACAGGGCTTTACAGAAATTGTTGAATTGAAAAAAAACAAAACCATTGAAAACAAGCAAACATTCAGGTGTTTCTTTTCTAACGGGGGTCTGGGATACAAAACAGTTATGACTGTCAGAAGATAGTTTTATATTATGGGATAAATATCATTGCATTGGTTAGTTTGATTTCAATTGTTACCTTTGCTTCTAAAATGCCTCAGATGGTTTTGACTTCAACATTGATTTTGTTTTGGGGGTTTTTAAATCCATGACTATGATTTTAAATGTTCTTCCTCTAAATTTCTAAAATAGTTTTTCTGCTCTGATTGTAAATAATTTTCTACCACATCTAACCATCTACTTTCATCACATCTCAGAGGAAGAAAATTCTGCCATTAAACTTTAAGGAAATATTGATGTTTTTTTCTCAAATCCTCATGAACAGGACAAGTTACAGCTGTAGACATGATGTGTCCCAATATTTATGTCCATATAGTTTAGAAACAACATTTCCTTAGAATTTAATGGATCAAAGCCATGGGTTTAAAAAAAAAAAAAAAAAATCATTGTTGAGAGAAATTAAGAGAAAACCATCTCAGAGTCATTTTGGAAACAAAGATAAGAATTTAAACCAAACTAACCAGTGCAATGATATCTATCCCATAATATAAAACTATATTCTGACATCAGTCATTATTGTTTTGTATCCCAGACCCCAGCTAGAAAAGAAACCTGAATTCAATGTGTCCACATACTTTTGTCCATGTAGTGCATGCACTCCTAAAGAAATCCTATAATGGACTGAAATGTGGTTTTTCGTTTATTTCTTCAGTGCATGTAAACACATCAGATCTGATTATTGTAATTCTAACAGTTATTGGATGTTTCTGCTCATGTCAACGGCTTCAGTCTGTTACATGAGCACGTTTAACTGTGATGGAGTCGTTTTTGTCAGTTTAGCTGTAATTATTGGATCTGTTGGACATGTGTCGTGTGTTGCTGTTCGTAGGTGAGTAAATGTTTGTATTTCCGCTGAACGTCGAACCTTCGAAGTCGGCCCTGGTCTCCTCGGTCCGGACCCCGGCCATGTGGTACTGCTGGGCCACTGACTGGGCCAACATCCCCTCCAGTCTCTCCAGCGTGGCCTGGCCCTCCTGCGTCAGCGCCGACAGACCCTCGTCACACGTGTAGAAGGTCGGGATGTCGGCGTGACCGTGTTCTGACAGCGGCACATGAATGCAACACGGACGAAAAAACACAAGACATGTTAATCATCTGGTTTTAGACACGTTTAACAACCAAACATGGATGGACTCCAACGGCGACGTCTCACCTGCCTCTGCCGACGAAGCATCCACACGACCACGACCACGGAGACATGGACGAAGACAGAAAACACATGAGACGCGTTAGACTCTAATGCTGCCTTCATGTGCTATAGGAATTATGGTAAATACTAGTTACAAACTCCAAAATTGCACATGAACGCCCCCTCGCATCGTATTTTCCAATTGGAGAACATGAAAATGACCTTTGACCTTTTCAATGTGTCGGAACGCAACAAGGGATTAATGGGTTAGGATAAACAATGGTTTTATTAACGTTCTGCTGCTGTTAGCAGATGAGTTCACACATTTATAGGATATGCAATTTACCCCTCCAAAAATACAAAAATAAAATGCTGTATCAGATGAATTAAAACGTCCAAAATCGTTTGACAGATCACCATAAACTGTGTTTGAGGCATTTTGCAATTCACTACGACAACAAATGCACTTGAAGACAACACAATTTCATTAATTTTTTTTCAATTTGTGGATTATTTTGCTCTTTGTTGATTATTTTGTCCAATTTATTCAATTTGTTGATCATTTTGTTTGTGTTGTTGGTATTCTGTTCATTTTTGTTCAATTTGCTGCATATTTTGCTAATTTTGTTGGTTATTCTATTCATTTAACTGATTTTGTTCATTTGTTGATTTTGTTCTTTTTGTTGATCATTTTGTCCATTTTATTCAATTTGTTGATTATTTTGTTTGTGTTGTTGTTGACATTTTCTTCATCTTTGCTGAATTTGTTGCTTTTTTTGTTATTCTATTCATTTAATTGATTATTTTGCTCTTTTTGTTGATTATTTTGTTCATGTTGATCATTTTGTTTGTGTTTGTTTGTTGCATATTTTACTTATTTTGTTGGTGACTGTATTCATTTAATTGATTATTTTGGTCAATGTGTTGATTATTTTGCTCTTTTTGCTGTTTATTTTGTCCAGTTTTGTTCACCTTGTTGAGCTTCTTTCTGATCTGATTTCTGCTGCTGTTAGCTGATGATTTTGCACATTTATAGTACACACAATGTGCAAAAAACAAACAAACAAACAAAAAAAAAACAGATGAATTAACACATCCAAAACTGTTTTATCCAGTTGTCAGGTCATGATAAATTGTGTTTCATCCATTTTTCATTTCACTACGACAACAAAAGCCCTTGATTGCAGCACACTGGTAATTACAAATTCAGAAGTGCAAAGGCTCTTCTTCCTGACAGCCCCTGAAGGCATCATAGAACCCAAACAGATCATGTCCAGAGTGACCTCACCTGCCTCCTCCACGTCGTACTCTTCTCCTTCGAAGTCGTTGTCAGAGTCGTCGTCCTCGGGGTCGGGATGAAGCGCCTGACATTCGCACATGGCCGAGAACATGGACTCCACTGCAGGTCAAACACAAACATCAGAGGACGGATTCCAACTGACAACACACGACAGAAGGTGCGTTTCCATCTTCATATATTCTATATAATCCAGACATTTTCCATTGTTTCTGGTCACTGCAGATGTGTCGTTCTTTTTCAGTTCAGTGATTTATGACGGTATTCAGCCAATTTCATTTATTTTTTTCTCTTCTTCTTATTTTTCTCATTATATACTTTTTGCTACCGTCATCACCGTGTGTGCTCTTGTTTATCGATTTCTTTGGATGCTGTTTTGACACTTAGATAAAAAAACGATTCATAGAAAATTCCTACTGTGAAAGGAACATAATATTTACACAGTAATGGGCAGTGAATGGTTTCTATCCAACGAAATGCAACAGGGCTTTTAAAATGTTTAAGGAAGTGTTGCAGGTATAGAAAAGCATCTGGTTGGACTACTAAAAGTACTTAAACAGATAAAATAACCTAACCTGGTTAAACCATTTAGAGGAAAAACAGAGAAAATAAAACGGTCCAAAAGACAAACCACCTTCCTGTTGTTTTTGTTTTCATAAGAACTCAGACTTATTTTAATTATTTCAGTTGAAATTAACATAAAAGTGATAAAAAAAAATAAGCCCCGAATCATGAAATCAGACAATGGGTCTTCATCTTTTCTATTATTTTCATCTGTTACCATCTCATAACCTGAATAAATAATAATAATCTGAATTTCTATTGAACTGTCAACTATCATCGATATTGACTGTGTTTAAAATCTTCATCTTTCCATTTGTTTCTGCTGCTCATGTCCAGATTTCCTTCCTAAACCTCTCACTCACATGCCGCTTTGTCACTTGGAACAAATCGAATCTCTGTGATTGCCGTTTCTTCGTCATCATCACCGCTGCCAGCCTCATCATCATCGTCTTCATCGTCTGCTTTCTCAGACATTTCTGCCTCATTTTCATCTGGAAGGAAACGAAGTGAAAAGTCACAACTTAGTCCTGAACTTGACTGATGTCAGAAGAGTCTGGTTTTGCAGCAGAGGTGACAAAAACCGAGACAAATGTATTCAGACTCAGTCGTTTACAGTCGATTCGAAGTCATGCTGAATTTCTTTTAATCGAAATCGATAAATACGTTGGACGTGGATGAGTCTGGAATCTACTTTTTATCTGATAGAAGTCTGTTAGATTTGTGCTAATGTTCAACTCAAATCCTTCTATGCTATTTGGTCTCAGAAAATTTATACAGTTTGTGAAAAATTACAATTCTTTATTCAATAAAACAGCTGAACCTGGCAGTACCAGGACCAGTAATCTGCATGATGAGCTGCAGCTGAGAGTATTTTTACCTGTAAATATGAGTGAAAATGTGCAGAAGGAGTGAGCATCAAACCAGTCACCACTGGTCTGCATCAAGTTCGCACATGCTCAGCGGAGCAGCCTCTGCTCGCCCAAATTAAGTGAAATGACAGAGAAAACACCAGAAATTTTTCGACCTGACATTTTAATAGAAGGAGTTTCTCTTTTCAAACAGTAACCCCCCCCCCCCATCTCATCTAAAACCAGTTTATTTATTTATTGACTGATTGATTTATTAGGGACAGTGCATATTAATGAACATGCACAACAACTGCAGCTGTAAATATGCCAGATTGTAGCAGCAGTGCTAATTTCCATCTGTAGTCCCTCGGCAGGTGACAGGAAAGACAGTTGACAAAAAGACAAAACAATCATTTGCTTTATACTTATTTTCTTTGTAACTGCACTGTTTGTAAATTCCACATCCCGACCCTGAGGGGCAACATCCCGGTCCTCCAGCACAGATATTTGTTGTGTATTCACTCATGCTGTACTGCATTTGTCCAGCAGTCACCACCAAAGCATTCACATGATTCTGGGCATAGCAACGGGATTTTAAGGCTATTGTTTTCCAAAATTACTAATATCTCCCAAAATATTGGTCCTATCAACTTGCCATTTTCACTACTCTGTTCCTTAACCAAAAATACATAAGTATGACAAACTGTAGCAGTCAGCTCTGTACAGATTTAGTGTGATGTCCAAGACACACACACAGAGTCCACTTCCATTTTATAATATAGATATGGAAGCTGACAAAACCGAATAAAACTTTTGTCAAATCTATAAGAATTGGATGCTGCTAAGGATCATTAATTAAGACTTCCTCCTTGTTTGAGGTTTCCTCAGTACAGGTAGTAAACGTCCACTCACCGCTCAGTTTGCCATTGACCATGACGTACAGATGCTCCTGAGGGAAAGCGCTGACGTCTCTGGAGATGGCGTGGAGGCTGATGGTGGGATACTCCAGAGCGAAGCCCAGACCTGAACCATCGAACCAGGACAGACGCCTGCAACCAGAAACAGGAAACGGTTTAGAGTCTGAGCAGCTCCACTGTTCAACGCAAAGACCACCTGAACGTCTGAGACGTTCAGGTGAAACTGAGAATGAATACTTTTCAACATTTCACATTTCTTAAGTGATTTATTATCATTTATTATAATCTGCACAGTATCATCCTCTGCATTTTACATTTTTCAGTGTAAAACAGGTATTTTCTTATGTTTAATTCACTGATGGTGTAGATGCTCATAAAAACAGTAAATTCAAAGTTTATTATGTCAGAGAAAGGTTTCAAGACTGATGAAATCTTCCATTGTTTGTATCAAATAAAGCCTCATATGTAGAACTGGTAGAAGCTCCTAAATTAGACTTTTTCCAAATCTACCTTGACAGTTTCCTTAATAAAAAAATATAACTTATGTCCCATTTCATGAAACTACTATCAACTGACTCTAATTGTTATGTTTATATGAAGGTTGGAAAGTAAAGAGTAACAGGAGGTTGAGGAGTTTAAAAACACAATAAAAAAAAGACAAGAAATATCTGTAGTTTAACCTGATTTTAATGTGTGATTAGTCAAATGAGTGGGAATCATGACTACAAGTAAAAATGACCCCTCAAATGAACTATTTATTACAGTTAGTGCCAGGCTTAGTAATTCATTACTTTATAACTGAACTAGACATTTAGTTATTCAGATTCATTTACTTCTATTCATTCATTTAAGGTTTTTATAACTTGGACATTGATGCTCATGGATTTCTCCAGTTTCTACTAAAAACAAAAATTGTTCATTAACTACAATGTTTTTTTCCCCCACAAGTAACCCTTTTAAGAATACTATTGTTATATTGGCCTCTAAATATTTGCTAACCATACTGAACTTAGAACATTAATTTTGACGGTTTGTATGTTGCATCAGTACAAGGTGTGTAAGATATTAAACAGGAGAATTAATGTCAGACTTTTTTTTTTGTCAATACAACGCACAAATAAATAATCAGTGTCTCATTCAGAGATGTAAACCAGTGGGGGGTCTGATAAATGACCCATGTGTTTCCACCACTGACACCAAAACAATATCCTGCTTTTACTTTGAAAGATCGTGTCCCGTTACAGTACAACTTCCGGCTGTACCGGAAGTGCATCGGTTCGGAGTGGCGGGTGACAGGACGGGTGTTTACGGGTTTATAAGTCACTGAAGTGGGAAAAATGTCTGCATTAAACACCTTAAAAACCCAAAAGGACTCGGATGACTGAACCCCGTCTGTAACAGCGAGTTTTTACACTCAAACACGGCCCCACGTGCGCCACTTACGTCTCCGCGACGTAGAGCGTCCCGCAGCCGAGCCGCTTCCCGTCCAGCACCGCCGTGGTCTCGGCCTGCTCGTGCCGGACGCCCTCGGTGGGCGGAGGGAGGCTCTTTAGCAGAACCATGAGAGAACCGGGCCCGGGCGTCGACGGGAGCCGCAGGTCCGACCCGGGTGAAGCTGAGGGCGGGTGAAGGCGGACGAAGAGAGACCCCCGGACCGGAACAAGACCCACACCCGGAACGGAGTTAGACCCGAACCTGGACCGTCTCAGTGGAAGAAGAGCGGGTTAGACGCCGGGGTTCAGTTCAGTTCGGCTTCCACAAACCGATCCTCACTGAGTCTGAGGATGTTGGACGGCTGCTCTTCTTCGGCTGTTTTATACACATGAGTAAAGATGAGCTCCCCCTGTGGTTGGAAGGAGAACTGCACCCACACACTGACGCACACTGAACACAAAGAGAAATGCAACACTTCTGTTTTTGCTCCCGTTTTTCACGAGCTGAACTCAACAATCTAAAACTTTTTCTATGTACACAAAAGGCCTATTTCTCTCAAATATTGTTCATAAATTTGTCTAAATCTGTGTTAGTGAGCACTTGTCCTTTGTCCTTTGCTGAGATAATCCATCCACCTCACAGGTGCAGCAGATCCAGATGCTGATTAGACAGCAGGATTATTGCACAGGTGTGACTTAGGCTGGACACAATAAAAGGAAGGCCACTCTAAAATGTGCACTTTTACTGTACTGGGTGGTCCAGGGGGGTCAGAAAACCAGTCAGTATTTGGTGTGACCACCATTTTCCTCACACAGTCTTCTTCATGAATTCTCTGAAACAGCTTTGGAGATGGCTTATGGTGGAGAAATGAACATTCAATTCACAGGCAAAAGCTCTGGTGGAGATTCCTGAAGTCAGCATGCCAATTGCATATTCCCTCAAAACTTGTGACATCTGTGGCATTGTGCTGTGTGATAAAACTGCACATTTCAGAGTGTCTTTTTACTGTGTCCAGCCTAAGGTACACCTGTGCAAAAATCCTGCTGTCTAATCAGCATCTGGATCTGCCACACCTGTGAGGTGGATGGATGATCTCAGCAAAGGAGAAGTGTTCACTAACACAAATTTAGACAGATTTGTGAACAATATTTGAGAGAAATAAACTTTGTGTGTACACAGAAAAAGTTTTAAATCTTTGAGTTCAGCTCATGAAAAATGGGAACAAAAACAAAAGTGTTGCATTTATATTTTTGTTCAGTGTACATGTATATAGGGCTGTGTATTGGCAAGAAACTGGCAATACAATACAAATCACAATACTAGGATCACAATACAATATATCATGATACTGTAAAAAGTCAAATTTTTTATTGGTTTTGTTTCTTTTTGTAAAAGATTATCTCCTGGAAGAATTGAATTACATCGAAATTAAGCGCAAATACTAAACACATTTTTATTTAAACAGAACAGGATCTAATGCTATATCACAAAATATTCCTCTGTTAAAACTTAAATTATGTTTTACAGACATTACAGTTTGAGATCCTACTCAAATGTTCATATTCTATTAGTTCAGAACTAATGTCACAACATCAAATATAAACAAAAAAGGAAAAGAAAAGACAAAAATGAACCTCTGCCATATCTGCATTTGAATAAATACCTAAAAATATTGATACAGTACTTTTTAATATCGATACAGTATTGTGAAATTAAATATTGTGATATATTGCAGAACCAATATTTTCTAACACCCCTATACACTGATATTTCGTAGTAATTTATTTGCACATAAAAATATAAAATAAGACAAATACATGTACATATTTCTCTTGGTGGAAAGAAGGGTACGAAAATATGCAGGTGAGGTTGGAAACCCGAAAAGCAAATACAATGACCTCACCTTGACCTAGCTGTATTTTACACAAAATAAAAGGATGTCATTCACATATCTTCCATGAAGTAGAGGGATAAGTAAAAATGACATAAAAGTAAGAAATGATGGTTATATATCTATAAACATTTCTGCCAATAACATAAAGAGTAAAAAGAAATGAATAATAATAATAAAGCAATAAGAGTACTTGTAAAAGAAACACTAAATAAATAAAAAGATATTATATTATTGTAATGTGTATACATTTTATCCTCTTTATTTTTCAGTATAAATTAGGCATTTTCCTATATTTAATTCACTGATGTTATGTGTTCATAATTTTTTTTTTTTTAATTTTAGGATTATATCAGAACATAGAAACTTTTTCAGTAAAATCTCATTATCTGAACATAAACCAAGTGTCTCCATC
This sequence comes from Sphaeramia orbicularis, assembly GCF_902148855.1. NCBI lineage: Eukaryota > Metazoa > Chordata > Actinopteri > Kurtiformes > Apogonidae > Sphaeramia > Sphaeramia orbicularis. The sequence continues at coordinate 48,662,533 of NC_043969.1, read as the reverse complement.
CACTGTCACTTACCAAACTCAATAGGTTTTACTGGTGAATCAATGTTATAGAAGATGATGGTGTTTCCATGGTAACTACGTAGCCTCTGAATGTCCAAATGGGTCATATCTGATGACCATGAAAAGATGACAAACTGCATTTTACACCAATTATTTATTGAATTTCCGAGCCGTACATGAATGCACCACAGAGTCCATATGTGTCCAGAGCAGAGGCAGGGACAGAAGCCCCTTTTCCACCAACATTCCCAGGAACATTTCTTACCAGGAATTCATTTCCCTTGTAAATGAATTCCTGCTAATCTGTGTGGTTTGTGTTTCCACCTCAGAGTTCTGGGAAAATGTATTCAGATCAGACTGGTTTATTATCCAGAGTGTATTCAGATGGACAGACAGATTATTCTCTTCTTTTGCTCCATTTTCAAATGATCAGAACACAAATGAAGTGAATCTTTTAGATGTGGAATAAACATGCTCACAGACGCCACTGGATTAAACAGAGAAATGCAGAATGCTGCTCGTGGGTTCCACCAATTAACATTCTTCATCACACAGCCCCACCCCCAAGAATTCTGGGGAATCTGAAAAGTCCATTCCCCCTAAGAGGAAAGTTTCTCAGGGAAAGTTTGGGGTCGAGGGAAAGTTTTTTACCCGGGTAATTTAGGTAGAAACGCACTAAGGTTTTTTCAGAATCCAGAGTAAAGTTAAAGTTCCAGTGACAGAACTGGAGAACACAGCTGATGGTGGGAAAAGTAGTTTTGTAATGTGATTAGACACTATTCCGCAGCGTGTTGATTGGTCGAAAAACCCTGCTTCGTATTCCGTCGGTAAATGATTCCTGATTATTTCCACATCACTCGTTTTTCTGTGTTCTCAGGAAATGCGAGTTTATTGGTGAATGCCGACGTGTCTGGAATGGACGTTTGGAGCAGACGCAGCGTTCACAGGCGTGGCCAGGATCATGCGCTGGTCATATGACCCATTGAGTGAAGACACGTAGACAGACGTTGCATCCTCCTGTCAAATCCCTTCGGTCCCTCATGACATCCTCAACAAGTGGAGTGGAAGACTCCGCCCACTTTGGCCCCTCGGACCACCAGGCTGTTGTACTTGGCCACGGCGTCCTCCGTCTGCAGGACGTGGACCTCCACCCCTGTCCGCCGCACAAAGTCCACGGTGGACGACGGAACCTGGGACGAAACCAGGACACAATAGGTCAAAGGTCAGAATGAAGAACAGTTCATACACAGGGTTTATTATAAAAATAAAAGACCGGTTATGAAAACACAGACAAAAATGGAGATTAAAAACAGTCAAATATTGCAATTTAAATGAAACATTAAAATAGCTGAATGCCAGGACAGATATTTAACTAAACACGTAGTTCCAATACTTTCACAATAAATGTCAGTATTTAGACTGTTACGTCAAAATGATAAAAATTTCATAAAAACTCACCTGCAGCTTATGATTTAATGAATCTGAATGTATGATGTAAGACATAGTTTTGTGATTTGACTTGTATTTGAATGTTTTTTAATCCTAGTATTTTATGTCTAAGTACATCTGAAGTATTTATGAACTTTAATATGATTCTTTCTCATATTCGTCTGTTTTTTTTAATACATTTTTGTTGTTTTTAATAAACAGAAGAGACGACAGAGCCCAAACCAACAGAAGTAATAGTTCTAAACACATATTTTAATTCTTTTTACTTAAAAGTCTCTGCTTTTTCCTTTTTTCTGACGATTCACCTTCTGCAGGTTTTGATGGTTTTAATGGTCTCGTCTTCGTGCTCTGACTCTGATGGAACTCAAACCCAGAACCTTTGAATGATCCAGTGAACCACATGGATGAACATGAAGACGATGGAAACTGAGGAGTTCATGTTTTTTACTCTTAGATTCTGATGCAAAGGATTCTGGGTAAGTGTACTAACATGACAAACATATCTTTAATTTGATAAAATCATATATATGAAAACACACCTTTAGCCTCTGATTTCAGCATTTTTATTTAGTGCATTTGCAACATTAAGTCAAATTAAGTCACAATTAAGATATTAAAAAAAAAACGAATAAATAATTAATAAGCAAATGCATTTAAAGGGTTAACATTCTTAGTTTTGATCAGGACTGAAGTTTGAGAAAATGTTTGACCCAAAAAAGGAGAAAACAATATTCATCTATAGTATTTTTATGGCAGTTTTTGGACATTTTTGTCCTGAATGACTCAACATCTGATTCTACACAAAAACTAATAACGTACTGAAGTCAATATTTAGGCAAATGTTTGACAAATCCAAGACTGATTGAAAAACAAAGCATCCCCAACCCTCAAGGCTTTGTTAAATGGAAAATAACTACATTTTTGTGTGTTTTCATAGTAATAATAGTGACTTCAGGTTATCAAACTAGCATTTAAAGGGTTAAAATCCTTAAAATGATTGAATGTTGAAAGTTGTTTAAGAGATTTATGCAGAAAAAAGTAGAAAAAATTATGAACCTTTAAAGTGGACATTTTGGTCCTGAATGACTGAAGAGGGTTCTGATGATTTAAAAAAAAAAAAAATTAGAAAAATTTTTAATTGGAATTCTAAACTTTGTCAACAGAGACTTGGTTACAATAATTGCTCCATTTGCACTAAAACAGAAGAAATTATGCAGATCAAGAGGAAAAATGTACCCAAATGGACTAAAATGTTCATAGTGACACATGAGGGTTAAATAAATAGACACGTCCAACTCTGACCTGTAGCTCCGCCCTCATGCCTCGGCCAATCACCAGAGTGTCCACTCCTGCCTTCAGGACCTCGTCCACATCGGCCGGTTGGACACCAGGGACATGCTACACAGTGAGTTTAATATCATCACAATCTGGACATAAAACCTGGAACATGATGTAAAGACACACGTACAGACGAATGTGGATCCATTTATCATCAGATTAAAGAACAAAAACAAACCATGACTGAATATTCCGAAGGAAAATCAAGTAAAAACAGCAAACTTTGCATATGGAAATATAATTAGGATTAAAAAAACAGGTCACAATAATGATAATGAGCTTTTTCCCCACCACAACACTGTGGTTTGATAAATACTGGACAAAATAAATGTCTGGGATTTAACTTTAGGAACGTCTTAACCTGTTCCTTCCACTTAATGTTCATTTTCTCCTATTTACCAAGAACCACAAGGTCAAATTAATTAATGTCCTCATTTAAAGGTAATAACCTCTAGTTTCAGAACATTTACTTTATTGATACATGGATAAAATACAACCTGAACTACATCAGGTTAAATTGAGCTGAAACAGTTTGTTTTCCTTTGTTTTTTTAAATAATGATATAATTAATGATGGAATGGATCAGTCATGTGACTGGTCATGTCCCAATATCCAGGTGATTCTTTCATTAATTATGTTTTGTTGCTCAGGACAAGGTATAACAAGAAAACACTGATAAAAGATTGGCTCTTCAGCGACTCAGTGGGAATGAAGGGGTTAAAAACATTTAAATCCTGAACTGACACTTAAAACCAGATTAAACGTCAAATTAAAAAGTGTTTTTATAGGAACGTGGCGTTGGGGAAGTTTTTCTTCTCCTCTATGTAATGAGTCTGAAGTCAGACCAGACTGATGAACGGGACCAGGTCCAGACCCCAGAATGGGTTCAGACCTCGGACCAGATCCAGACCTCAGACCAGGTCCAGGTCTATTGTGGACTGTCCTCACCTTGGTACCGGTCTCAGTCCAGTCCCAGGCCCGGCTCCCTCCAGGCCACACCTTACAGTCTTTATATGTGGAAGAGCATCCCCTCACCGTCATCTGACCCCAAGACAGGGACTCAATCTCCGGGGAGGACATGGTCTGACGGTGCCCCCTAGTGACAGGACACAGAAAGACACAGAGTTCAATACAATTATTATCAGAATCAGAATCAGAACACTTTATTGATCCCAGGGAGAAATTAGTGTGCATTACAGTTTGCTCCATTCAAGTATAATAAAAAAAAGTAGCAGGAAAGACATTATCATTACAACAAAAACACTCTGTTAAGACACAATTAGAACAGCAATTTGTACAATATGTACTAGATATATATTATCAATATGATAATTAAGGAAATATACATAATAAATGTGCAAAAATATTGTTGTGTCAGAGATCAGTGGATGGTTTTTCATTCACAGGAGACAAATATGTTCAACTATTGACCTTTAAAAGTCTGTTTAATGACACATGAATCTGTTCATTGTGTTAAAACCAAATCCAGCTTCTCAAATAAAGTATATGAGAAATATTTAACATTGAACACACCATCATTAGATTTAATGTTTTATGTTTTAATTACCAGATATGTCCAAGAAATATGTAAAGGGCATAAAAACAGTAATTTCAGTGTGAACTCCATCTCTTAATGTCTGTTATTCACACAATATGAGTTTTACTGCACCAGTGTTTGAGTATGTTTGTCTTGTTTCTGTAATTCCATGTGATTTCATGTTTACTGATGTTTAACATCATTAACACATAATGTAATATTTTCACTCATTTATTCCTGGTTTACTTAAGCCTGTGAAGTTCACACAGTTTATGATCACTGCAATATTTTAAGGATTGTATAATGTCATCTAAAGTCACATGTTCTTTCTGAATGTTGTTGCGTGCATTTCATGTTAGAGTTTGACTCATTGGAGGCTGTTTATAAATTACAAACCAGACGTAATCACATCAGATCGATCAAAACACCCAAAATTATCTAAGCAATTCGAAATCTTTGGGGGATTTAAGCAGAAAAATAAGACACTACTGAAAAACACTAATATCGACCTTTACCTGTTGAAACCTGTTAGGTCTGACCTCTCGCAATCTGCTTTATACATACTTGTATTTACAGAAGAGGATGTTTAATCTCTGTATTTGCTCATTTCAACCCTGCAAAAACAAAGCTAAAGCTACAAGTAAAGTTTTACAGTTAGCTTTAGCTTAAACTCTTTAAAACCTGACTGTGGACATTGTATTATGTCCTGTACATTAGTAACAGCTGTGTACTTGGTCTACATTAGCTGTCGACTACATACATTTAGCTGAGAATACACTAAGTTATAGATTAAATAAATATATTCTTTATTATTTTGTCGCTAGCCGAGGTGTTAACATTAGCTATTGGTATGCGTTATGCTAACGCCAGCACCCAAAATGAGTTAAAAATAACCGATAAATGCAAAATATAGACAAAAAATGAATCCAAGTGTCTGTAGCTGTTAATTAACACATACCAGAGAACGTAAGTTAAAAGACGATATAAGTTCCTTGAAACAGCTAACTTTATTTACTAACTAGCTACCTTTACTTTAATTATATGCTAATCCCTCATTGCTAACTAGCTAACATAGCTGTAGTTAAAAGAAGCTAACTCACCTGTAAACAGATAAAGGTCACGTGTGTTGTCTGTTCAAACAGTACGAGTCTAATGGACCAGACAGTTCAACAACAACAACAAAAAAACCACTTCCTTGTCAAAGTCCCACCCACTGGTTTATTATCAGAAAACTGCAAAATATCAACAAATGGTCACATCATGTTTCAGTTCAAAACAAAGCCAGCATCACATGCTCCCAAACCTCCACAAAACTGTACACAAAACTGTACACAAAACTGTACACAAAACTGTACCACAAAGCTTCATCCACATCAACAGGCAGTGGAATGAAAAACCCCCCAACAAAAACACTGATACACTTTTATTATTATTAACATGTTTTTACCCTGAGTTTTCCAGGTTTAGACCATAGAATTAAACCAAAAGCAGACGCAACATGAGCCTTTTTCCTGTAAATGACATGTTTACTATAAAAACATCAAACCCAGGATGAAATACACACACAAAAAAAAACAACACTCATTTGTTCCAGTTATGATAACGGAGTTGGATTCATGGCAGTTCCAGTGACTAAACCGACACACCAGTGATAGAAACATGCACCAGTTTACAGCTTCAGCGTGAAATGTTAAGACCATCTCATATAAAAGTACATTCACCCACAGACACAGTGCAAATAAATACATCAGATTCAAGACAAACACGTCCTACCCGTACGTCGTCAGTTTGTTTGTAACGGCGGGAAAAAAAGCTGGACGATAAAATAATAATTATAATGACATATTTCTACTGCAATGCACGTTTTTTTTTTCTCTTTGGAGTTCATTTTGTTCACGTTTTCAGCTGAAACACTTCCACATGATTCAATGTGTTTCTATTTAACTGAAATTTTAACCGCATTTCAGTTTTGAACAAACAATTTATTCATCTTTGTGTGTCATTTCCATCCTATTATGTCTTTTACATCATCTCAAGATTTACAAAATGAAGTGTTTGTCATGTTAAAGAGTTAAAACCACAAATAACTCTCTAATTAAATTTGTTCAGTGTTCAGTCAGGACAAAAAAATCAACCTATAAATGAATAAATCATTATGATTATGGATATGGCCAAGCTCTGGTGCAAAAAAACTCATTATTTAACATCTCAGTTACTGCTTTTATGATTAATGATATAAAATAAGAGATCTGGCAGGTTTTTACTGAAAATATCCCACTTTTTAAGCAGCTTTGGATTTCTGCTACTGCATCAAACTTTGATTCTTTTTTTTTTTTTTTTTTTTTTTTAAAGAAAACGTATGAGACGTGTGACGTCAGTACCGTCCTGAACACGTAAACACATCTGACACAGTTGGACAGTGGATCCAGGTATTTTAAAGTCGAGTTCTGAACCCATGCCATTATTGAACAGATCTGGAGTCTGTGTTTTAGCCCTGGTTTGTTTAATTAAAGTCCTTAAATCTGTTCTTTTAAAGGACGGCATCAACACGTCGAAGACAGAAGACCAACAGTGGTCGTGGACCCAGTTCGCCCTGGCGGTTCAGGTCCAGAACTGACCACATGATCACATGACCCTCTGCCGCACAGCCCCGTCCTTGCCAGTCTCGGCCCCGCTTGTCCCGTCACCTTTCCCGTGGATCAGCGGCGTCATTTCTGGAAGAGTCACATGAACAAACCCGTCACATAAAGAAGACAAAGAACTGGAGTCGAGTTATCGACGACCCCCCCTTCGACCCCCTGAGGACACTGTAAAAGGTAAAAACAGTTCAAACTCCGCCTCCTTTCTATTCGACCAATCAAGCAGTCTGTGAAACCTTGTACTGTCAGCCCCTTTTCCACCAATATTCATTACCAGGAATTTATTTACCTGGTTAAATAACTCCTGTTAATCTGTGTGGTTTGCGTTTCCACCTCTGACCACTAGAGGGAGTTGGTCTCAGAAAAAACTCCAATTACAGAGATTAAACTTTTTATGGAAGAGAATTAGGGCCACTAGAAAAAAATAAAAAATAAAAAAATAAAAAAATAAGGTCATATATATATATATATATATATATTCATCCGAATAAGTAAAACTAAGTTTATGAAGAACAATAAATAATTAACAGAAAAACTGAAAAGAAATGAATAGACTAATGACAAAAACCTGGATTTTCTAATAATTTAGAGTGAAATGTATGTTCAAAAGTGTTGATATTCTCTGCAATTGAAGTTAAATATTTATAGATTCTCTCAAATTAAAGTTATTAAAGTTGAATTTACCACAAAATAAAGACCAAACATATAATTTAGTTCAAGAAAAAAGAGAGAAAAAGACGCAACAAAATGAAAAAGATGTAACAAGATGAAAAAGAAGTGAATGCACACTGGTAAAATTTAAGAAATAGAATAAACTCATTCATCAGAACAAAATATAAAGACCAAACTTTTAATTTACAACAAGAAAAAGTCAGTAGAGTCTGAATGTTCTCCTTCTTTCTCTGATTTTAGTCTCAGTTTTTAAAATTTTGTCGACAGGTCATTTAATTTTCAGGCTTTTCCATCTTTACTGAACCTGTCGTACTTTAACATAATACAAAATTCAGATATGAACATGGAAAAGTGCTCGTCTTCTGTTAAAAGCACAAACATCTGAACACAATGAAGGCGAACATTCCAGTGTGTGATGATGAAACTGGTTTTATCGGGCGGAGGTTCAGGTCTTTGTTCGTCCTCTACATCCAGTCACACCTTTAAACCAGGACTCACCAAAGCGTCTACAGATGAGTAAGCGATCAAACAGGGAAAATATGGGAAAATTCCAGGAATATTGAGCATCTTACGAAGCGTTTTTACGTCAATTTTTATGCAGAAAATTGGAGGAGGTTCTAATCTTTAAGAAATAAAACTATAAAGCCCACAAACGTACGATGTTAGAGAATGACGGGTTCATCGACTCACTCACCTTTAAGCTCCACCCCTGTGTTGTGGTGGGTGTCGGTCTCTGATTCCACACCACAGCTGTTTTTCCCCGCGGCGTTGTTTCCGTCCACGTTGTCCATTTTGACCAGACACAGAGTCTGCAGCAGGTCGATGGGGTCGAAGTTTTCTCCGGCGCATTCCCCTCGTTTCCGAAGCATCTCCAGCACCTGAAGGAAACAAAAAGACACAAAAAAACACAACACACTTTAAGAGTTTAAACCAGGTCCTGAATATCACACATTTTATTTTGACTGTAGGGTTTATATTGTTCACATTCTCAACTAAAACACTGTAAAAAGTTTCAATGTGTTTCTGTTTTACTTCATTTCACAAACATTTTATCATTACAACCATTTTTTTAATGGTCTGTGAAAGGTTTTAACTGTACAGACGAGTTCAAACTACAAATAACCTTCATCTGACATTGTTTTTTGTGCTGAATTAGAAAAAAAAAGTTAAATCAAGCTCAATATAAGCAATAAATCTGAGATTAATTTTTTTCATATGTATAAAAACACAATAAAACCAACAAAAACAAATTAAAAATATAACCAAAACAAAAATTTATACAAAAGAAATAAATACCTAAAATTTTTAGCATTATTTACACATTCAAAAAGGAGTGGGAAGAAATGAACACTTATTTAATCCCAAAACAACAACAAATTTATATAAATACAACATAAATACAACATGTATATGCATCTATATCAATCAATATAATAATTATCATCTATCTATCTATCTATCTATCTATAAAATTCTACATCATAATCCATTGCATTTGCACTAAATAAACTCATATTAATAGAATATACAATCTGCTATAATGTTTAATTGTATACAGTTTTCCTCATCATTTACACTATATATGAGTATATAACTAAAAATAACTAAATTAGCAAAAACTGACAAAATAATAACCAAAAATTTGTGACAAAATTAAAGCAAATTTAACAAAAGCCACAAAATGGAAAAATATGAACAAAATCAGCAACAAAATCAATAAAAATAGAAATATAAATTAAAATAATATACAATCTCCCTTATAAATTATAATATATATGATTATCTCCATTATGTTTTTATATAACCTACAACTAAATTAGTTGATAGAAATACATATAAACTATACAACATACATGTATTCACTACATATTATCATCTATACTTTACTTTCACTCAGAAAAATTATTAAATTAATGACCTGACGTTGATCTGTAACAGTCATTTAGTGTCTGATAAACTCAGATTTTTTTCATTATAATAATCAATGTTTAATGGTCGATCTCATCTATTTATTAAATGTGCAGAAACAGAATAAGACCAAACTCACAGATATAAAATTAGACGAACTGAGTGGATTCTGACCTTCATGTACTTGTAGGACTTGAGTTCACTGATGTTCTCCTCCAGGAACAGCAGGTACAGGGACAGGTCGTCCCATTGGCCGCCGGGGTTGGGCAGGACGCTCACGGTGGGCAGTGATTGGTAGATTTCCAGGAAGTGGGCGTATCCCTGGCAGAAGAGGGGACGGAGGCTGGCATAGATCACCACGGGGACCAGAGCCGTAAAGACCACCAGGTTAACGAGGCTGAGAATAGACAAACAAAACAATATCAACCAGGGGTGTCAAACATGTGGCCCAAAAGCGGCCCGCGAAAGGGTCCAAACCGACCCCACTAAAGGGTCCAAACTGGCCCGCGGGATGAATTTACAAAGTACAAAAATTACACTGAAGACATATTAACTTACTATATAACAGTCAAGGGTCCAACTGGTTTTATTTCGGGTTCCACATTCAGACCAATATGAGCTAAAGTAAAGTAACAGTATAATAACCTTATATAATGACAACTCCAAATGTATCTCTTTGTTTTATTGCAAAAAAAAAAATGTAATTATGAAAATATTGACCTTTACAAACTGTCCTTTAACAATAAAATTTGAATAACCTGAACAAATATGAACCTGAAATGTCTAAAGAACAAGTGCAATTTTTACAATATTCTGCCTGTTAGTAAATGTCTTCAGTCTTTGTAGATCTGATCTGTAATGCACATGTATAAATGACTGGAATCGAACCCAGGACCTTGTTGCTGTGAGGCACCGGTGCTATCCACTGCATCACCGTGTTGCCCTGAAATGTAATCGTAATTTAATGTTTTGGTTTTTTTTCACTAAAACAAGTAGAAACATTTGCAGTTGTCATTATTTATAGGATATTATGTTGTTGTTTTACTGGTCTGACCCACTGTAGATCATATTGGTGTGTATGTGGAACCTGAACTAAAATGACTTTGACTCCATTGATGTAAATTATCAGCATCATCTGTGGTCGAGGACCGTGTCCACCCTCTGCGTCTCCATGTGGATGGACTCACCATCATCACCGTCTCCATCATCAGGACCTGGGACACGCACCTGAGCAGAGAGAAGACTCCGACGGCGATGAGTTTACACTGGACCATGTCGGGGACGCTGGGGTCGGACTTCAGGAGGCCGACCCGTAGCGTGCAGTTGAAGTTGTCTGTGACGGGCGCCAGGCGGAGGTAGTATCCCAGGTAGACGCAGGCGCACGCCAGTGTGACCAACGTCAGGCCGCGACACACCAGGTAGTGGAGAAGCAGCGTCCGTGAGCAGCGCTTCGTCATCAGGAACTTCTCCACCAGAGGGTAGTTGAAGCAGCCCTCGGTCGGGTCACTATGGAGACGACCGCGACAGGAAGTAAACAGGAAGTAAATAAACAGGAAGTAAACAGGAAGTAAGTAACCAGGAAGGAAGTAAACAAGAAGTAAGTAATCAGGAAGTAAACAGGAAGTAAAGACCAACAAGTGTCACACCATCAAGTCCAGAGTGATCCGGTTCCAGAACAGTGTCGTATACGTACATGTCGGCGTTGACGACTCCAGACGTGTACATCCTCTTGGCCAGAGTGACGGCGCGGTTGTAGCATCGGTCCAACTCCTCCATGATGAATGCCAGGTCAGACTGAAGCAGCGGAGCGGCCGAAAACCTCCAGAACAAGGCGGGGGTGTACATGAGGACGGCCACCAGCAGCAGGATGTACGGGAAGAACTGGAGGACACGGACACGGACTTACATGAAGACAACAAACAGGTCCAGGGACAAGAAACAGGACCTCGGATCAGGACCTTGGACCAGGGACAAAAACTAGGTCTTTCATCTGGGACACAGAACAGGATTATGGACCAGGAAAAAGAACCAGGACCTTGAACCATGGACTCAGAACAGTTACATGGACTAGAAACACAGACCAGGACCTTCGATTCGTCAGTTTTTTCTGTCTTCCTCTGGACATCAGAGGACAAATCAGAGTTCATTCACGATCATCTGTCAGTGTTTTAGAATTTAGATGGTCTGAGGTCTCTGCACTGAAGACGTCTTGAATTTTCTCCTGCTTTTAAAACCAAGTAAAATTAAATAAATGCTGATAAAACCCTGATTAGATCCTGTCACAAAGAGGAGAAACATAGAAGTAAATCATCATCTGTTACAAAGAAAAAATACAGAGTCACAGTGATGAGAGGAACCTGATGATTTCCCAACATGCCTCTGGTTTCTATGGTAACATGACCACAGGTCACGGCTGTCTACATCCTGTCGACTGATCACGTGAAGCTGATGGTTTAGGAATGTGACAAACCACACCCACCATCGTCATCTATATTTAAGACTTTAATGAGCAGAGAAACATCTACCCAGACTGGTTCAATGATGTTCTACCAGTGGGACTGGGCACTTCACAGTGTACAGTGTTGTTTATTGTTGGTACTTTAGTTGTTGTGTTGAACCAGTCTGAACCATGTTTCAGTCCACTAACATTACATTTCCATTTGTCCATGACTTATGTTTCTGTTACTGATGTTCAAGCAGCTAAAGCTCAGACCTGAACCCCTCCATCCATGAAAGATGGTTGGAGTTATTAAACACCAACATGTGCAAAAAATATAATAAAATCACAAAAAAATGCAGTAAAACGCATACAAAAATGTGCTAAAATTCATAAAAATGACACCAAAATACACTAAAATATGCTAAATTAGAAAGAAATATGTTGAAATTCACAAGAAATACACAAAAATGACAGTATATCATACAATTATATGCAAAAAATACACAAAATAAGCTGAAATACTCAAAAATATACTAAAAAAAATTCATGCTAAAATAAAACATGTATTTTTAGAGAGGTTCAGGGCCTCTAGTGGCGGTGAGTGGTATTACACCTTAACCTACTGTGTTGTTGTTGTTGTGTTGCGTGTTCACCTTGTGTAGCCACAGAGGTAGCGTGTGCGTGTGCACGGACGCCCAACAGTACGAGTCCACGTAGGCGGCCTGTCGCCACGAGAAGTTTGACGGAGCAAAGCAGCTGATCTGAGTCCCTGACCAGGAAAAACCAGAGCCAAAGACGGTCAGTGAACGCACCACACCCACAGAAAACACATCGGTGTTGTTGTTCTAAAGCTGAAGGATTTGGTGAAAAGGACTGGAAGAACCCGTCATTTCTAATTTGAGTTTATTTACTTGGTTTTGAAGGAAAACGCACAGATTCAACTTAAATATATCAGTTAAACTTAAATTAAAATTAATAACTTAATATTGTTAATAATATTAATAACTTAATAACTTAATAATATCAATCCATCATTTATGATTTGTCATGTTTTTTAATGTTGTTTTTGTCCAATTTTTTAATGTCATTTTCATCTCATTTTATGACCTTTTAAGAAATTCTCATTAAGTGTGTTTTTCATAATTTTTTGTTGTCACTTCTTTTCCGTAGTTTTCATCTTGTTGCGTCTGACGCGAAGTTTCCTTACATCACATCTTTTACATCGGATTTTAACTCGTGTACAAAATTCTCAATTTTTTGCATCTTTTACGTCATTATCGTCTTGTTTTTCGTTTTCTTCTTGTCGTGTCTTTTACGTTATTAACTTGTCGCTTTTTTGCCGTTTCTTTTTTGACTGGTGCGCATTTTTGTCGTTGCGTCTTTTTCATAGTTTTCATCTTGTCGCGTCTGTTACGAAGTTTCCTTTTTGTCACATCTTTCCCACCATTTCCATTTTGTTTAATCTTACATAGTTTTTGTTTTGTTGCATGTTTTTGTCATTTTCATCTTTTCACACCTGTTATGAACTTCTCGTCGAGTCTTTTTCTGCATTTTTTTTGTTTATTTTTTTCATTTTGTTTTGTCTGTTTTGAACTCTTCTTTGCATCGGTTTTCATCTCATATGTCATGAAATTCTCATTATTGCCTCTTTTATGTCGTTAACATCTTGTTTTTCATTTGCTTCTTGTCGTGTCTTTTACGTTATTAACTTCTCGAATTTTTCTCGTTTCTTTTTTGACTGGTGCGCATTTTTGTCGTCACGTCTTTTTCATAGTTTTCATGTTGTCGCGTCTGTTACGAAGTTTCCATTAGTCACATCTGTTATGAGATTTTGTTGCCACATCTTTGCCACCATTTCCCTTCGACTGTTTTTTTTTTTTTAAGTTTTTGTTTCGTTGCAGGTTTTTATGTCATTTTCATCTTTTCACACCTGTGATGAAATTCTCGTCGAGTCTTTTTCTGTTTTTTTTTTTTTTTTCATTTTGTTGTGTCTGTTTTGAACTTTTCTTCGTGTTGGTTTTTGTCTCGTACAGTATGTCATGAAATTCTCATTGTTGCCTCTTTTACGTCATTATCGTCTTGTTTTTCATTTTCTTCTTGTCGTGTCTTTCACGTTATTAATTTGTCACATTTTTGCCGTTTCTTTTTTGACTGGTGCGCATTTTTGTCGTTGCGTCTTTTTCATAGTTTTTATCTTGTCACGTCTGATACAAAGTTTCTTTTACATCACATCTTTTACATCGGATTTCATCTCGAGTGTTACAAAATTCTCATTGTTGCATCTTTTACGTCATTATCGTCTTGTTTGTCATTTTCTTCTTGTCGTGTCTTTTACATTATTAACTTGTCACTTTTTTGCCATTTCTTTTTTGACTAGTGCGCATTTTCATTGTTTTTTCGTTGCATCTTTTTCATAGTTTTCATCTTGTCGCATCTGTTACAAAATTTCCTTTCAGTCACATATGTTATGAGATTTTTGTTGCCACGTCTTTTCCACCAAATTCAGATTCTTTGGGTTGTAGAGCTTCATCTGATCCATTAAAACCCACCGACTGAAACCTCCTGAGCGAAGGCCAGGGAGATGAGGAGGAGGGGGAGGCCGACCGCCACGCACGTCACCATCTTGTCAACGGCGAGCTCGGTCCGGACGCTGCGGTACCGGGCCTGGTTCGGGTCCTTCAGCAGGAAGTCGCTGAACACATACTCTGTGGCCACGTGGGCGATGGCCATGACGGCGCCGGAGGTTCACGGACAGAAGACGAACACCTGCACAAAACCTACGAACAAGAAAACATTTTCACATTTTACTGAAAATATAAGTAATTACCTACCCAAAAAAATGTAAGTTTGATGTAGATCAGGGGTCTCAAAGTCATTTTCTTTCAGGGGCCACATTCAGCCCAATTTGATCTCAAGTGGGTCAGACCAGTAAAAAAATAACATAATAAGCTATAAGCAATGACTTTGGTTTAGAGCAAAAAAACATTCATTGGTAAATCATGAAAATACTTACTTTTATAAACTATCCAAACCTAAAAAAAATGACATTTCTTAAGAAAAACTAGAAAAGCACTCAGACAGCGCAGACCTCCACCAAGGTAGACGCCCCCCCAATCACCACCTAAATGTAATCATTTGTTCCTTGTGCCAGTATTAACATTTCCTGAAATTTTCATCCCAATCCGTCCAGAACTTTTTGAGTTATCTTGCACACAGACAGACAGACACACAAACCAACACTGGCAAAAACATAACCTCCTTGGTGGAGGTAATAAGTGCAATTTTAACAATATTCTGCCTCAATTTATCATTATTACCTCCGCCAAGGAGGTTATGTTTTTGCCAGGGTTTTTGTTTGTCTGTCTGTCTCTTTGTTTGTTTGTTTGTTTGTCCGTTAGTGTGCAACATAACTCAAAAAGTTATGGACAGATTTGGATGAAATTTTCAGGGTTTGTTGGAAATGGGATAAGGAAGAAATGATTAAATTTTTGGTGGTGATCGGGGGTGGGGGGGCCCACGGGGGGGGCCACTGATCAGCCTTGGCGGAGGTCTGCGCTCTCCGAGTGCTTCTAGTTTACACAAGTGTATCATGGATCAGATCTACAAAGACACTAAACACTTAGTAACAGGCAGAAAATTGCTAAAATTGTGCTTAATTTACTTTAGAAATTTCTGGTTGTTCATATTTGTTCAGGTTATTCACATTTTATTGTTACAGGATAGTTTGTAAATGTAAATATTTTCATAATTTAATGGGGTTTTTTTGTACTACAACAAAGACAAAAATTCAAATTTGTCATTATTGTTGACATAATGTAATTTTTTCACACATCAAACTGAGAAGAAAATATGGAGTCATTAACTTTGTAGGTTATTATGTTATTATTTTACTGTAGATCGTATTGGTCTGTATGTGGAGCCTGAACTAAAATGAGTTCCACAGCCTTGACTGAATTTTTGCACTTCGTAAATTCATCCCACGGGTTGGATTGGAACCTTTGGCCCTCGGGCCGCATGTTTGAGACCCCTGGACTGTAGATTATTGTAATTGAATTTTTGTTTTTTAACAGATGTTAACCTTCACTTGACTTCGCCCCAAAATAAACCCTGAAGACTAAAGAAAAATAAAGGACAATCATTCAGTCTTATAATTAACTAGGACAGTAATCTAATTAAGTACAGACAGAATTAGAATACTTATAAAACGACATAAAGGCATGTCATATGTGTGTTTCAGATTTCTGACACTCAGTTTTTATTCATATCCAACATGTTGCTTCTTGTTGTTCTATTTCGGGTTCAGTGCGTGTCTCCAACAGCTGTTTGTCTGGAACGGATGGGGTTCAAATGGTCACATAACATCACATCACATTAAACCAGACATGTAAACACCTCATGACTGTCTGGTAGAAAAACAACAACAACAGCTGAGTTCATTGTGAATAGTTTTACACATGATTAATCAAATCTACCTGAGGTTTGGAACAGAAACGCACTTTCACTTCTAACTTTATAACCATTCAAATCTGCTCAACACCTGCTGTTAAAAGTGTAGCGGGATTTTGTGGATTAAATAACCGCTGCTGTTCAGTTTTATTATCATCAATTGACTGAAACTAATATTTTTTTTCTTTTATAAGTCAATATCCAGAAAATACCGAATCTGCTCATTGATAAAAAAAAAAAAAAAAAAAAAACAAACTCAGACTTTATACAACTAATTAAACTGAAAGAAGAGCTTGTTTACACAAATAAACCCGTTTCTTCAGGTTAATGTTGTTTACTTTCGTTTCAGAATAGTAGTGAAATACATCTCAGCAGAATCTGAAGGTAGAAACACCTGGTTTTAGTGCAAAATATCGCTAAGTTACGCCGCTAAAGCTAATGTAAATGAGCCAGAACTACCGCGAACCGGGACGGTAAAGGCGGACTCACCGGCAGCTTCGACCCCGTTTATCAGTTCATGTTTTCGGCAGCGGAGGCTGTGGTTAAACGGCTTCTGCTGCACACAAACTCTGCAATGTTTCCTTCCAACTGAGACGTTCTACAGATGGAACGAGACACAATAAACTTTCGGAATAAATCTTTTTCCTGTTGATACAAAAACTACTTCCGCCCTCTGCCTTCACGGACCGCAGCAACGGCTCGGAAATCTCAGCTTCAACGGTGCCTTCAAGGAGAGGCGGAGAATTAATCTTTTTTTTTTTTTTTTTTCAAGAATTTATTTATTATTCATCAATAGAACATACAAAAATAGAATATGACAAGAACACACAAAACATCAGACATTCCAAGCCATAATAACCATAAACTAATAAGAAGAAGACATAAAAACTACGAGAATAAATACAATTAAACATATATAAACAAAATATAAAAAAATAATAAATAAATTAAAGAGAATAAAAATGATGATCCAACAATAACTAAAGGAACAGTTAGAAAAGGAAAGAAAAATAATATTACAATTTGAAGTGGCAGACCAATTTACTCAAAGTAACTGTGGTAAAACTGAAGCGATAATAAACATTTTTTGTTAAATTTAATATGTTTTAGAGACTCAAAACAGATTTTCAATTCTATTAAAAATAATTGAAATGATGGGGATGCTTTGGATATCTTAGCTTTATGAATATGAAATTTACCCAGAAGAAAACTTGCTAATTTAGAGTAGGAAGTTGATGTAATGATGAAAACAATGTCAGAATATGTCTTCAAAACAAAAAAATTGCGTTAGCAGTTGATACAAAGACGTTAATGAGGGTTTATGCGAAAATTACTTTTGAAAATCACAATCCATAACATAAAATATTAAAGCTAAATCATGACAACAAAGGGGAGTAGACAAAATAAAGAATAAAACTAGATAACTCAAAGGTGTAAAACACAAAATTTACATAAGATATACTATATTGATCCCCCAAGGGTGATCAAAAAATTTTAGAGTGTAAATATGTATAAATTTCATTAGAATAGCCATTATATCACACTATTTCATTATTTATTAATAAATTAAAAAATGATAGATCACCTCTTGAAAGTAAATAACAGGATTTATTGTATCTAGTTTAAATGAAGCCTCATTCATTTTATTTCTACCGTAGTGTTTATTTCATTTCAGTGTAATTATACGCGGAAAAAAAACAGATAAATTTACTGATTTGTGTTGAAATATGCAGCTGGTTCCAAACCCAGGAAAACTCTCATCTGTGAGAGATGACCCACAGTCCGTGAACGCAGCACAGTCCCTGAGCATCTTCCAGTGTCTGAGAAGAAACAGAAGGTCTGATCTGGACCCAACCGGACCACATGACACCAGAACCGGACTCAATAACGTCACAGAAAATCCACTGAATGCGACATCAGATTATGATACACACTCCGCGGTTCCGTTTTTACCGGAAATCGAACTAAAACTGTGATTAAAACACATGGTTCCGTGTGTTTTCCGCGCATTTAAAGGTGAAAACCTGAAGCATCTTCGCAGTTTCATGTTGTTCTATCGCGATGAATTTCGGGTATTTCCTCCCAACTTCTCCAACTCCGTCAAGTTGACGTCACACAACGGCAAAACGCCGGAAGCGACGTATTTCTTTCAAAATAAGAGCGGGGGCTTGGGCTAAGGTGGAGGTGATCAAATCTGATCATATGAGTAAAAACAGAAGAGTGAACACATTCAAACTGTCTGATGAATTGGACTAAATGTAAATCTGTAAAATATTATTAAAACATCAAAAAATGGTGACGATGTCAAGTGTTTCTGAGGTTTGAACCAAAACCTGAGATGTTGAGTTCACTGTCACAGAGGAAATAAAACCAGATGGTATTTTCATTTAAGCGGCTGAAAAAATGTAGAATGTGGATGTTTGAACTCAAAATGATTGATTTAGTATCAAAAATGAATAAGAGTTAATTTAATTGTAGATAATGAACTGAAGACTTGACTCAATAATGGTTTAGTTTCGCTCTCATTTTGTTGCATTTATTCATTTTTCTTCATTTTATTATTTTTGTTCATTTTATTGATTATTATTTTATTTTCATTTATTTCATTATTTTGTTCAATTTTTGCCATTTCATTAATTGTTTTGTTCTTTTTTATTGTCAGTATTGATTATTCTGTTCATGTATAATTTACTCTTAAGTGCAATACAGTGTAATAAGGATTAGAAAATTTTAATTGTTATCATCA
Source organism: Sphaeramia orbicularis (assembly GCF_902148855.1). NCBI lineage: Eukaryota > Metazoa > Chordata > Actinopteri > Kurtiformes > Apogonidae > Sphaeramia > Sphaeramia orbicularis. The sequence goes on along the minus strand of NC_043969.1, from coordinate 48,643,358 downwards.
TCATATTACTTCATGATTCTAGTAGTTACTGTTACTTTATAAGTGTCTTCCAATACATTTATCTGTCAGAGATTAGTTTTTAATAATTTTTGCATTAAACAGATGTGGCAACATAAGTCGTGTTTTAGTGTGAAGTGACAATAACGACTTTCTTTTCCATTGTATTGTATTTTATATTGTTTATTATTTTGTCAAGCTTTATTAGTTTATTGGTTAATTTGTTCTTTTTCATTCAATACTGCTGTTGACAACAATATATCCACATCAATCACATTACTTGATTCTTGATAAAGTTTCTTATTCTTTTTATTTTCAGCATCAGGAGGATAATCCATGCCTTCATCTTGTAGCAACTAATGTTATAACATTTTGGCAATAATAATAATAATAATAATAATAATAATAATAATAACAACAACAACAACAACAACAACAACAACGTAATAAGTTATTACACCGTTGACCCAGAATTAAACAAATCCTGTGAAAATGTAATAACTGCAGCTGATAATGTAATAATTCATAAATAGGACTGGATTTCTTGGAAATAAAAGTTGTACTAATATAATGAAAGCTTTATTTCTTCAGTTTGCTCATTAATAGCTATACTGGATGATTAGTCGTTATATTTGTTCATCAATACGTCCCATGTATCTCGCTCTGTTCTTCATTATGATTGTCAGAGCCAGTTTGAGAATAATTTATTGTACAACATTTTTATTTATAATATATCGTTTATTGCATTTGAAATCTTCATAATCATGAAGTTATTATAGCCGTTACATGTGTTTATCAGTTGTTTCTTATCAGTGATCGTCTGTTTTAATACAGGATGTAGATATCGGTCGCGGTGCTCTTATTGTGAAAGTCCCCGCCGGAAGTCACCGCTGTTACTCCCCGTGCCTTGACCCCACCGGTCCTCCGCTGCCTCCATTCATTTGTGTCCGTTCAGTCGCATCCAGCAGCGGCCCTCCCCTCCTGTTCTTCTCCGCCTGGAAACATGGCTGCTCCGGCGGTAGCGAGAAGCTCCGGCCCGGCGCTGTGCCCCAGCTTCGCGGTGGTCTGTTCGTTCCTCGAGCGCTACGGAGCGGTGCTGGACCTCCCCGAGATGTCCTTCCCGCAGATGGAGCGCTATCTGCGGGACACCTCGGCAGGTAAGAGCCCGGCCGCGGTGCCGGTGGGTCGGCGGCGGAGGAGCGGCGGCGGAGGAGCTGCGACACTTGAAACCGAAGGAGAAGGGGGCCACCGCCGCCACCATCAGCGCCAGTTCCACCTCCTCCACCACCATCACCATCTTCATCATCGTCGCGGGGCTGACGGGGCGGGGGGAGGGGGTCTGCGTGTGGCCCGGTGGAGCGGCATCACAGCGGGAGTCCGTCCGCTCTCCCCCGGGTCGGAGTCCGCGAAAGACCCGGTTTGGTCCAAGTTTCCAGGAGCATCGGGGCGGACGGAGGAGCTAACGCGGAGCTAGCCCGCACACACTCCGGACTCTGTTGACACGGTTCAAGTTAACGGAGCCGGAGCCGTCGGGGCTGGTGGAAGCGGTCCCCGGTGCGGTTCGTCCGGTCGGTCCGTGTGACGGGTTGTCAGCGCCGGTATTTATGAAAACTTGCGGCGGAAGCCATGATGCAGCGGCGCCGTCCGACCGGTTAGCTCCGGACTGTTGTCAGGTGTAATTTTTCACCGGCCTGGCCTCACATTCAGCCGGACCCGAGCCGCACCGGAGCCGCCGCAGATCAGCACCCGGTTCCCGGTACTGAGCCGCGGATGTATCGGTGTGTTTGCGGACGGAGTGGCTCGGTTCCGGTTCGGTTGATGTTGGTGGAAACACTGGATGTTATTTTCTGTCCATTGGTACAGTAGCTGTCAAATCTGCGCAGGCGCAGTACAAGGCTCCTCGGCTAACTGATAGCATCGAGGCTTTCACGAACTTTTTTAGTCTTTACAGTAATTAAACTTCACGGAATTAATTCGCCAAGTTATGGTTTAATCAGTAAAAGCTGTTTGACACATGTAAGTGAGGTGGCAGGAGCCTTTCAACCGCATGCAGCCGTTAAAGCTAGCTGTTTAGTTAGCTGTTTAGCTAGCTGCTTAGTTTCTGTTACCGTTAGATGAGGGTCGTTTGTCAGATTTTATTTATTACCCAATTTATATTTTCACCAAAATGAGCCACACTTGAATAAAAACTCCGTATACTACATATTCAAGCCTTCGTCTCAGCAGAAATACAAATTACGTTAAAAACATGATTTAGTATTTTTACTCACCTTTTTATGAACTTATATATTCAGTTTTATTACATTAATAGTTCAGGTTCATCAATAATAAATGCAGTAAACATCAGACTATTCTTTGATTATAAATACAACCAACATTAAACTGTTTAGGCCTCAGCTTTTATTGGCTTTACATGATTTATTCCTTCATTTATTTGGGATCAATTGGATAAAACCTGAGCAGAAGTAGTTTTTACATGAAATCCACACACTGTCTATTTTGCTGTTAAATACAAGAATAAAACTGGATTTCAGTGTGTTAGTATTATATGTGCAAAGATCACAAACGAGGTATCAAAGCTAAAAGCAGTCACTTATCCAGTATTTAACTCCTCCAGGCCATCCTTTATGTCTGTTACACATATTTTTCTGTGTCAAACAATGGCACACATATGACATAATGCACAAAGACTAAGCTTTATAACATGATTTGCACACTTTCTTAATGGTAAAGTCCTTAAACAAGCCTTTCCATTTGTCCTTAACCGCCCCGTTACCTGCATCTGAGGGAAACTTCCTAAAAGTTATCAAGTTTCTGTGTTCTATTACAAAACATACTAGGAATTGAAATCATACAACAGGAGGTTTTTCAGTATTTTCAGTATATAATGATCACAGGTTACATTTACAGGACTTACTCATGTCTCATGTAGTTTTACAGCAGCTGCAATAAGAATAAATAATAGAATGTTAAAAGTTTTTTTTAGAGAATAAAGTGGGAATAAACACTCTTTAAAATGGGGTTAAAACAGAACTCGTTGATCTGTTTTCTGTCTCTGGTTTTGGGATGGGATTGATTTTTTGGTTTTATTCTGGTGTTTTTCAGTCCCGAAGCCCCTCGTGGAACTCCATGTGAAGCTGCTCAGGAAACTGGGGAGGTCAGTGACAACCGACCGCTGGGAGAAGTACCTGGCCAAGGTGAGGACCCCCCCGCCCCATCCCACCCCACCCCACCCCATGTGTTCAGGTTCACATCACATCAGCCCCTTTTCCACCAACATTACCAGGAACTTTTATTAACAGGAACTTATTTACCTGGTTAAAATAATTCGTATTTCCATCTCAAAGTTCCTAAAAATGTATTAAAATATGAGGCTCAGTTGTTTCCAGTCGCCAACTCCAAGTCCTGCTGAATTTCTTTTGAGTGTATTCAGTAAATACATTCATTGAGGTCCAGGCTGTTCGGAGTATATTTGCTGAATACTTTCTTAAACGTATTGGGATGGACAGACAGATTATTACAATGCACTTGTAGGAGTGAGATGAATATTCATCAAACTTCTTGCAGCTGAAGATAAAAACGTGAATTTTCTGATGATAAAGAGGGAAGTTTATGTTGAAAAATTTTGATATTCTCTGAAATTTAAGTAAAATATTTGCAGATTCTCTCAGATTAAAGTTAATAAAGTTGAATTTACAACAAAATAAAGATGACACTTATAATTGACGACAAGAAAAAAAGGGAGAAAAGACACAATAAAACAAAAAATGCAATAGATGACAAAAGCTGCAATAAGATGAAGGATGCAATGAGACGAAAACAAAAAAAGACCCAACAAGATGGAAAAGATGTAATAAGAGGAAAAAGATGCAGAGGTACACTGATAGAAATCATAAGAATAAACTAATTTATTACAACAAAACTGAGTTTATGAAAAAAAACAACAACAAACTTATAATTTACTTGAAGAAAAACTCGTTTTGTGAAACTGAAGAAATACATTTCTTCATCTTGTCCTTTTTCTTTCCTTTACAGATTATTACAATACTTTTGTATGAATGAACTCGTTCATCAACTGTATTGTAATAATCTGTTCACTTGAAAACAACCATAAAAATAAGGAGTATGTTCCTCAAATGTTCGTCATCATCCTCGTCCACTTCTCATAGCTGCTCTTCTTTTTCTCTGTTTTCCAAATGATCAGAACACAAATGAAGTGAATGTTGTAGAAATGGAATAAACCAGTTCACAGATGCCACTGGATTAAACACGGAAGCGTGGAATGGTGACAGTGTGTTCAACCAATCAGTGTTCTTCAACACTCAGCCCCGCCCCCAAGAATTCTGGGGAATCTGAAAAGTCCAATCCTTCTACTAGGACCCCAAACTTTCCCTTTACAGGGAAAGAGAAAGTTGTTTAACAGGTAATTTCAGTGGAAACGAACCAAAGTTTTTCCAAGTTCCTGCTAAAGTAACAGGTCCTGTGGTGGAAAAGGGGTTTTATAGAGGGAGGGGCCAAGGTCTACACACCCTTTACTCCAGCAGAAGTAGAAGTACAGGCTCTGAAACCCCGAACACTGGCCTCTTTACCAGGAGGGTAATGACAGTGTGTAAAGAATGAAGTATTCATATTCATTGTAGTTGTGTGTAAAGGGAACATATAAATGCACACTTCTGTGACTCCTTTTAAAAAGCATGAGGTAAGTAATGTGAATGTTGGACATGTTTGAAAAAATATTTACATTATATGGACTAAAGTATGTGGACACATGGAATTCAGGTATTTCTTTTCTAACAGGGGTATGGGATACAAAACAATAATGACTAATGTTAGAAAATAGTTTTATATTATGGGATACATGTCATTACATTGGCTAGTTTGGTTTAAATTGTTATCTTTTGTTTCCAAAATGACTCTCAAATGGTTTTGACTTAATTTCTCTCAACATTGATTTAGTTTAGTTTTTTTAAAACCCATAACTATAATTTAAATGTTCTACCTCTAAATTTATAAATTATTTTCTGTGCTCTGACTGTATCTGACACTTCTGTCCTCGGATGGATTTCTATGTTTTTATGTGATAGGTAGAAAACATATCTTGTCTGTTAAGTCTTCCTCTTTTTTTCTTCTAATCTAATTTATTCACAACTACTTATACTCTGCATTTATTTATTTATTGATTGTTGATGTGGTATGGCTGTGTTTGTGGAGCGGTGACCGCATTCTGTATTCTGAATTTCACCTAGGGGATTAGTAAAGTAAATCAATCTATCTACTGACCGACTTCTTCACATTTCACTGAGGAAGAAAAATCTCCAAAAAAAACTTTCAGGAAAAATTTATGATTTTATCTGAAATCATCATGAACAGGACATCTTACAGTTGTAGACATGATGTGTCCCAATACTTTTGTCCATACAGTTTATAAACGTCAATATTTCCTTAAATCATAATAAAACTATATTCTGACATTTGTCATTATTGTTTGGTATCCCAGACCCCTGTTAGACCCGGAATACTTTTGTCCATATATCGTGTCTATGAGGGACGTTTCTATCCAGCTGAACCTCAGGTCATGTGACTTTAATGTGGCATCCGTCGCTGTGTTTCCTTCAGGTTTGCCAGGAGCTGAACTCTACATGGGCATGGGAGCTGGAGCAGAAGGGCTACCAGGAGATGTCCATGGAGTGCAAGTCCAGCATCCTCAAAGTACCGCCCTCCTTCCCTTTACCTCGTCCTCGTTGTTTCCTCCTCTGCTGTCTCTCACATCCTCCTCCTCTTTCCTTCCAGTATCTGTGCGAGTGTCAGTTCGACGACAACCTGAAGTTCAAGTCGGCCATCAACGAGGAGGACCCGGAGAAGATGCGTCTGCAGCCCATCGGCCGGGACCGGCAGGGCCTGATGTACTGGCTCCAGCTGGACCAGGAGCAGAACATCAGGCTTTACACCGAGGAGCAGGACGACCTGGACGGATCCACGTGGAAGTGCATCGTCAGGTAAGGGCGGGGCCCGAGGCGGCGTCGGACGAACTCTGAGGTTAAGATTTAGACCAGACACGTGGATAAAGGAGCGTCGTTAAACCAACAACAGACCGTCGACAGGACTGGGATGTAGAGAGTTAAGAAAAATACAAATAAATCCAAATGTTAAAATGATTATTTATGTGCATTTGTCTTAACCCTGCCCATAGAGGTCCTTCCTAATCACAGAAAGTTCATAATCTGCACAGCACCGTCATAATGTCAACATTTTTTCCGGACAAGTTGTTTTTAACTGTTTTATATTTTTTTTGTATTTCATCAACTTTAACCCTTTCATGCATAGCGGTCACTACAGTAGACAGCTATTCTACAGCTGTTCTCTTATATTTTGGGTTTGTTGGGTTTTGTTGTTTTAGTTGCATATTAGCCAACACAGTGGACGCTTATGGGTCAAAACACAGTAATGTCCCGTTAGAGAGCGAACTTTAATTGATTGCCATTCAAACATTTATTTCAATATAAAGTAGCTCCTTGTTTTGGATAATCCCTTATGGTCCAACTAAAGCAAAAATGAATTTAAAAGTTAAAATGTGGGTCATTTAGCAAAACTAATCTGTCAAACTGTCACTAAAATGTCCCGTCAGAGAGATTTCGAATACCGTGTTTTGACCCTTATGCACCGTCCCACACACTGCAATTCATACCATTACTGTAACTTTGCTGTTCTTGATAAACCTGATCTGCAGTGACATGTTTGAGTGTAATTCAATTGTTAATTGTTATTAACAGTTTTCTCAAACAAAAAGGTTTTTTTTTTTGGCATATTATCTCCATGAAGTGAGTAATAACTAGCATTAGAGTATGTTAAAATGTAAGAAAACATCAGATTAGCAGCATGAAAAATGTTTTTATTGAATAGTTTTCACATATAGTATATTACTCTCTGATGATGTGTTTTAAATACATGTTTCTTTGCTTCAAAAATTAAACACATGGTGTCCAGCTGAGTGGACATTTTTGTAACTCCATGAAAAATAGGTTCATAAAAAATTTCAATTGCATTGTTTTTTTTCATGCCTAAAGAGGAATAAAAACACTCAGGAAAAAATCCTCTCATAATTCATGCATGAAAGGGTTAAAGTCGCTTTAATGAAGGTGCACCCAAATGTCATAGTATGGAAATACAATGGCTATAAAGTCTCTTATCAACTTGAGCCGTAAACAAAAATATCCAATACTTAATAACTGTCATATTTTTAACCCTTTAAACGCCATGTTTGAAATGTTCAGTTAAATTCAGTTAAATCTGTCTTAAGGCTCATTCCTGCTTGTTTTACGTAGGTTAAATGGGTTTGTCTGTTTCAAACAGTGTCAAGCGTCACTGCCTTTATTCTTCCATGTGTCCATTGTGTTGAAATGAGCATTTGTCAATCAGTCCACCAGAGGGTGTCACTTAATTAACATTATGGCTGAATACCATGAAGAAGAGTGAAGTTTTTTGAGAGAAGAAAGTCAATAATAACAAAAGTACTGTTCCAGTTGCAAGTTCGCATAAACCAAGAACGTATGGAATACCCAGATGTTGTTTTTTTCTGCTAGCTTAAACCAAGGATGCACTGGTTGGTGACTCCTGTTGACTTTGCTGGCAAAATATCCCAGGATGCACTCCATACTACTTTCGAATACTACGGCGGCTTCTGATAACTTAATTCAGAAATGTTTTTTGATTAGATGACCGTAACAAGATCATGTGATCTAATGTTAGAACACGAGCGAGAGGCAGAATAGCAAGAAATACGTCTTTATTATCATGATATGGGCTTCAACAAAATGTATTAGAGTTTTGAAAAATATAAAAAATGTATAAACGACATGTACATACTAGTACAAATGTATTGAAATCAAATCAGTGACATTGGGGTGATTTGAGGGAAATACGTTGGGGAGCAGATGGTGTAAATACAGCAGAGACAGGGAGGAAAGTTCACAAGTACCAGCTGTTCAATTACAGATAGACTTGTGTTCTTAGGAAGTCCGTTCTCTGGGACCGTTCTTGCCAAGACCGTACTCACCGAGTTCACGTTCTTGATATTGAGAAACGGCCAAACACAGCGACGACAGAGGGGTTTTACTAATGTTGATATTGAGAGGGGTAGTTGTTGTAAATATGTCGGTAGTTTTTCACTAAATCACTTGGTCATTTCTTGGAAAAGTTCTGCCATTTCTGGAAATTATTCTTTTCAAATCTCAACACTGCCCAACTATGGTTCCTGATGGTACTGCAAGGTATTGTCCCTCTGTGTTCACATCCACAAACCCACAGAGAACGGACAGAAATGCAGATGTAATGATCAAAGAAAGAACGGACAGAAGACTCCATCCGTATATGTACGTGTCTTTAACATAGAGCATAAATGGACCTTTAGTAGGTTACAGGTTTTTACTTTTGTAAAGCTGATTTTAAAAATGTCCTCTAGATGCAGATGTCTAAAACCAGAGTAGATCTGTCAGAATTAGACAAAGAGGAAAAATTAAAAACCCAGATCTGACTTCATGGTTTTAGTTTGGACAAATTTAGGTGTCATTATCTGATCATCTTAGATCGGTGTTATTACAATCCATAGATAATGTTTTATTAGATGAATAGTTTTTCTGTGTATTTACAGACTGTGAATGTTCAATGACCACAAAATAATAAAGTAGTTGAAGATACAGGATGGATTTCTGAGCCTGGAAAACAAATGACAGTTCTCAAATGTACATGTCAAGGTTCATAAGGTCAAGATACACCTGGAAAAGTCACTGAATTTAACTGTTAGGGATGCAAACTCCTTAATTTTTCTGTAAAATCTGCTATATGAAATCAGAGTAGGCAACAATCCAAAATACTGATGTGAAAATCCACATTTTTATGCTGACATGAAAAAAAAAAAGTCACAAAATGAGAGAGTAAAGGTGAAAGGTAATGGGTTTGTTGTTATTTAACAGAAACACTGCATTTGTGCATCATTTTTATTGTATTATTTATTATTTTATATTACCATGTTATTACAATCCTTGGGAAATATTTCACTAGCTGTGTAATTTTGGAGCATTGGAAGTGAATATGAAATTAACTGACTATTACAGACAGATGGTTGTTGTTGTTATTCATGAAGGTTGAAAATTGTGGAAATTCTCTTTTCAGTCCAAGTTTAGTCAGTTTTGCAGAATCTGCTCATTTACTTCATATAATGAACCACCAGGGGGCGCCAGGGTCCTGGTTTTAATATTTTTATAACAAGCATCACATGGAGGTCCTGATTCTGTGAGTGTCTCTGGTATCTGATGGGCCCGACTCTTCTCCCAGGACTCGAAATGACCTGGCTGAGGCTCTGGAGCTGCTCAAGGCCCAGGTCGACCTGAACCAGAACCAGGATCAGAACCAGGACCAGAACCCCACCCAGACTGGATCCGGGAGTCCCAGCCCGACTGTGAGAGAAGCAGGTATGAGACTAACTGAGGGTCTGTTGATCCATTTCATTCCATATAATATAATCCAACATCAGAGGAAATAAAAAGACAACAGTTATTTCTTAAAATCATCTTCTTCAGTTCATTTAAACGCTGTTTCCTGTTCCTCGTTCATCATAAAACTGTGTTTCTGCCCTGGTTTTGACAGAGGACAATCAGAAAACTAACGCAGAATCATCCAGAACCACAGAGGAAAACGCCGACGACAAGACGATCATCGACATAAAAGAAGAGAAACCGCAGACACAAGGTGAGTGGGACAAAACCCGGAAGAGATGGAACCATGTGTAGAAAACAAATCAAACCTTTAAACAGATCAGATGAACCATTAAAAAAAAAAAACAGGGTTTTTGAGTTTGACGACAGTAAAACATCTCCACGAAGTGTTTCCAGGTTCATGTTTCCACTGTGGATCATCCCTCTTCTTTAATCTGAGGAGACCAGATGATGGAGTTTATTTCCCATTCTGGTCTGATGTACATTTTAGATGATCTACAGTCCAGTCCGGTCCAATCCTGGGACTTTATCATATTTAAAATCCATCATCCATAAAATCCATCATCACTGATTCTCATTCAAAACCTCAGAAAACCAACAAATGATTGATAACATTGTCACACTACAACTCCCAAGGTGCATTTCTGCAGCAAACATCCAATCACAGACCTTTGCATTTTCCTGTTTCTATAAAGTGTTGTATGAACTTTTATTTAGTTGTTTATCAGCAAAAATAAAACCACAATTGAATCTGTTTGTAGAAACAATTGAGGCTTCTCCATCTATAACATCAGCAGAGGCTCATGGGTAATGTAGTTTCTTAGGTAACAGTCAGTCAGTCAAACTAAACAGAGAGGCTTTTCTCCTCGTTATGAACCCTTATCGTTACTATATTTGTGACAGAAAACCACATGCACCATTTACCACAGTACTGGTCAGAGGTCATCCATTAGAACAGGGAGGGTGATTGATTTTACTGTAATGTGGTTTTGTTTCTGCGCCTCAGGCTTCCAACTGTTGGAAACAGCCCGTCAAGTCTGTTAAGTAACCGGTAAAAATAGAGATGACATGAATCAAAGCTTCACACACAGTGGGCGTCTGAAACCCTGAGGCCTGGATCCAAGATTTCATTGTTAAAATGTCGAGATGGACAAACATCGTATTGGACCCGTTGTTATTGTTGTTGTTGTTGCTGTTGTTATTGTTGTTGTTGCTTTCATTAGGGTTAGGGTTAGCTAACTGCTGAGAGCTTCAGAGTATAATTTAAATAAAAACTCCACTCCAGATAGTAACAATCATCAGATATGTATGTTTTAATTCAAGTTTAGGGTATTTTTGTATTGTTTGATGATGAACCCATACAGCATCAATTCATCATTCTGTCTTTGTGAACAAGTATGCACTAAGTAAGCTAACATTAAGCTAACATTAGCTAGTATCTGACCTTGGAATAAACTAGATTTGATAGTTATTGTGAAACTAGCTGTCAAATTCTTATAGTATTTTCTATTGCCTACTTCTCTGACATTTATCCAATTATAGTTTTGGCGTTTTTTTTTAAACATCTGATCTTTATTTCGTTGTTTAGTTTATAGATTGTCTTGAATTAATTGGTGAATCCCATCATAAACTCTCAAACATTCATAAATTAAAATACACAAGCTTATTCGGCCTTATTGTGATTATATAAGAATAATGTTTATTATCATTACACACCTATACTTTGTACAATAGTAAAAAAAAAAAAAAACTGTCCCAGGTCAGTTAAGAAAACACATTTAGGAATCGCAGTAAATATAAATACATAGAATAAAATATACAATATGTACAGGAAAAACTTCTAAAGTCTACGAATCTCCAAAAGTTTCAATAATTATTATGAGTAAAACCAGTTTCCATTTTTCCACAGTGAATAATCCATGTGACTAGTTTCTGATTTTAGAAAACAGAAAAATATTACACCAAGGTCAATGTTATGACATTTTCACTTCCTGTATCTAGTTATGTTTGCAAATGTCTGATTGGATAGTGGCCATCCATGGGAGGGGCTTAGCAAAGGGTCCACTCACATCCTGGCTAACACTAGACTTTGTTTCCTGTTTGTGAAGTCATTGTCTGTGCTTTTGCAGATTCTATTAGTGTGATTGTTGTGTCTTTTTGTTGCAGTGGTGAAACAGGAGCTGACGGTTAAACTAGAAAATACGGAGGCGGAGCTAAAAGAGGAGAGGGCAGAGAAAAAGCCGCTTCCTTTCTTCGACAACCGCGTAAGCACCATCACCACCATCGTCAAATCAGAATCCAGGGATGCAGACGCCCCTAGAAACACTGTGTCGGTCGTCATGGCAGCAGGGACGGCTGCAACCAAACCAGAACTGAAAAAGGAGGAGGAGGCAGAGCGAGCCGTCGTCAGGAGCAACCAGCAGGCGAAAATACCGCTGAAGAAGAGGGAGCTGAAGCTCTCTGAGAACTTCCACAGCAACCACCTGAACAACAGCAACAGCAGCAGCATCATCGTGTGTAACCCGGCGGTGATGCAGGCCAAGGACAGGGAGCACCCACACACGGCGGCCGCCATGACGACGCAGGAGCTGACCAATGGGAGGGCGTCCGTCCTCCTGCCCCACACGGAGGGACAGAACGGCGTGGTTGGGGTCATCGGGCAGGTCGGCGTGGTGGGGCACGTCGGGGTCATCCGGAGCCCGTCAGAGCGTCACCGAACGCCAGAACTAAACGGTCCGAGCGTGGACCGCCACAGGTCCACGGTGCCGGAGGAGGATCGGGAACCGAGCCGCCAGTCGGTCTTGGTCCGCAAAGCGCCGGTTCAGGAGGAGACGGTGACGGCAGCGCTTCCACCTGGAATAGCCCAGAAACCACCTCCATCTGTTGAACCCGAGAGGAACTCTGCAGAAGACCGGGTTCCCAAGACGACAACGACAGAGGGGGAGGAGCTAAACAAAGACACAAAAAGTAAATGTCAACAAAAAGATGCTGACGTGGATGAGACGAAGGACAGAGGAAACACTGACTCTGAAAAGAATAAAAGCACTTTAGGAACCACAGAGGACAAAGACAAGCAGGACAAGCAGGAGCAGCCAGCGGAGGTGAACGGGCAGACAGCGGCGGCGGCAGGGGGGAGGCCAAAGGACGCCAGTCTGAGGTCAGAGGTCACAACTCCTCTGGAAGAAGCCTCCTCAGAGATCCAGAAGGAAGGAATCAGACTGAAGATAAAGATCCCTCCACACCGGAGAAACAAGATGAGAGGAAAAGGAGTGAAAGGAGGGAAGGAGGAGAAGGAGCAGGAGGCGCCAGATGAGGGGAGGCCGCTGAGGAGGTCGGCCCGCATCTGCAGGTACCGTCCAATCAGAGCCCGTTTACATCCACTATAATACTCTTTATGGAGTAATCAGATTATTATTGATCATGTAAACTGTATAATCTGATTATCATAAATCAGATTATAATACTCCCATGTCTTCCTGCATGTTTACAGGTTAATCTGATTTATTTAGTTCTTTTACATCTGAACATGTGGAACAAGAAAAGCAGAAAAGAGTGCAGACCTCTGCCAAGACAGATCTGCCCCCCCCCCCCCCATCGCCACCAAAATTTAATCATTTCTTCCTTGTGCCAGTATCAACATTCCCTGAAAATTTCATAAAAATCCGTCCGTAGCTTTTTGAGTTATCTTGCTAACAAACAAACACGCAAACACACAAAGCAAAGTGATCACAATATCTGCAGGTGGAGGTGAAAAGGAAAAAGAAAAAAAGAAATTGTAGAAAACAGAAGTGATGTAGTCAAACACGAGTTGAAGACATTAACAGAAGTTTGATTCTACCGTCACTAACATACGTACAAAATAAATCTGATAATCGACTGAAGTGTCTAAACCAGTGTTTATCGATAATCGTATTTCTGAGGTACATGTGAGCGCACCAGATCTGATTATTACAGTTAACGGATTATTATCGGTTATTGAATTTTTACAGTTGGAGTCAGTAAACAGCCATATTTTTGTCAATCAGTCAATCAATCTTTGTTAGCCATTTCTTCAAACATCTTCTCTGATTGAAACTACTATATATTTTTAAATATTTTGATTTTTATATTTTTGACGAATTTTTTAAATAGTAAAACTGCCTTTCCTTGTAATGGTCCATATGTTGATGGTTTATAACACATAAATGGTTCCAGATATTACTATAGTTCCTATTGATCACTGATAAAAGTCATAAATGGACTTTGATTGGATGAGTTGAGTTCTCCTCCAGTGGAAGTCCCGCCCACTTCTGTTGTTCGATTGATCTCCTTCATCCAGACCACAGGACTGGAACATAGAACAGAACCTGACAACCTCACACATTCAACTGGTACTGATCCATGACGCTGACGTACAGAGACACTGGAACTGTTTCTGTTCTTATAATCTAACTTGTTTTCTTACTTAATATGTTGCTTTTTATCCTGATGAGTTTAATTCAGTTTAATTTTTAATTGGTGTCGATCATAACACAATTAACTCAATACACTCCACAAATTCAGGTTTTGAAACAGAGCAAATACAAATAAACCTCCTAGAGTTGAGGCTTATGACAGAATAATAGACTCTTCATCCTTTTCTGTAAGTTTGTCTTATTTTAAAACTGTTTCTGAACTCGGTCTAAATCCAGTTTTCTGTCGTGAACTTTCAGGCCGAGCTCAAAGGCAGCCGAGAGTCAGAGGAAGAAACCACAGAAGAAGAAGGCACTGCTGTCCAGAATGAGGGGCGAGGAGGGGGAGGAGGAGGAGGAAGAGGAGGAGGAAGAAGAGCAGCACAGTTTAACCGCAAAGAAAACCAGAAAAACCGAAGTGGTTGGACCGACCCGGAAGCGAAGGGTAAGGGAGGACGCCGCCACTTCCTGTTGGTTTGTCATCTCTGAGTTCATTGTGTTCAAAAACGTGTGTTGGTCGTCAGGGTAAACGGAGACACCGGCGCCCCCGGTGGACAAACCTCCGCGCCAAGAGACGCAAAGTCAACGAGGAAGGAGATGAGGACAAGAAGAAGGACAGAGGAGAGGAAGGAAGTGAAGGAGGCAGTGAGTCGGAAGAATCCAGTAAATCAGAAGAAGTTCACAGTGAGGACGCCTGCACCCACTGTGGGCTCCCCAACCACCCGGAACTGGTGAGATTAGATCAGGAATTTAGATTAGATTAGATTAGGAATTTAGATTAGAAAATTATATTAGGAAATTAGATTAGATTAGATTAGGAATTTAGATTAGAAAATTATATTAGGAAATTAGATTAGATTAGATTAGATTAGATTAGATTAGATTAGGTTAGATTAGATTAGGAAATTAAATTTGATTCAGTTTGATTAGGAAATTAGATTAGATTAGATTAGGGTATTAGATTAGATTAGGAATTTAGATTAGATTAAGAATAACAAGAGTAAGAATTTTGATTACATAAAATAAAAAATTTTGAGTATTTTAAGAATTAAGATTAGATTGGATTAGGTTAAGAATTAAGATTAGATTAGATTAAGAATTTTGATTAAATAAAATCAAAAATGTAGATTATTTTAAGAATTAAGATAAGATTAGATTAAATTAAGAATAAATATTAGATTAGAGTAAGAATTAAGAATATATTAAATAAAGAAATTAGATTAGGAATTTAGATTCAAAAATTAAGAAAGTATTTGAAAATAAACAAAATGAACATAATGAACACAAATGAAGAGAATTATTAATAACCTGAGCATCAAAATGAGGGAAAAAAAAGAATATAAATGTGTAATAAGTCTTTATCATGTTCATTGAAAACATCAGATAAACTGCTCTTTGGTCGTTTGTTTTCAGTTCATTTTATTAAAGTCTATAAAATTTCACGCCTTTAATTGGAGGCAGATCATGTATAATAAACTACAGACAGACTAAACTCTGAGTGGGTCGGAGTTGTTGTGTTGTTTAGTTGTTGTGTGAGTTGTGTACCCATGTGTGTCCTCAGATCCTGTTGTGCGACTCCTGTGACAGCGGGTACCACACGGCGTGTCTGCGACCGCCGCTCATGCTCATTCCAGACGGCGAATGGTTCTGTCCTCCATGTCAACACGTAAGTAACAGAACCACAAACCTGGATGCACGTTGTGTTCAGGAGCATCATTTCAACCAACGCTTCATCCATCTGCATCTGATTTATGGCATTTGTGTTTTTTCCGTGGATACAGAAGCTGCTTTGTGAGAAACTGGAGGAGCAGCTGCAGAACCTGGACAGCGCTTTGAAGAAGAAGGAGCGAGCAGAGAGGAGGTGAAGTAACGCATCTGCATGGAGGCTTTTATCTAGTCCAGGGCCTGGGTCTGTGGTTCCAGGGTCTAATTGTGATCCATATGTGTTTGTACAGGAGGGAACGTCTGGTGTACGTGGGCATTAGCGTGGAGAACATCATCCCTGTGAGTAAAACGAATGTTCAACCTCCTCAGTTACAAAAATGAACAAAGAGAGGTGACTGACACACACATCCAGAAAATGAAAGGTGTGCAGGATCCCAAAAAGATTTGATGAAAAAATAAAGTAAGGTCCGCACAACCTGTGAGCTCCCAAAGAATTTATTAACAGATGTGATGTTTCGGGCCAAGGCCCTTCATCAAACTGATGACGGACCGTACTTTATTTTTTCAACAAAAATGAACAAAAGAATGAACAAAAACGAAGAGAATTATTAAAGAAATGAAGAAAATAATCAAAAAAAATGAAGAAAATCATCACAGAAATTAATAAAATAATCAAAAAACGGGGAAAATAAGAGTCAAAAATGAGAAGAAAAAAAGTATAATGAACAAAATGAAGAGAATTAAGGAAATGAAGAAAATCATTTAAAACAAATAAAGAAAATCATCACAGAAATGAATAAAATAATCAAAAAATGGGGAAAATAACAAGAAAAAAACTATAATGAACAAAAAGGCAGAGAATTGGTAAGGAAAAGAATAAAATAGTCAAAAAATGAAGAAATTCGTCATAGAAAAATTCCCGGAAATTATGTAAAACAACAACCGAAAATATTAAGTTAAAAAAAAAAAAAAGGAAACAGACAAAAACTTAGAAAATAACAAAAAGATTAAAACGGCCACATTTTAAAACCAGTGTTAAATCCAAACACACAGCAAACACTAACAACATGTACTTGGATTTACCACTGATCAGAGAGGCCCTTGAAGGCACCATACAGGACAGTGGCTGGTCCTGGACCAGTTCAAACTGGTTCTGGTTCTAAAGCAGCAGCGTTTTGTTTCTGGATGTAGGAAGGAGACGAGGCCATGGAGGAGAAGTCCACCAAGAAGAAAGACCCCAAGAAGAATAAGAACCTGGGCAGGAGGTCCACCAGGACCAGGAAGCACATCAGCTACAGGTGGGTCCACAGGGTCCATGTGGTCTGCATGGTCCACATTACTGGGTTCCATCTGACCCCAGTCTGGACTCTGTGTCTTCCTGGATTTTGAATATTACATATAACTATTAGTGTTTAAATATTTTAGTCATTGTTTTTCTTTTCACATCATTTTTTTATTTGCTGTTTTGTCCTGATTTGCTCAAAACAACAGTGTCTTTTACATTTTCCTGTAAAAACTGGATGAACTGAGTCTTAAGCGGCATCTTATTGATTTTAAAAAGTCTTACATGTAACTATAAACCTTGTGTTTTCACTAATGTCTGTATCAAAAGTCAGTGTAACTGGAGGATTTGACCTGAATATGGAAATAACCCTGGATCAGAGGATGTAGAACTGTTCAGGTTTAAATGGAGGACACACACATGAAAACACGCATCGAACACAGTCTGAGCTCCTGTTGGGTTTGTCGCAGGTTCGATGACTTTGACGACGCCATCGACGAGGCGATCGAGGAGGACATCAGGGAGCTCTGCAGCGGTGAGTGGACCACATGGACCTTAACAGGTTCATTCTGGACTTCATCTATGTCTCGTGTCACAGCTTCGACTAGACTTTGTTTTTAGGGTACGCTGACACAACAATGAACAAACTCAGATTAAATGTACCATATCTGATTGATAGTGTACCGGGCCTTTATTTATTGGGTTTCAGGAGGTACCGAGCCTTTATTTATCTGAGCTTCAGGAGGTACCAGGCCTTTATTTATCTGGGCTTCAGGAGGTACCAGGCCTTTATTTATCTGGGCTTCAGGAGGTATCGGGCCTTTATGTATTGGACTTCAGGAGGTACCGGGCCTTTATTCATTAGACTTCAGGAGGTACCAGGTCTTTATTTATCTGGGCTTCAGGAGGTACTGGGCCTTTATTTATTAGACTTCAGGAGGTACCAGGTCTTTATTTATCTGGGCTTCAGGAGGTACTGGGCCTTTATTTATTAGACTTCAGGAGGTACCAGGTCTTTATTTATCTGGGCTTCAGGAGGTACTGGGCCTTTATGTATTGGACTTCAGGAGGTACCGGGCCTTTATTCATTAGACTTCAGGAGGTACCAGGTCTTTATTTATCTGGGCTTCAGGAGGTACTGGGCCTTTATGTATTGGACTTCAGGAGTTTCCGAGCCTATATTTATTTGCACACATTTGACTACATCACTTCCCTTTTCTATGTTTTTTAATTGTTTTTACATATGTGCAGATGTAAAAGAATGAAATAAATCAGATAATCAAATACATAATCAACTAAATCCAACAAACTGACAGCAAATCAATAAATGCATTGACCTGTGACCTCCTGATGACCCTGAATCAGCCGTATTTTGTTGGTTTATATTCATCTGTTTCTACATGTGATCAGACAAAACCCTCCATCGTAGGCTACAGTTCCACAGTTGGAAATGTTGCCGCTAAACTGCTGTAGAAAGAACAGATCAGTCGACGTCCTCCACATTAACGCTCTGGTCGTTCTGCTGCAGAAGGAAGGCGGAGCAAAGACATCAGCGCCATCCTGTCGGATGAGGGGAAGGAGAGCCAGCAGCCAATCAGAAGCCAAGCTCGCTCTGTGAGGAACAGGAAGAAGAGGAGGCTCAACGACCTGGAGAGCGACAGCACGGCGGCGGAGAGCGAGGACGAGTTCATGCTGAGCAACAGGTAAAAAAAAAAAACAAATCCCACCATTTTGTCCTCTGTCCTCTGGTCGTACATCTCCTAAACATCCTCCATCTTCCAGCTCCGAGGACGAAGACTTCGGAGCGTCGGCAGCAGATGAAGACGATGAGGAAGAAGAGGAAGACGCCGGCAGTGACGTGGGCAGCTTGGACAGTGGGACACGCCCCCGACGGATGCAGAAGGCGGGGCCTAAACACCGGCCCAGCAAGACCCAGCGGCGAACCAGGAAACGGCTGAGGAGGAGGCGGAGACGCTCGTCAGAGGAAGAGGAGGAGGACAGTGATGAAGAGCTGGGTGAGTTCAGACGCCTGACGTTGATCTGGATGACGACTCAGATCATCAGGGTTAATGCAAGTTATGACTGACTGGTCTGGTTCTGCTTTAGGGGTGTGTATTAGCAAGAATCTGCCGATACGATACAAATCACAATACTAAGATCACGATCCAGTATATCGCAATATATTACGATACTGTTAACAAAGCGATATTTTTCTATGCTGATCCAGATCCTGTCATTCTGAGATTTAAATTTTTTTCATCATCATCTCCCTGTTCTGTCTCCAGACTCCGACCAGTGCAGCGACATCACGGACAGTGACACGGACAAAAAGAGGCGGGGCCTGAGGCGGGGCCAGCGCCAGCAGGTCAACTACTGCGAGACGTCTGATTCATCCGATGCCTCCATCAGCAAGGCCAAGGTCAAACCCCGCGGGAGGCCACGAAAGGAGCATCTCTCCAGTGACTACAGTGATGGTTTGTCACCACGGCAACCACAGCATCAAATGACATATTAGACTTAAGTTATAAAGTAAAATAAGTAAAGCTCATTTTAGGTTTTTCTACTCATTGTAATTACAAAATATTCCACGCAGCAACAAAATACTTGTTCCTCATTTTCCTGATGTTATTAATTTAACATTTGACACTTTTGTTTTTAGACTGAAACAGGTTTTAATTTAACTGTTTGACTTTATCAAAAAGAACATTTTTCCTGTGGAAACATCAGTGTTCACTTCTTCAAATGATTCACAGCTATACAACCTGAAGACAGAACATGATTAAAGCATAATGTAACCATTTCTGTATTAAGTCTAACTGTCTGACAGTATTTTGTAATCACATACTCAGGCTATTTACATGAACATCACACCTAACCCTTTAACAGTTAATAATCAGATCTGATGCCTTCATGTGCATCACATAATCGATAAACCCTGGTTTAGACGTTTCAGTCCATTATTGGATTTCTTTCAGAGTACGTACGTCGAGTTTTCCACATGTGCAGATGTAAAAGAATGAAATAAATCAGATTAACCTGTACACATGCAGGAAGACATCGGAGTATTGGGGACAAATCCAGGTGTGTTAATCTGATTCACTGTAATCAGATTACTGCTGTTGTCTGATAAAACATCAGATTATACTGTTTACTTGATCAATAATAGTCTGATAACTCCGATACTGATAATGATCATCTCTAGCTTCATAAAAGCAAAATGTACAACACCCTTCATAAGTGTTTTTTTAAATACACGGGGTTTCAGCATTTGTCTGAAGGTTACGGATGCTAACATAGGATTGGCCAGGTGCTGCTACTGGGCGGGGCTTTCAGGTACTCTCTGTCCCATTTGACATATTCTGTCCCATTTCCTGTTTCTTTACAGTGTCGGCGTCTTCCAGAGACTCTGAGGAAGAGGATTACGAAGACGAGGAGGAAGACGACCGGAGGAGGAGAGGGAGCAGGAGGAGACGAGAGGAGGACTTCCTCCGCCGAAACAGGATGAGGGCGAAGCGGCGGCGGTATGACCACGACGAGGATGACGGCGACAGAGGCCGGCGGCAGAAGAGGAAGCTGCTGGAGGAAGAGGAAGAGGAGGACGAAGAGCGGCGGCGGCGGAGAGGAAGGAAGATGGAAGGGGAGGACGAAGACCCAGAGAACATGGGCAGGGGGAAGAGGAGGGAGATACTGTCGCAGCAGCGCCGCAAACGCCTCGCTCAGATGCTCAAGAAACGGCGGCCGTCGACGGACGAAGATGACGAGTCTGAGGAATCTGAGTCGTCATCATCGGAAGAGGATCGGCCGGTCCGCAAGAGACTGAACCGCATCGACTCTGACGAAGACGAGGATGAAGAGGAGGAGGATGAAGAGGAGGAGGAGGGAGCACAGAAGAGCAGGAAGTCTTCAGCAGCAGAGAGGAATTCTTGTGTTGCCGGGGGTGACGACAGCGACGCTCAGGAAAAGGGGAGGGGCCGGAGCCTGTCTCCGTCAAACGGACATCGGACCTCCAGAGGCCCAGCGAAGCCTGGGACCGGGAGTCCGTCTACAGCTAGAGACAGTGCAGGGTCGGGCGGGCAGGGCAGGCACAATGGCCCCTTACACGGAGACAACAAGGAAGACAAGGAGGAGGAAGACAAGGACCAGACAGACTCGTTAAACTGTGTCCAGAACAGTCCACAGTCCTGATGGCTGAAAACAGACAGTCCACTCCCTCGTTTTCTCGTCCCCCTCCTTCTGTCCCCTCACCGTCATGTCGTCACTCGCCGACATAAAGCACCTTCACACCAGGACCCGGCGGACTCGCCTGGTTCTGGTCTGATCGAAGTGGACACGGCAGTGGCGTGTCTCATCCTAAAGCACTTCACAGGTCATCGCACTTAAAACTAGCGCCACCTAGAGGAGAGCTGGCAGCAAACCCCACACCCGGCTGTTAGTACAACGCTCAGACCTGGTCCGACGCCGTAGCGGGTCGTTTCCTGTTCAGAACCTCCAGAACTGTCGGGTCATGCAGGGACCGGTCTGTGAGTTCAGCATGTAGGACTGGATCGTCTCACTTTTGGTAGTTTTAGGGTTTAGGTCAGGGGTGTCAAACATATGGCCTGGGGGCTAAAACCAGCCTCCGAAGGGTCCAATCCGACCCACAGGAGGAACTTATGAACTATAAAAACTGCACTGAAGATATTAACAATCAGTGGTGTCAAATTAATTTGAGCCCAATTCAGTCTCGTGGGTCAGAGCAGTAAAATACTATCATAATAACCTACAAATAATGACAACTCCAGTTTTTTCTTTTAGTGCAAAAAAAAGGAAAATTACATGAAATTGTCCACATTTACAAACTATCTTTACATAAAAATGTGAATAACCTGAACAAATATGAACAGCCTGAAAGAAAAATAAGTGTAATCATACCAATATTCTGTCTGTTTTTAAGTGTTTTATGTATTTGTAGATCCACTGTGATCTATAAGTTATAATGTACATGTGTAAATGATAAACTGAGGCAGAATATTGTTTAAATGGCACTTATTTTTCTTTAAAGATTTCAGGCTCTTCATGTTATTCACATTTTTAAAGGATAGTTTGCAAATGTAAACATGTTCATACTATAATTTTGCTAACTTCACTCTAAAACATAGAGGAAAGTTTGAAGTTGTCATTATTTATAGGTTTTTATGTTATTATTTTATTGGTCTGGTCCACTTTTTAGTGACTTTTTTAGTTTTACATTATAAACATAGATCGTAGCAGGAAAAATCTGATAATAGATGTAACAGTATCACTCCTGAATTATCTCACACTTTATCAGAACCCAGAACACTGACGTCAAAGTGGTTAAAAAAGAGGTAAAAATAGAGTAAGAACAAATTAAGTGGTATAAAAGATGAACTATAATAGAACATAAAAGATACAAGTGTTCAGAGAATGCAAACCTCCGCCAAGCACCCCGAACGGTGTGCATGTGTGGATGGACTATTTCTTTTTAAATTAAACAGTTTCAAGGTTGTTCCACACAGCAGAAAAAGTTGAAGCTTGGTACCAGTCATGTGTATGTCAAATTATATTCAATTCCAATCAATACTTGTTGAGTTAGAATGAAAAATGTGGTAAATGGGATTTTCAGTGTAAAATGTAAATGTCCACAGAGTCCACATTCCACAGTGGATGTGGACAATTTTGTGCCAGATACAAGATATAGTTATAAGCCATGGGTGGATCAAATTGGAGGCTAATCGGAGTCGTTTTGAATTTTTTTAATGAATTTTTTGAAAATTGCTCAATGATGAGAGATAGGGAAATTTGAGATTTCGTGACCTTACTGTGACCTTGAACTTTGACCTACTTGGCCCAAAATTTAATGGGTTGGTCCCAGGGCCTAGGCCTATCTGTGGGGAAGATTTGGTAAAGATGGTTGGAATAGTTTTCCCGTAAAGCTGCTAACAAACAAACATGCAAACAAACAAACAAACACACAAAGCAAAGTGATCACAATACCCCCTGGCGGAGGTAATAAATCAAGGGTAGTCGTAAAATACAGTAACAGGTGAAGAAGTCAATGATAGAACAAAACAGCAGCAGATACGACAGTAGTGCAATAAATAAAATGCAGAAGACACTAAGTAGCAGATGATATCTCCTATATCCAAAGTACTGGGTCTTTAATAAATAGAAAAAACCCAATTTTTATCTGCTCCTCTGGTTATACTAGACAGTAGCGCGTTGACCCGTGAGAACTACAGGTTGTAGATCCTCTTCCACTGGTGTTTTCAGTTGAATAACCTCTCAGCTGGCATGTCTATTTCTGCACATGACGTTTGACACCATGGCAACGTGGTCCTATTGTTTATCTGTTGCTAGGTAACCCACCTCAGTGATGATTCTATGATTCTGGGCATTCCTAAGGCTATTGTATTCCAAAATTACTAATATATTAATAATATTGGTCCTCTCAACTTGCTGTTTTCACTAGTCTGTTTCGTGACCAAAAATACATAAGTATGACAAACTGCTGCAGTCAGCTCAGTACAGATTTAGTGTGATGCCTGAGGCACACACAGTGTCCACTTTCCTTTATAACATAGATACATTTACCATGAATACATGTGTAAAATTCAAACCAATTACTGCTTAACATTAAAGAAAAGTAAATCCCAGAGTAACAGGAAAAAACACGCAACAAGCCTGAACTCTGCATGATCCGACAATGTTGGAAGGAGGTGACATGGGTTTGTTGTTGTTTTTTTTTTTTTTTAAATTAGTGAATGTTACATATGTATGTTCAGTTCATTTTCTGAGTGGTGCGTTCAGGTGCTCCTTATTCATTCATTCATTCATTTATTCAATCATAATTAACTTGACAAAATACAGTGTAAATGTTACATTTCCGTACATCCATCAAACATCCTGCATTAACAACAGAGCTAATTGTTCCCAGTATCCTCTGGGGCTTATTTGTGTTGTTTTGACACAGTATTCACCTACATGAACAAACCTAAAGGTACAATATGTAACATTCGTGTGTGCTTAAGTCATTTGCTGTCGATAGTTAACACCATTTCAGATATTTGTACTTTGAAAGAGCATTATTAACAGACTGAGTAGGGCTTAGACAGTTTCCTGTTAATACTCCAGAAACATTCTACGTATTGATTATTGTTCGTATGCGTTAAAATGCAGCTTCTTCCTGAAACCAGTATGTAAATAAATCAGCGTGGTGTTGATCATGCGACAGATATGCACCAATGTTTGACCAAAAAAAAGTGTCAAAAAGTGCTTCCCAATGGTGAAGAATCAGTACATTTTACTAGTTAGAAAATGTAAGATTCAGATGAATTTTTCTTCAAATGAATACACTTGTATTGTTTTGTAATGAAAGCTAATATTATCGCTCTAATGAAATAGCAGTCTAGCTAAAACAAGCTAAATGTACTGTATTAATTAGAGGCTGCAGCTACTAACGTTTTTCAAAAGACCTGAATCTTTCAGGTTTTTACATTAACTTCACCATTTCTTATCACGTTTTACCTGAAGTGGGAAACTCTGGTTAGCTTAGCAAAACTGACTATGGTTAGCTTGCTAGCTGAAGTTAGCGATGGTCATGGTTTCACTACAGATTGATCCCACAAACACAATTTGTTCCACACGTGTGAAAGTACTACTTCTTGTCACTTGTATGTCAAAATAAAATGTGTTGTACAGTATTTTCTATGACTAATAATGAAATACAAGATTTAAATGATTTTGTATTTAGTAGATTTATATTTTTCATTTGTCTATTTGAGTGTCTACTATATGATGCTAATGAAATATAATATTTAGTAACTAGCAAGAATTTCTTTATATATTCAACTTAATTGTGACGCATTGCATAAAACAAGTTTAAATAAAATACCGTATATTTCTTAAATACTAAAACAAATATAATTCTTATATTGTTGCATTTAAACTCCAGAAACGGCTGTAAATAACTTAGACATACAGGTGACAGGAAGTAGTATCAATAGTATAAACGTGTAGCACAAATTGGATTCTGGTACAGATCAGGTTGTGCCAGATACTATCAATTGTTAGTTGCCAGTAGTTCGCAAGCTAATGTTCACCATGGTTAGCTTAATAGTTAACATTTTGGGGTTAGTAGCTCAATAGCTAATGCTATCTACAATTAGCTCACTTTCTAATGTAAGCTGCTAACTGACATTTGATACTGATGGGTCACAAGCTATGGTTTACGTGATATATAATCTTCCTACGAAGTTATCTGGGTTATCTGTTAGTAGTTCAGGAGCAATTAGCCAAGGTTAGCTCATGATGTAATGTCAGCTGTGTTAAGTTAAGCAGCTGATATTAGACATATAGATCTTTAGCCAACATTAACTATGGTTAACTGATGGCTAATATTAGCTATAGGTGTTTTATGAGCTCATGGTTTGCTCACTTGCTAATGTAAGCTGCTGTTAGCTTGACAAAGAATAGAGGACCACTAGCTGTGATAAGTAACTGTGTTTAACTTGACGGCTAATTTTACTATCAGATTATCTGGGTTATTTGTTAGTAGTTCAGGATTGTGTCATCTTTTGGAAAATAGTGTTGGGAGAGAAGTTATTTTGGTGAATGATGACCAAATTCCTGCAAAAAAAAAAAGCTCAATAGCTAATATTAGCCACAGTTAGCTCACTATCTCATGTTGGCTGTGGTAAATTCACCAGCTGACTTTAT
This sequence comes from Sphaeramia orbicularis, assembly GCF_902148855.1. Lineage (NCBI taxonomy): Eukaryota > Metazoa > Chordata > Actinopteri > Kurtiformes > Apogonidae > Sphaeramia > Sphaeramia orbicularis. Next base: position 48,617,778 of record NC_043969.1, on the reverse strand, counting down.
ATTTAGATGTATAGCTAACAGTAACTAGGGTTAGCTTGATGGTTAATATTAGCTATAGGTGTTTTATTAGCTCATGGTTAGCTCACTTGCTAATGTAAGCTGCTGTTAGCTTGAAAAAGAATAGAGGGCCACTAGCTGTGATAAGTAACTGTGTTTAACTTGATGGCTAATTTTGCTATCAAGTTATCGGGGTTATTTGTTCATAGTTCAGGATTCTGTCATCTTTTGGAAAATAGTGTTGGGAGAGAAGTTATTTTGGTGAAAGATGACCAAATAGCTCAATAGCTGATATTAGCCACAGTTAGCTCACTATCTCATATCGACTGTGGTAAGTTCACCAGCTGACATGATATAAGTAAAGTAAGTAAAGTAAATTTTATTTATAGAGCACTTTTCACCGACAGAGTCACAAAGTGCTCTATAGCTAACATTTAACTATGGTTAGCTTGATGGCTAATATTAGGTACAGTTACTTTAGTAGCTCAAGATAGCTCACTAGCTAATGTAAGCTGCTGTTAGCTTGCATTTTCATCAGATCTGTACATAAAAATGTATGGATTTGATTAAAAAATTAAATATATTTGTAAGTTTAATGTATTTTAAGTAAAAAAAGCCAAATATAACATATTGTAGCAGGAAGTATCTGCATTTTCACTCATGCATTAAACAAATATTCATTTGATGCAAATTAGTGTGAAAGCTACGTTCACATAACAGAAATAAAATAACGATGATGAAAGATGATTCACATATGTTACATATTGCATCTTTAAAGTCAATAAGGAGCGACTAAGCGCAGGATGGAAAAAGAAACGTGGATGTGAGGCCGTGGAACTGGAACTGGACTTGGTTCTGTTTCAGGGTTCTTCTGTCGGGACCTGGTGTTTCTGATTCAGCCGATTGTTGAGGTTTCTGATCTGCTGCTCATTTTTTTTTAATTTTTTTTGTTCACAAGCCTTGGGTCGGATCGGGACTCGTTCGCTGTACATACGTTGCCTGTTCCCTGTAAATAATAGATGTTCTGTTCTCTTAGTGTAAAATATAGTGTTCTATTTTCTATATGAAGGAGAGGAGGAGGGATGCTGCTGCGCGTGATGTGTGGATCGACAGGCTTTCCACTTCCTTGACAGTTAGTTTTGCTTGTTTTCGTTGATTTGTGTAAAATACGAGCAGCGTGTTTGTCGCCTGTTCCGGACTGAACACACCGTCACTGAAACGGTTCACTTTCAGCTTCTCATCTTTGGACGTTTTGGGAGGTTTGAGGGGAACAGAACTTTATTTTGATTGAAAATTAATCCAAGGAAAATGTTTAGTTAGTGTTTTTTTTTTTAATTGTCTACAACCATCTCTGCTTCCTAAACATGGACAACTGTACGTTTGACTGACGGATACGGTTGACTGGAGCATTTCAGGGTTTACCCATGTCTTTATTTGATGGAAAACTCCTTTAACTTCATTCAGTCCAATCACTGTTAAGGCTTTAAATGAGTGTCATCCTGCTGTTCACATTGTGGCCGAGGTTTTACCTCTGGTTTTTTACTCTGGCTGGTAAATATCCGACCATCTCTCACATGTATAATTTTAGACTCGGATGTGGAGACCAAACGCTGATCCTTCTTCAGCTGATGAAATGGAAACGTCTCCAGATTAAACATTTACTCGCCTGCAGACAGTAGAAACTGTACCACATCTGGACGAACAAACAGGGAAATACTTCAGGGACAAATACAAAAATTCCACACAGGGTTTAATGTATTTGTCAGAGCCACACTGAGGATAGGAAGTAGTAATATTATAAATATTAAACGCATAAAGTCAGGAATTAAGTCATATTATATGAGGAAAAAAGGCTTATTATTTATTATTATTATTATTATTATTATAAGAGTTTTCAGATGCCCAGCTCACCCAAACACAGCATCGGCAGTTTCATTCTGTTACTTGATGTACCACAATTTCTGAATCCTATTAAATAATTCCATTCAGTTAAAATCAATTTTCTGTCTTTTTATCTAAATATTCTGACTCGTTTTTGTTGCAACATTCTAACTTCTTACCCATATTACAGCTTTGTCTCGAAATATTACAACGTCTCACGTTAGAGTTTTGTTTTTGTTTTTTTCTGAAATTTTAGTCACTAAATATAACATTATTGTCATTTTGTGAATTTTTTTTATCTAAATTTTCAGACTTCAGTCTCATATTGAAACTTTTATATTTTGTAGCTTTACTCTCTTAATATTATTTTTTAGTTTTGTATTAGAGACTTCATTGTCTTTTGTATTTTTTTCTTCCCTTCTTTTATTACAACTTTTTTCTTGGAATATTTTGATGTTTTCATGTTATTCAAAGTCAAAACTCCTCATTATCCCAGAGGAACTTGTGTGGTTACAGTTGCTCCATGCAAGTATTACGACTGTTATCTCATAACTTAGATTATATTGAGATTATTTTTTCCAAATTTTTACGACTTTAGTCTCATATTACAAGTTCATTGTCAAACTGCCATTTCTTCTCAAAATATTCGTCTTGCGTGACAGACTTTATTCTCTGCATATTACGACTTCTTATTACAACATTTTTCTCCAAATTCTGAGTGAAATGTTATTCATTAAACATGACACTATCATCATTTTGTGAATTTTTTTTCAAACTTTTTCTCCAAATTATGACTTTTCTCCCATAATACAACTTTTTTTGTGGAACATTTCAAATTTTTTCTCACAATTTTGACTGAAATTTTATTCTCTAAATGTTGTAACTTGCTCATATTTCGACTTTATTCTCTAAATATTCCTTATGTTGTTTTATTACAGTCTTTATTCTCTGCACATTATGACTTTATGTCACGTTACAGATTTTTTTCTTGAAATGCTGCGACTTTATTCTCGGAACGTTACTATTTTTTTGTAGAGGTTTGTCAGTTGGTTGATTTCTCATTATATAAACTCTTTATCTCAGGAACACTTCGACAGAATTAAAAAAAAAAACTTTTCCTCACAATCTCACTTGGACTTGAGGATGAAGCAAATAGATTTTGGTGGTCAGAGGTCAAAGGTCAGGGTTGTTTGACCTCTCAAAGCATGTTATTGATGGTAAATGAGGGTTTCAGATGCTGATGCAGGACAGTCGACTCTAAAGCTGTTCACGTAACATTATGTATGTTATCTTTTCTGTCTTTTCATGAATTTGTGCACAAAAACAATGACTTTATTCTTTTAAAATAAGACTTTTTCCTCCAAATATCTTCTGTTTTTGCCTCAGTGTGGCCCTGATGCGCTTTCATAAGATACAGGACGTCACCAACACTGATGAACACTGAGTTTTTTTTCCCTCTGTTTTGGAAACTTTTGTTAAAATACGCAGCTGTCAGAGAATAACCAGTCGAGATGAAAATACACAAATAGAGAAACTGCACCTTGAGCGTCTCGTTGAGTTTCTCGCTGTTGCCTGTAGCGTCTCGATCCGTGATTGGTCGACTCATAGACATGTTTCTGTAGCCACGGAGTCAGTAACCTTAGACTAGAACTATCTTAACAACGCACTGTAACTATGGAGAAAAAACAAACACCAAAAAAAGCCAAAAAAACAGTCAAGTCTATGTTTCTGTATGTAGCCTTTAGCTTCAGAGACCCTGAGGATCGATGTAAACGTCAGCTTTTCTATAGAGTCACTCCATCTGTTCAGTTTTGGGTCAGAATCTGCGACCGTCCGTCTCTGAAACAGCGCTGTGGATTTTCAGGTATTTTCCTCTGACCAACGCAGGGAGTTTGAGGAAAAAGAAGTGGATTTTAATAACAGTCACAAAAATATGCGTTATAAGTAAAACTCCATTAATGCAGCAGCAGCGTTAATACGTGACATCACGACTGTACAGAGCCGATACTGAGAACTGTCACGTTAAAACCAGTATGTCCTTTTGAGAGGGAGTTGAAGAAGGTGTTATTAGGGTTTTAAAACATAAAACGAGATTAAAAATGACATTAAAAGACACAACAAGAGGATTCCAGATGAAAGACAAGACAGATGATGTAGAAGGCGAAACATGACAAAACAAGACAAAACTACACAAAGATGAAACGTGATGAAAACAACACAAAGGATGAAATGACACAGGGACGTAAAGACGAAACAAGACAAAACTGTGAGCGATGATACAAAACAAAAAAGATGAAACAGACAAAAACAAAAAAAGACATAAAAATATGCAAAAGATTCAAAATGAAAGGGATGCATGAGAGAAAATGAGATGAAAGCAGAAGAGATAAAATGAAACAGGAAAGTCAGACAAAAACAACAAATGATAAGCAAATATATAAGATGAATCAAGACAAAAACTGAAAAAGATGAAAGTGACACATAAGATGGAACAAAAGACACAATGAAACGACATAAAAGACAAAAAAAAGATGCAAAAGATGAAAACAACACAACGGACAAAATGATACAGGATGTAGAAAGACGAAATGAGGAAAATGCAAAAGACAAAACCAAGACAACATAAAAGACAAAAAAAAAAATATGCAATAGATGAAACACAATGAAAAAGATGCAAAAGACGAAAACAAAACAAGACCTAAAAGACAAAAACTGCACAAAAGACAAGAAAAATGAAAAGATGCAAAAATGAAGGGACGCTTGAGACAAGATGAAAACAGAAGAGAAAATGAAAAAAAAAACATAAAAGATGAATCCAGACAAAACAATGAAAAAGATGAAGTGACACATAAGACTGGAAACACAAAAGACAAAACGAAATGGACATAAAAGACAAAAAGGTGCAAAAGATGAAACACAAAGGATGAATGATACAGGACGTAGAAGATGAAACAAGGAAATGCAAAAGAACAAACAAAACGACATAAAAGACAAAAACGATACACAAGATGAAACAAAAAGAAAAGTTGCAAAAGACGAAAACAAGACAAAAGACAAAAACTACACAAAAGACGAAACAAGATGAAAACTACACAAAAGATGAATGAAATAAAATGACAAAGTTGAAACTGATGCAAAAGACGAACTGACAAAACATGTGTAGTGTCTGATTTTGATGAAAGCTGTGTAGAAAACAATCAGAACTTAAACAGTGGAACATTTGAGAACATCCATGTAGAACCGTGGATTGTTCTATGGCCCAGCCTCCTTCACATCATCAACAAACTGAACCTAGAACTGAGGCTGACTCTGACCAATAAAGACCTTCAGCACCAAAGGCTGTTTTTTTTCTCTGATCACAGTGAAGTTAATGTGTGTTTTCGGTCCATGATCATTCCACTGAACCTGATCTGTGTTCACTGTTACATGGACTCGACGTTGGTTTGATAAATGTCCGCTTTTCCGCCGATCGGACGGACACCGCTGGACGTGAACGTGGCTCCTTCTTCCATTTCTATGTTGTAACGTTACTGTAGTATCGCTGTAACATAAGTGTTTTCTAAGTTATTAAAACCACATCCCAGGCATCTCCTCAAAAACCACCTGGTCTCTGCCTTGTTCTTTCTTCTTCTTTGGTGTCTCCAGTGGGTAGCGCCCTACTGGTCTAAGGATGATCCACAGATTTTCAGTCCATTCCCCCGCCCCCCCATTTCCTCAAACAGGGTCCAGGCCTTTATTTCCCTGAGCTGTCGAGGTACCAGGCCTTTATCTGAAGGAGGTCTGTGTCAGAGTCAGACCTTCATTCTTAATTTCCTCTGTGTAATAAGTAGAACTAGTCATATTTATTAGGAAAGCTCTTTTTGATCTGCTCATGTTAAACCTCTGCATTTTAGTCTTAATTCAAACTCAACACTTCCTTAACTGTTACAAAATACAAGCCCTGCAGAGTTTCAGTGGATACCATCTACTCATTGTTCAACAGGTTTTATTGTGTAAATGATGTCTTTCTACAAATGACAGTTTGGCTGAAAAAGAAACACACACACCTGCAGTGACCGAATCTGGACCACACCACTTCAGATGAGTGATCTAGAACTACTGGATTATATTATGGACTGTATTGTATAGAGTCCATGGTTCCCTGTTAGGTCCTCGTATGACCAGAGTTAGTTTTAGTTGGATTCGTTCCCAGTGTGGGTTGGATTCCATCAGGGTTAGACTTTGTCACAGATTCTGATCATAATCTTATTTCCTCCTCCACTGACTTCCTGTTGTTTCTACCTTCGGTGTCTGTACAAACTGAGCAGCTTCGTGTCTGAGTCTCCACATGAAGGTAACGTTGGACCTGTTTAGTTCTTCCTCTTGTTCTGTCGTTTCTTTCCTTCCAGTAGAAACAGTAGAAATCTGCCTCTGTCACTTTGTGGACTTTCTGAATCTGTTCGTCTCCTTTTGATTTGACTGTGATGAGACGAGGCCTCAGAGTAGAAGCTCATTCAGAGGTCAGTGTCGGGGTCACATATTGATGATGTCACCAGATGAGGGTCACATGTTTCTAAAGCTTTTTTAAAGTCATGAACTAAAACAGGCCAAAAGGACATAATGTCTTAAAGTATTTGCTGCTGACTCTGTAAACAGTAGTTAAAGAACCAGCTGATCCACTTTACTTCAGCCTTCCCCATGTTTACATCATCATCATGCTGCCATTCACTGTGTGAAGGAACATGTATGTCAGGGCTCTCAAACTCATTTTCTTTCAGGTTCCATATTCAGCCCGATTTGATCTCCAGTGGGCCGGACCAGTAAAATACTAGCATAATAACCTAGAAATAATGACAACTCCAAATTTATGTCTTTGTTTTAGTGCAAAACAACCCCATTAAATGATGAAAATACTTATTTTTAAAAACTATCCAAACAAAAAAGATGTGAATAACCTGAAAAAAATGAAATTTCATTAGAAAAACAAGTACAATTTAACAATATTCTGCCTCAACATATCATTCATACATGTGCATTATGGATCGGCTCTACAAAGACACTAAACACTTGGTAAAAGGCAGATAATTATTAAAATTGTGTTTAATTTTCCTTAGACATTTCATGTTGTTGATATTTGTTCAGGTTATTCACATTTTATTGTTACAGGAAGTTTGTAAAAGTAAATTTTTCATAATTTAATGTTATTTTTTGCACTAAAACAAAGACAAAAATTTAAAGTTGACATTATTTATAGACATAATGTAATATTATTTTTTTCGCATCAAACCAAGAAGAAAATCTGGAGTCATTATTTTTTGTAGATTATTCTGCTGTTATTATTTTGCTGTAGATCATATTGGTCTGTATGTGGAACCTGAACTAAAATGAGTTCCACAGGTCTTGACTGTGGAATTTTTGCACTTTGCAATTCATCCCACAGGTCCCGGACTGGAACTTTTGGTGGGACGCATTTGGCCCCTGGGCCGCATGTTTGACACCCCTGAAGTATATGCTCTGGCCTTGTGCTGCATTCAGAGACTGTTCATTTTTCTGCTACAGCAGTAACTTATTTCAGGACTATGAGGACTCCCACTGAATGATAAAACAGAACTGACTGAGAAGCTTCAACCTGTGGATGAGGAGCTGAGGAGTGAATGGGTTCCATTCCAACTGGACTGGACTGTTCATTCAGTGACTCAAACAGTTGTTCATCAGTGAAGGACATTCAGCCACTACTGAACTCATTCAACACTAGTCTGATGGTCGTTCAGCTGCATTCACACTCATTCAACTGTTCAACTTTTACACATTTTCTCTTTTAAACTATGAAATAATAAACGACACATTCGTTTATGTCTTAATAAACATCTGGTTTCAACTTCAACTGAAGAAAAAACAATGAGCCTTATATCTGTAAACAAATATGGAATTCACCTTAATTCACTGTTGATCATCAGCCTCAGGGCGCTATCTAGTGAAACGACAGTAGAACTACAGCAGCCAATCACACAGACGTGTCAGTCAATGTACTTCAACTCTTCAAGGTTCATGTCTGTTTCTAACAGTTTTATTTAGTTGTCTGTGTATTTTCAGGTTCTTTGGATGTTAACGCAGACTCTTTAAAGTTTGTCTTAAGATTTAAAAACAGATTTCAGAGAATGAAG